>NC_091982.1:8248360-8566865 GCF_044704955.1 Pristiophorus japonicus | reverse complement strand
GGGGGAGGGAGGAGGGAAGAGGGAGGGAGGGAGGGGGAAGAGGAGGGAGGGAAGAGGAGGGAGAGGGAGGGAAGAGGGAAGAGGGAAGAGGGAAGAGGGAAGAGGGAAGAGGGAAGAGGGAAGAGGGAAGAGGGGGGAATACTCAATGTAAAAAAAAAAAAAGAGTAACATTGGAAGCAAAAATTGGTTATGGCATCCTACACTCAACCTTCCCACAGTATGCACAACGTGAGCACCAGACACGAGGACAGAACCCAAGGAGATCTGCCCAGCACCGATCCACGACAATGATCAATTTAAACCTAAAGCTGAATTTTTTCACCGCTGCTTTGCCGATGATTGGCCTGTGATCTTGGACAACAGCAGCACATGCACCTCGAGGGTACAGTAGTTATGTTACAGGACTCGCACTCCACATGCCTGGACTAATAATCCAGAGAATCACACCATGGCAGTTTGAGACTTTGAATTCAGTTTTTTTTTTAAGAAGCAATTCTGGAAATTAAAAAAAAAATAAACTGGTCGCAGTAAAAGTGACCACAAAGCTGTCAAATTGTCATAAAAGCCCAATTGGTTTACCAACGTCCTATAGGGAAGGAAACCTGCCGTCCTTACCCTGGTCTGGCTTGTATGTGACTCCTGACCCAGAGCAATGCGGTGGACTCTTTGACTGTGCTTTTCGTAGGGCAAATGACTTACCGCTTGTTCTTGATTTAACCTTTCCCATATAAATGTGGGAAGACCTATAAAAAAGTTCTTCCAGTTACCAACACTGGATCCTTAAGTATTTTTAGTCGGGACAAAGCTCGACAAAACTGAATTCAAAGTCTCAAACTGCCAATCATCGGCAAAGCAGCGGTGAAAAAATTCAGTTTTAGGTTTAAATTGATCATTGTCGTGGATTGGTGCTGGGCAGATCTCCTTGGGTTCTGTCCTCGTGTCTGGTGCTCACATTGTGCATACTGTGGGAAGGTTGAGTGTAGGATGCCATAACCAATTTTTGCTTCCAATGTTACTCTCTTTTTATACACTGAGTATTCGCACAACTTCAAAGGTCTTGCCGTCAGTTTTTAAATTAAAATTTTTTTATTTCTTTGGATGAGACGTTAAACCGAGGCCCCGCCTGCTCAGAATCAGGGTCTGATAGTCAGAGAGGGAGCACAAAAGTACACTTCTCCCAGACTGTATATCTAGGTAGGGAGGGGCGAGGCCATGGAGGGATTTGAAAACATGGATGAGAATTTTTAAAATCAAGGCGTTGCTAAACTGGGTGCCAATACAAGTCAACATTCCCCACCAAATATGATGACCCCCCCCCCTCCCCCCCAATCCTTGGCCCCCTCCCACGATTCGCAGTCTGCGGGCAGAAATCAGAGGCCATACATTCAAATTAGGCCCAGCCATTAAATTGTGAGGGCCTGCGGGTTTTCTATCTGCCTTGAAGTCCCCTCCCTCCCACTGCCTATCTGGGGGAAATTCCAGCCAATGGCTTAGATCTTTCCATTATTTAATTGGAGGAAACTTCTGCTCATCCAGTACTGGATGTCGGACAAGCAGTCTGACAATTTAGAGAAGTGATGGTGAGGTAGAGCTGGGTGCCATCAATGTACATTCTCCCAATAAAACGCATCCGCTCACCTGTATCTGAGAGGCATGCAGATCCATAGTGATGATGTGATCCGCCCCAGCCACAGACAGCATGTTAGCAACTAATTTTGCTGAAATAGGAGCTCGACTCTGAAAATAAGACCAATTCAGCATTATAATCCAATCTCTGAAGATGGTACACATACATTGTTGAGAGTTGATTTAAAACAAGTGTTTTAAGCTTTCTAGAATTTTTTTTGGCACTTACTGCATAAAGTACATTTCATTGCAGTATTTTCAGGAAGATTTTCTTCACAGAGGCGGCAGTTATAAATAACTGATTTTAGTCTTCTACTCGGCTCTAGAAATGTCATTATTGGTAATATTACATTGATTAGAAACTCACTGAAATGTGCCATTAGTGAATTGTTGGTCAAAAAACTGGAAGGATTACTGCAGAAAGGAATAGCCATCTTTCTTGTCCCCTCTGCAGCCTTGGACATGGTCAACCTCCCTCCAATGCCTCTCTTTTGTTGTACAGCTCAATAGGACAAACTGTGCTTGGTTCCATTCTTACCCATCCAATCATAGCCAGAGCATCACCACCAATGGCTTCTCCTCACCCTGCATGGTAACTTTGACCCTGCCACAAACTCCATACCTTTGCTGATTCCATCTCCCTCACTGATCTTTGACTCTGATTGAACCAGACATTTAGCAATCTCGGCGTCCTATTCCACAAAGCTGAACTTCCAACCCTAAATATTCTCCCATCACAATGACTGTCTGCTTCCATTCAGCCCTTCTGCTGCAGAAACTATCACCGTCAGACTGAACTATTCCAATACTCTCCTACCCAGCCTCCCACCCTCCACAAACTTTGGCTCACCCTGAACTCTGCTGCCTGCATCAAGATCATGGTCACCCATTACACCTGTCCTTGCTGACTCTACATTGCCTCCATTCTCCCCCCCACCCCCCCAACACCTCCAATTTAAAATTCTCATACTCGCTCCTCCCAATCTCTGTAATTGCCTCGTGTACTTCCCCTCTCTTCACCCTACTATTGCCGAAAGTGCCTTCCGTTGTCTAGGCCCCATGCTCTGGAATTCCCTCCTTAAACCCCCCAGTGCTCCAGCTCCCACTCATTCTTTAAAACCCACCTCTGACCAAGCTTTTGGTCATTACTAATATCTCCTCCTTTGGCTTGGCATGGCATCCATTTTTGTCTGACTATCGTAGAAAAACCCCTCAATAGCATAAAGGTGCTATATAAATGTAAGTTGTTGTGATTGGTGAATGAATGGTATTTCGTGGAATATTAAAATCTGTAATGCCATATACTACATCAATCAACTCTGCTAATACTAAATAATCTTTTCACATGGACTGACAGGATATTTAATCAGAATACTGCTCCTACCTTGTCCTTCTTGTCTTGCCTGGCATAAGGGAAACAGGGGATGACAGCCGTGACGCGGCAGGCTGAAGCAATCTTGCAAGCATTGATCATGATGAGTAACTCCATCAGATTGTCATTGATTTCTCCACAGCCACTCTGTACAATGTAAACATCTTCACCTCGAACACTCTCGCCAATCTCCACACTTTGGGGCGGGGAAGGGAAGGCAGAAAAAGAGAGAGAGAGAGAGAAAGAGAGAAGGAAAAGAAACAGTGAACTTTTCTTTTGCTTATACAGAGGAAAGTGCATCAGACAGCAAGCGGCATACATGAAACACTGGGCAGCACTAATGTTGGTACACTATGGGGGGAGGCGAAAGAGAAACTAATCAACCAGGTCAAGAGAGTGTCCAACTGGAAGCCCCCAAACCACCCGCACCCTCAAGTCCAAGAGAGCACATCTCGCACATAATTGGTGTAGCAATCCATCACCACATTTAGCTGGACCACATCAAGCTCTACCAGACTTCACTCTACTCTGCCAAAACCACCCATCACTCTTATGCCACTATTGTAACCTAGTCCTGAACCCCCACCTATCTCTAGTTTCTCTCCCCATAGCCTCTGTGTATACATGTATCCTTGAGGCTCACCGTCTACTCCCTTGAGCCCATGCATACTGAACTGCTAGCCACCCTTCTTGGACCCATGCTAACTAGCATTGTGATTGCTTTTATCCTCTCCTGCCCCAGGTACTGTATCTTTAAAAAAAAAAATCAAACCCCTCCCCGACAACTAGCACTCTATCTCAACATAAAATGTGCATTTATCTAGTGTCTTTAATGTAGAAAGGTGAGTCAGAGGTATATTCAGATAAAAATGGACAATCTAAAAATACATTTGTTCAAGTATATTAACTTGTACAAATTCATTGCTGTGGACTAAAATAGTACCAGTAAACAAATTTCTATTGCAAATACCATGCTTACTATTCAATTTAATGATTTAACAGTTACTTAAAAGTTTAATTTGGAAGTAAGTACAACACACTTACACCTATTCATAACAGTAGTGAAATCTAACCATATTTACTGTAGTTGATTCAATTATATCTTGACGTGCAACATAATATGTAATTATAACGACACATTTTTCTATAATTTGGCCAATTGAGTAATATGATAATGCAGGAGGTTCATTAATCAGTTGAAGAACTCACTCATTATTTTCTAATCAAACACTCCTTATCCTTTTAGTTAATCTTTACAAACTGTTCCGCTGCTCTACATTTTTGCCAATTTTGTGTTGTGGGTTATATCAATATTGTCAGGCTTAAAAAAACTACAGGTAGCAAAGTAAGGCAACGTGCTTCACTTCAGATTTCCTCTCCAGTCGGCTCTCCAGAGTCTCGGCGCATGCGCAGTCTCAAAACTGTCTTCAGGCTCTCCAGTAGCTCCACTACCTGACAGAGCTAGCTGACTCCTGAAGGACATGGCTACCAGTCTGGGCCTGCGGCAGGCAGCGAGAACCAAAGGGGAAAAAACTACTTGACCTCGTCCTCGCCAATCTACCCATCACACATGCATCTATTGGTAGGAGTGAACACCGCATAGTCCCTATGGAGATGAAGTCCCATCTCCACACTCCATTGAGTTGTGTAGCACTACTACCATGGATAGATAGAGCTAAGCAATCGCACAACCAATGGATCAGATCAAAGCTCTGCAGTCCTGCCATATCCAGTCATGAATAGTGGAGGACAATTAAACAACGAACGGGAGGAGGAGGTTGCTCCATGAATATCCCCAGCCTCAATGATGGTGGAGCCCAGCAAGCAAATGAAAAAGACAAGGCTGAAGCATTTGTAACCATCGACAGCTGGAAGTGCTCAGTGGATGATCCATCTTGGCCTAATATTGAAGTCCCCACCATCACAGATACCAGTCTTCAGCCAATTCCATTCACTCCACGTGATATCGAGAGAGGCTGAGCACACTGAATACAGCCCCGACAACATCAGTGCTGGAGACTTATGCTCCAGAACTAGCCACACCTCTAGCCCTGCTGTTCCAGTACAGCTACAACACGGGCATCTACCTGCTCACCAATGCTCAGTTTGGGCTCGCCAGGATCACTTGGCTCCAGACCTCATTACAGCCTTGGTCCAAACATGGTCCAGAACTTAAAGAAGGGTAACTTTGAAGGTATGAGGCGTGAATTGGCTAGGATTGATTGGCGAATGATACTTAAGGGGTTGACTGTGGATGGGCAATGGCAGACATTTAGAGACCACATGGATGAACTACAACAATTGTACATTCCTGTCTGTCGTAAAAATAAGAGAAGGTGGATCAACCGTGGCTATCAAGGGAAATCAGGGATAGTATTAAAGCCAAGGAAGTGGCATACAAATTGGCCAGAAATAGCAGTGAACACGGAGACTGGGAGAAATTTAGAACTCAGCAGAGGAGGACAAAGGGTTTGATAAAGGCAGGGAAAATGGAGTACGAGAAGAAGCTTGCAGGGAACATTAAGACGGATTGCAAAAGTTTCTATAGATATGTAAAGAGAAAAAGGTTAGTAAAGGCAAACGTAGGTCCCCTGCAGTCAGAATCAGGGGAAGTCATAATGGGGAACAAAGAAATGGCGCACCAACTGAACAAGTACTTTGGTTCGGTATTCACTAAGGACACTAACAACCTTCCGGATATAAGAGGGGTCAGAGGGTCTAAATAAGGAGGAGGAACTGAGGGAAATCCTTATTAGTCGGGAAATTGTGTTGAGGAAATTGATGGGATTGAAGGCCGATAAATCCCCAGGGCCTGATGGACTGCATCCCAGAGTACTTAAGGAGGTGGCCTTGGAAATAGCGGATGCATTGACAGTCATTTTCCAACATTCCATTGACTCTGGATCAGTTCCTATGGAGTGGAGGGTAGCCAATGTAACCCCACTTTTTAAAAAAGGAGGGAGAGAAAAAACAGGAAATTATAGACCAACAGGAAATTATAGACCGGTCAGCCTGACATCGGTAGTGGGTAAAATGATGGAATCAATTATTAAGGATGTCATAGCAGCGCATTTGGAAAGAGATGACATGATAGGTCCAAGTCAGCATGGATTTGTGAAAGGGAAATCATGCTTGACAAATCTTCTAGAATTTTTTGAGGATGTTTCCAGTAGAGTGGACAAGGGAGAACCAGTTGATATGGTATATTTGGACTTTCAGAAGGCTTTCGACAAGGTCCCACACAAGAGATTAATGTGCAAAGTTAAAGCACATGGGATTGGGGATAGTGTGCTGACATGGATTGAGAACTGGTTGTCAAACAGGAAGCAAAGAGTAGGAGTAAATGGGTACTTTTCAGAATGGCAGGCGGTGACTAGTGGGGTACCGCAAGGTTCTGTGCTGGGGCCCCAGCTGTTTACACTGTACATTAATGATTTAGACGAAGGGAATAAATGTAGTATCTCTAAATTTGCGGATGACACTAAGTTAGGTGGCAGTGTGAGCTGCGAGGAGGATGCTATGAGGCTGCAGAGCGACTTGGATAGGTTAGGTGAGTGGGCAAATGCATGGCAGATGAAGTATAATGTGAATAAATGTGAGGTTATCCACTTTGGTGGTAAAAACAGAGAGACAGACTATTATCTGAATGGTGACAGATTAGGAAAAGGGCAGGTGCAACGAGACCTGGGTGTCATGGTACATCAGGCGGTTAAGAAAGCAAATGGCATGTTGGCCTTCATAGCGAGGGGATTTGAGTACAGGGGCAGGAAGGTGTTGCTACAGTTGTACAGGGCATTGGTGAGGCCACACCTGGAGTATTGTGTACAGTTTTGGTCTCCTAACCTGAGGAAGGACATTCTTGCTATTGAGGGAGTGCAGCGAAGGTTCACGGGATGGCGGGACTGACCTATCAAGAAAGACTGGATCAACTGGGCTAGTATTCACTGGAGTTCAGAAGAATGAGAGGGGACCTCATAGAAACGTTTAAAATTATGATGGGTTTAGACAGATTAGATGCAGGAAGAATGTTCCCAATGTTGGGGAAGTCCAGAACCAGGGGTCACAGTCTAAGGATAAGGGCTAAGCCATTTAGGACCGAGTTGAGGAGGAACTTCTTCACCCAGAGAGTGGTGAACCTGTGGAATTCTCTACCACAGAAAGTTGTTGAGGCCATTTCACTAAATATATTCAAAAAAGAGTTAGATGTAGTCCTACTAAGGGGATCAAGGGGTATGGTGAGAAAGCAGGAATAGGGTACTGAAGTTGCATGTTCAGCCATGAACTCATTGAATGGCGGTGCAGGCTAGAAGGGCCGAATGGCCTACTCCTGCACCTATTTTCTATGTTTCTATGGACAAAAGAGCTGAATTCCAGGAGGTGAAGCTCTGACATCAAGGCAGCATTTGACAGATTGTAGCATCAAGGAGCTCCAGTTAAGTAGATGGGAACCAGGGGAAAAAAACTCCACTGGCTGGAGTCATACCTAGCACAAAGGAAGATTTTGGAGGTCAATCACCACAGCTCCAGGACATTGCTGCAGGAGTTCCTCAGGGCAGCGTTCTAGGCTCCTTCTAGGCATCTTCAGCTCCTTCATCAATGACCTTCCCTCTATCACAGGGTCAGAAGTGAGGATGTTTGCTGATGATTCTGGGACAGTGTTCAGTTCTATTCGCAACTCCTCAAATAATGAAGCAGTCAACGCCCACATGCAGCAAGACCTGGATGACATTCAGGCTTGGGCTGTTAAGTGGCAAGTAACATTTGCACCACACAAGTGCCAGGTAATGACCACCTCCCCATGACATTCTACAGCATTACCATCGTTGAATCATCCACCATCAACCTGAAACTTAACTGGACAGCCACATTAATAATGCAGCTACAAGAGCAGGTGAGTGGCTGGGTATTCTGCAGCGAGTGATTCACTTCCTGACCAATGTTCTCCCTAATTTTTTTTTGGCTGCGTGGCTCCTTTAAGGGGTTGCATGACCCATTCAGAATTTCACGCATGCGCAAAATTCAACATTAGAAAAGCCGGTGCTGGGCTGTGCGGGATCGGCAGAGAGCTAGATGATCGCACAGCTTAGAGGGAACGCTGCTCCAGTGTTCTCCTTGGAGCAAAGATTGAGAGATGAGATTTGATGGCGTTGTTCAAAATCATGAGGGGTCTGGACAGAGTACATAAAGTATTCCCATTGGCAGAAGTGTCAAGAAATAGAGGACACAGATTTAAGGTGATTGGCAAAAGAACCAAACGCGACAAGAAATTTTTAAATTTTTTTTTTTTTTTTTAAACACAGCGAGTGGTTAGGTTCTGGAATGCAATGTCTGAAAGGGTAGTGGGGGCAGTTTTAAGGTCCTGGTCTTCAAACACTTCCTTATGCGACTAAAGGCTGCGCTGTCTGCCCTTGTTGACAGGAGGTTTCCAAGGTTATGGAAAATGGTCCACGTTGTCCAAGGCCTCATCATGGATTTTGATAATCAGGGGTCAGTGATGTGTGGCGGAGGCAGGTTGATAGAGCACCTTTGTTTTACGGATGTTTAGTGCAAGACCCATGCTCTCGTACACTACGGTGAACATGTTGACAATGGTTTGGAGTTCATCCTCCGGGTGAACACAGACGCAAGCGTCATCTGCATATTGTAATTCGATCAGAGGATTGCATGACCTTGGATCTGGTCTGAAGGCGACGGAGGTTGAACAGTTTTAAGTTTGTTCTATAAATTATCTCCACTCCAGCGGGAAGCTCACTGACGGC
The DNA here is from genome assembly GCF_044704955.1 of Pristiophorus japonicus. Lineage (NCBI taxonomy): Eukaryota > Metazoa > Chordata > Chondrichthyes > Pristiophoridae > Pristiophorus > Pristiophorus japonicus. Next base: position 8,558,108 of record NC_091982.1, on the reverse strand, counting down.
GAGGTATAGCATTGCAGCAAGGAAGATCGAGAAGAGTGTTGGTGCAATGACACAGCCTTGCTTCACCCCGGTTCGTACATGAATTGCATCTGTGGTTGGCCCGTTGGTCAGGATCACGGCTTGCATGTCATCATGAAGCAAGCGGAGGATGGCAACAAATTTTTGAGGGCAGCCGAATTTGAAGAGTATGCTCCATAATCCCTCACGGTTGACAGTGTCAAAGGCCATTGTCAGGTCAAAAGCAGCCATGTAGAGAGGTTGGTGTTGTTCCCTGCATTTCTCTTGAATTTGTCACGCAGTAAAGATCATGTCCATTGTGCCCCTTAGTGGGCGGAATCCACATTGCGACTCTGGGAGGAGCTCTTTTGCCACAAGGAGAAGGCAGTTGAGGAGGATTCTTGCGCTAACTTTCCGTGGTAGACTGCAGGGAAATTCCTCTGTAGTCACCACAATCGGAATTATCCCCTTGAAGATTGTCATGGTTATGGTCTACAGAGAAATAGTAATGCCTGCCCTCATATGCTTCTGAGACACAGACTATGTACAGCAGGCACCTCAAAGCACTGGAGAAGTACCACCAACAATGTCTCTGGAAGTTCCTGCAAATCCATTGGCAGGATAGGCGCACCAACGTCAGTGTTCTCGCCCAGGCCCACATCCTCAACATCGAAACTCGATCAGCTCCAATGCCACATCGTCTGTATGCCCGACAAGAGACTCCCAAAGCAAGTGCTCTACTCGGAGTCCGACATGGCAAACGAGCCTCAGGTGGGCAGAGGAAATGCCTCAAGGCCTCCTTGAAGTAAGTAGTTCAACATTCCCACCAACACCTGGGAACCCCTGGTGCAAGATCGTTCAAAGTGGGAGAGAATAATCCGCGAAAGTGCCGGACACCGAGTCTCTCCGCTGGGAGCAAGGGAAGACCAAAGCAAACGGCGGAAGCAGCGCATGACAGCCCAAGCACTTCAACAATCTGGCACTTCAACCAACGTTCTTTCAACCACCGCGTGTTCAACCTGTGACAGAGGCTGTAGTTCCCGTATTGGACTTTTCAGTTATCTGTGAACTCATTTTTAACGTGGAAGCAAGTCATCCTTGACTCCGAGGGACTGTCTATGATGAGTGGCAGCGGACTTAATCTTATCTTTCAAAAGGGAGTTTGACAAGTATCTGAAGGAAAAAAAATTGCAGGGCTGCAGGGAAAGGGCAGGGGAGTGGGACTAGCCGAGAGCTGGCACGGGCTCGATGGGCCGAATGACCTTCTTCCATGCTAGTGGGGTGCCGTGGGGATCAGTGCTGGGACCCCAACTATTTACAATCTATATCAACGACGTGGAAGAAGGGACTGAGTGTAACATAGCTAAGTTTGCTGATGATACAAAGATGGGAGGAAAAGCAATGTGTGAGGAGGACACAAAAAAATCTGCAAAAGGACATAGACAGGCTAAGTGAGTGGGCAAAAATTTGGCAGATAAAAGTATAATGTCGGAAAGTGTGAGGTCATGCACTTTGGCAGAAAAAAAAATCAAAGATCAAGTTATTATTTAATTGGAGAAAGATTGAAAAGTGCCGCAGTACAGCGGGACTTGGGGGTAGGTACTTGTGCATGAAACACAAAAGGATAGTATGCAGGTACAGCAAGTGATCAGGAAGGCTAATGGAACCTTGGCATTTATTGCAAAGGGGCTGGAGTATTAAAGCAGTGAAGTCTTGCTACAGCTATACAAGGTATTGGTGAGGCCACAGCTGGAATACTGCGTGCAGTTTTGGTTTCCAGATTTACGAAAGGATACACTTGCTTTGGAGGCAGTTCAGAGAAGGTTCACTGGGTTGATTCCAGGGATGAGGTGGTTGACTTATGACGAACGATTGAGTAGGTTGAATTTGTAATACAGATTGAGGGTGAGGAAGTTGTGTCAGAAACGAGCGTACTATGCTTAAAAAAAGGGGACTACAGTGGGATGAGGGCAGAGTTAGCTAAAGTAGACTGGAAATACAGACTAAACGGTGGCACAATTGAGGAACAGTGGAGGACTTTTAAGGAGCTCTTTCATAGTGCGCAACAAAAATATATTCGAGTGAAAAAGAAGGGCGGTAAGAGAAGGGATAACCAGCCGTGGATAACCAAGGAAATAAAGGAGAGTATCAAATCAAAGACCAATGCATATAAGGTGGCCAAGGTTAGTGGGAAACTAGAAGATTGGGCAAATTTTAAACAACAGTAAAGAATGACTAAAAAAGCAATAAAGAAAGGAAAGATAGATTACGAAGGTAAACTTGCGCAAAACATAAAAACAGACAGTAAAAGCTTTTACAGATATATAAAATGGAAAAGAGTGACTAAAGTAAATGTTGGTCCCTTAGATGAGAAGGGGGATTTAATAATGGGAAATGTGGAAATGGCTGAGACCTTAAACAATTATTTTGCTTTGGTCTTCACAGTGGAAGACACAAAAACCATGCCAAAAATTGCTGGTCACAGGAATGTGGGAAGGGAGGACCTTGAGACAATCACTATCACTAGGGGGGTAGTGCTGGACAGGCTAATGGGACGCAAGGTAGACAAGTCCCCTGGTCCTGATGAAATGCATCCCAGGGTATTAAAAGAGATGGCGGAAGTTATAGCAGATGCATTCGTTATAATCTACCAAAATTCTCTGGACTCTGGGGAGGTACCAGCGGATTGGAAAGCAGCTAATGTAACGCCTCTGTTGAAAAAAGGGGGCAGACAAAAGGCAGGTAACTATAGGCCGGTTAGTTTAACATCTGTAGTGGGGAAAATGCTTGAAGCTATCATTAAGGAAGAAATAGCGGGACATCTAGATAGGAATAGTGCAATCAAGCAGACGCAGCATGGATTCATGAAGGGGAAATCATGTTTAACTAATTTACTGGAATTCTTTGAGGATATAACGAGCATGGTGGATAGAGGTGTACCGATGGATGTGGTGTATTTAGATTTCCAAAAGGCATTCGATAAGGTGCCACACAAAAGGTTACTGCAGAAGATAAAGGTACGCGGAGTCAGAGGAAATGTATTAGCGTGGATAGAGAATTGGCTGGCGAACAGAAAGCAGAGAGTCGGGATAAATGGGTCCTTTGCGGGTTGGAAATCAGTGGTTAGTGGTGTGCCACAGGGATCGGTGCTGGGACCACAACTGTTTACAATATACATAGATGACCTGGAAGAGGGGACAGAGTGTAGTGTAACAAAATTTGCAGATGACACTAAGATTAGTGGGAATGCAGGTTGTGTAGAGGACACAGAGAGGCTGCAAAGAGATTTGGATAGGTTAAGCGAATGGGCTAAGGTTTGGCAGATGGAATACAATGTCAGAAAGTGAGAGGTCACCCACCTTGGGGAAAAAAAAAACAGTAAAAGGGAATATTATTTGAACGGGGAGAAATTACAACATGCTGAGGTGCAGAGGGACCTGGGGGTCTTTGTGCATGAAACTCTTAATCCCAAAAAGTTAGTTTGCAGGTGCAGCAGGTAATCAGGAAGGCGAATGGAATGTTGGCCTTCATTGCGAGAGGGATGGAGTACAAAAGCAGGGAGGCCCTGCTGCAACTGTATAAGGTATTGGTAAGGCCGCACCTGGAGTACTGCGTGCAGTTTTGGTCACCTTACTTAAGGAAGGATATACTGGCTTTGGAGGGGGTACAGAGACGATTCACTCGACTGATTCCGGAGATGAGGGGGTTACCTTATGATGATAGATTGAGTAGACTGGGTCTTTACTCGTTGGAGTTCAGAAGGATGAGGGGTGATCTTATAGAAACATTTAAAATCATGAAAGGGATAGACAAGATAGAGGCAGAGAGGTTGCTTCCACTGGTCGGGGAGACTAGAACTAGGGGGCACAGCCTCAAAACACGGGGGAGCCAATTTAAAACCGAGTTGAGAAGGAATTTCTTCTCCCAGAGGGTTGTGAATCTGTGGAATTCTCTGCCCAAGGAAGCAGTTGAGGCTAGCTCATTGAATGTATTCAAGTCACAGATAGAGAGATCTTTAAGCAGTAAGGGAATTAAGGGTTACGGGGAGAGGGCGGGTAAGTGGAGCCGAGTCCACGGCCAGATCAGCCATGATCTTATTGAATGGCGGAACAGGCTCGAGGGGCTAGATGGCCTACTCCTGTTCCCAATTCTTATGTTATGTTCTTATGTTGGGCCTCTATTCATTGGAATTCAGAAGACTGAGGTGTGATCTTATCAAAACGTATAAGATTATGAGGGGGCTTGACAAGGTGGATGCAGAGAGGATGTTTCCACTGACTAGAACTAGAGGACATGATCTTAGAATAAGGGGCCGCCCATTTAAAACAGAATTGAGGTGAAATTTCTTCTGAGGGTTGTAAATCTGTGGAATTCGCTGCCTCAGAAAGCTGTGGAAGCTGGGACATTGAATAATTTTAAGACAGAAATACAGTTTCTTAAATGATATGGGGTTATGGGGAGTGGGCGGGGAAGAGGAGCTGAGTCCATGATCAGATCAGCCATGATCTTATTGAATGGCGGAGCAGGCTCGAGGGGCTGTATGGCCTACTCCTGTTCCTATTTCTTATGTTCTTATGTAACCATTCTATGACTCCCCAAAGCCTTTCCACCATCTACAAGACAAAAGTTAAGAGTGTGATGGAATACTCTCCACTTGCCTGGATTAGTGCTGCTTCAACAACACTCGAAGCTCAATACCATCCAGGACAAAGCAGCCTGCTTGATTGGCACCCCATCCATCACCTTAAACATTCATTCACTCCCTCCACCACTGGCGCAACTCACCAAGGCTTCTTCACCAGCAACCTCTACCACCGAGGTGGTCAAGGGCCGCAAGTGCATTTGAACACCACCAACCTGAAAGTCACATACCTCCCTGACTTGGAACTATATTGTCGTTCCTTCATCACTGCTGGGTCAAAGCCCTGTAACTTCCTATCCAACACCAATGTGGGAGTATCTTCACCACACAGACTGCAGTGGTTCAAGGCAGCAGCTCACCACCACCTTCTCAAGGGCAATTAGGGATGGGAAATAAATGCTGGCAGAGCCCTTTTTTCAGCGCACTTACTGGAGTTGTGCCGCTTATGCATGTTCAGAGATGTGCTGGAAAAAAATGTTGCAACTTTGGCCGCTGTCTGGCCTCTTCACTGCAGTCGCGCAGTGTGGCCAGTCGACTTGGAGGATGGAGCCTGCGTTCTGCGCTGGAAAATGTGCCGGGACATCTGCACATACGCGGTGGAGAATGGTGATGTCTGCACATGCGCAGTAACGCTGTGAGTTGGCAATCGGCCATTAAAGAGCTGCTTGTGTCTCCGCGACCGAATTTCTGAGGTAGAATATCTTGCTTTCTTTTGTTATTCATCAATTCACTCAGGGGTTACTTCTTATAAGTAATTCATCCAACAGAAGATACTAAACTTTGTTTTCACTCATTTCTCAGAAAACGAATAATTCAGAATTCTGGTCAATTTGCATTTTTAGTAAACTACACCTTGCAAAACAAAAAGTGTCTGAAATACAGTGATTATGAGATAAAGGCCCTGATATGTATGAGGAGGTGGGGAGAGAACTCATATGTTCATGTTCGGTTATAGCTCTGTAATGGAAATGAAGTCACTTCTACTTTTACTGAATCAAAGTTCCCTGTTGATTTATTCAACTGTGTTTACTGCTATTATCTAGAATTGCAGCCTCTCCCTCTGTGGCCCCCGATGCTTGCCAGCTCCTCCTTCCTCCTCCGCTCGCCCGCCACCCCCCCTCCCTCTCCGCTGATTTGCTTGCAGCCTCTCCGTTGAATCCCAATGCTGGCCAGTTCGCTCGCTCCCGCCCCTAGCCCAGGCGGAGTGGCCTCTCGCACCGGCCCGCTGCCTTCCTGGGCCGAGTGCAGAAAGGTGAATTGCAGTTTGAAGATGAAGGTAGGACTTTTAATTTTTTATTTCTTATAGAATTGCTAGATGTTTTTGTTTGCAAACATTGCTAAGGGTAAGGCTTGGTTGGTTCAGGTCCAGGCCCTCTCCGCTTCCCACCCCAGGCCGAATGGCCTCCGATGTACCTACCTGCGCGATTTCTTTATCTCTCCGCAAGGGTTTTCTGAAGTGGCCACATATGCTGGCCCAAGTAGAAATGGAGTACCTATTAGCTGGCCAAAGTTGCCTAAATGGGCAGAATTGGCGTAGGTGGCTGGTAACGCCCCATTTTGAGAAAAAAAAACTAACCTAAAAATAAGCGTAACTAAGTGAGTTACACTAGTGCAAATTGATTGGGGAAACTCGGGATTTCTAAGTTACACCAGAAAAAGCATCCTACTCCAAAAAAACCCAGAGCAACTCCTGGCTAAAATTGAGACCACACATGCAGCGACCTCCGTCTAGTATGTACAATGTGCATGCCAATGTTACGGGATGCTACTTTTGCACATCTACAGACCTGGTCTTTGTAAGAAAACAATGCAAAATTCTACTTTTTCCTCTGTAAATGCAACAGACATCTTTTTTAAAAAACAGATTAATCATCACCAAAAAGTCCAAGAATTTAATTGGTGGAAATCAGTAATAAATCATGGACAAACTGAATTTAGAATTCGGAGATAAGATTAGCAAGAGTAAAACAAGCCAATATTTTAAAAATCTTGGTTTGGCCATGCAAATAAAAAACAATCAGGCACCAACTGACATCAGTCCTGTACATCAACTCCGGAATAAAATGGTAGGAGAGAACTCAGGAATGTTGAAATAGGGTAAATTAGATTAAAAGGTTGCGCACAGTCAGCACACTTGTATGACCATAATATGATAGAATTTTACATTACGTTTGAAAGGGATTTAGTCAAATCTGAAACTAGGGTCTTAAATCTAAACAAAGGAAACTACACAGATGTGAGGGGAGAGTTGGCCAAGGTAGATTGGGAAACTACATTAAAAAGTATGACGGTAGACAAGCAATGGCTACCATTTAAAGAATTAATACATAATTTACAACAAATATACATTCCTTTAAGGCACAAAAACCTCCACAGGAAAAGTGGTCCAACCGTGGCTAACAAGAAAAGACAGTATTCGATCAAAGAGGCTTATAATGTTGCCAAAAAGAGCAGTAAGCCTGAGGATTGGGAGGATTTTAGAATTTAGCAAAGGAGGACCAAGAAATTGATAAAGGGAAAATAGAATATGAGAGTAAACTAACGAGAGACACAAAAACAGACAATAGGTCTGGAGAAAGGAAAAGATTAGCTAAAGTAAACATGGGTCGCCTACAGGCTGAGACAGGAGAAATTATAATAGGGAATAAGGAAATGGCAGTGAAATTGAAAACATACTGTGTATCTGTTCTCAAGGAAGACACGAAAAACCTTTCTGAAATAGTGGAGAATGAGGAACTGAAAAAAATTATTAGTAAAAAAAAAGTTCTGGAGAAATTAATGGTACTGAAAGCCGATAAATCCCTTGGACCTGATAGCCTCCATCCTAGGGTTTTCAAAGAGGTGGTCATAGAGCTAGTAGATGCATCTTCCAAAATTCCAGACTCTAGAATGGTTCCCGCAGATTGGAAGGTAGCTAATGTAACCCCGCTATTTAAGAAAGGAGGGAGAGAGAAACCGGGGGACTACAGACCAGTTAGCCTGACATCAGTAAACATAGAAAAAACAGTTGGCGGCCATTCGAGTCTGCACCGCCATTCAATATGATCATGGCTGATCCTCTATCTCAACACCATATTCCCGCTTTTCCCCCATACACCTGGATGCCTTTTGTTTCTAGAAATCTATCTATCTCCCTCTTAAATATATTCAATGACTTGGCCTCCACAGCCTTCTGTGGTAGAGAATTCCACAGGTTCACCATCCTCAGTGAAAATATTTCTCCTCATCTCAGTCCTAAATTTCTTGATATCCTGAGACTGTGACCCCTTGTTCTAGACTTCCCAGCCAGGGGAAACATCCTCCCCACATCCAGTCTATCCAACCCAGTCAGTACTGTATACGTTTCAATGAGATCCCCTCACATTCTTCTAAATTCTAGTGAATACAGACCTAGTCGACCCAATCTCTCCTCATACGACAGTCCAGCCATCCCAGTAGTCGGGAAAATGCTAGAATCTTTTATTAAGGATGTGGTAACAGGACACTTAGAAAATAATGATAGGATTGGGCAGAGTCAACATGGATTTATGATGGGGAAATCACATTTGACAAATCTGTTAAGAGTTTTTTTTGAGGTTGTAACTAGCAGAATAGATAATGGGGGGGGGGGGACCACTGGATGTGGTGTATTTGGATTTTCAGAAGGCATTCGATTAAGTACCACACAAGAGGTTTATGAACAAAATTAGGGCTCATAGAAACATAGAAAATAGGTGCAGGAGTAGGCCATTCGGCCCTTCTAGCCTGCACCGCCATTCAATGAGTTCATGGCTGAACATGCAACTTCAGTACCCCATTCCTGCTTTCTCACCATACCCCTTGATTCCCCTAGTAGTAAGGACTTCATCTAACTCCTTTTTGAATATATTTAGTGAATTGGCCTCAACAACTTTCTGTGGTAGAGAATTCCACAGGTTCACCACTCTCTGGGTGAAGAAATTCCTCCTCATCTCAGTCCTAAATGGCTTCCCCCTTATCCTTAGACTGTGTCCCCTGGTTCTGGACTTCCCCAACATTGGGAACATTCTTCCTGCATCTAACCTGTCTAACCCCGTCAGAATTTTAAACGTTTCTATGAGGTCCCCTCTCATTCTTCTGAACTCCAGTGAATACAAGCCCAGTTGATCCAGTCTTTCTTGATAGGTCAGTCCCGCCATCCCGTGAACCTTCGCTGCACTCCCTCAATAGCAAGAATGTCCTTCCTCAGGTTAGGAGACCAAAACTGTACACAATACTCCAGGTGTGGCCTCACCAAGGCCCTGTACAATTGTAGCAACACCTCCCTGCCCTTGTACTCAAATCCCCTCGCTATGAAGGCCAACATGCCATTTGCTTTCTTAACCGCCTGCTGTACCTGCATGCCAACCTTCAATGACTGATGTACCATGACACCCAGGTCTCGTTGCACCTCTCCTTTTCCTAATCTGTCACCATTCAGATAATAGTCTGTCTCTCTGTTTTTACCACCAAAGTGGATAACCTCACATTTATCCACATTATACTTCATCTGCCATGCATTTGCCCACTCACCTAACCTATCCAAGTCGCTCTGCAGCCTCATAGAATCCTCCTTGCAGCTCACACTGCCAACCAATTTAGTGTCATCCGCAAATTTGGAGATACTACATTTAATCCCCTCGTCTAAATCATTAATGTACAGTGTAAACAGCTGGGGCCCCAGCACAGAACCTTGCGGTACCCCACTAGTCACTGCCTGCCATTCTGAAAAGTCCCCATTTACTCCTACTCTTTGCTTCCTGTCTGACAACCAGTTCTCAATCCATGTCAGCACACTACCCCCAATCCCATGTGCTTTAACTTTGCACATTAATCTCTTGTGTGGGACCTTGTCGAAAGCCTTCTGAAAGTCCAAATATACCACATCGACTGGTTCTCCCTTGTCCACTCTACTGGAAACATCCTCAAAAAATTCCAGAAGATTTGTCAAGCATGATTTCCCTTTCACAAATCCATGCTGACTTGGACCTATCATATTACCTCTTTCCAAATGCACTGCGATGACATCCTTAATAATTGATTCCATCATTTTACCCACTACCGATGTCAGGCTGACCGGTCTGTAATTCCCTGTTTTCTCTCTCCCTCCTTTTTTAAAAAGTGGGGTTACATTGGCTACCCTCCACTCCATAGGAACTGATCCAGAGTCAATGGAATGTTGGAAAATGACTGTCAATGCATCCACTATTTCCAAGGCCACCTCCTTAAGTACTCTGGGATGCAGTCCATCAGGCCCTGGGGATTTATCGGCTTTCAATCCCATCAATTTCCCCAACACAATTTCCCGACTAATAAGGATTTCCCTCAGTTCCTCCTCCTTACTAGACCCTCCGACCCCTTTTATATCCGGAAGGTTGTTTGTGTCCTCCTCAGTGAATACCGAACCAAAGTACTTGTTCAATTGGTCCGCCATTTCTTTGTTCCCCGTTATGACTTCCCCTGATTCTGACTGCAGGGGACCTACGTTTGTCTTTACTAACCTTTTTCTCTTTACATATCTATAGAAATTTTTGCAATCCGTCTTAATGTTCCCTGCAAGCTTCTTCTCGTACTCCATTTTCCCTGCCCTAATCAAACCTAATCATGGGATTGGAGGTACCATACTAGCATGGATTGAGGATTGGTTAACGGACAGAAAACAGAGAAGGACTAACCGGGTCATTTTCAGGTTGGCAGGCTGTAACTAGTGGGGTGCCGCAAGGATCAGATCAGCCATGATCGTATTTAATGACGGAGGGGCCAAATGGCTTACTCCTGCTCCTGTTTGTTATGTTCTTATGATCGGTGCTTGGGCCCCAGCTATTCACAATCTATATCAATTATTTAAATGAGGGGACCAAATGTAATTTATCCAAGTTTGCTGATGATACAAAGCTAGGTGGGAATGTGAGTTGTGGGGAGGATGCAAAGAGGATATAGACGGGCTAAATGAGTGGGCAAGAACATGGTAAATGGAATATGTGGAGAAATGTGAAGTTATCCACTTTGGTAGGAAAAGCAGAGTACTTTTTAAAATGGCACCGATTGGGAAATGTTGGTGTTCAGAGGGACCCGAGTGTCCTTATACACGTATCATTGAAAGTTAACATGTAGGTACAGCAAACAATGAATGAAGCAAATGGTATGTTGGCCTTTATTACAAGAGGATTTGAGTACAAGAGAAAAGATGACTTACTGCAATTATATAGAGCCCTGGTGAGACCGCACCTGGATTATTGTGCAGTTTTGATCTCCTTACCCAAAGAAGGATATACTTACCATAGAGGGAGTGCAACAAAGGTTCACCAGACGGATTCCTAGGGTGGGGTATTGTCCTATAAGAGATTGAGTAGACTAGGCCTATATTCTCTGGAGTTTAGATGAATGAGGTAATCTCATTGAAACATACAGAATTCTTACAGGGCTCGACAGGGTAGATGCAGGGAGGATGTTCCCTCTGGCTGGGGAGTCTAGAACCAGGGGTCACAGTCTCAGAATAAGGGGTCAGCCATTTAGGACTGAGATGAGGAGAAACTACTTCTCTCAGAGGGTGGTGAATCTTTGGAATTCTCTACCCCAGAGGGCTGTTGAATATACTCAAAGACTGAGCCTCAAGACAGAGATCGATAGATCTTTGGCTATTAAGGGAACCCAAGGGATATGGGGACAGCGCAAGAAAGTAGAGTTGAGGTAGAAGATCAGCCATGATCTCATTGAACGGTGGAGCAGAATCGAGGGGTCGAATGGCCTACTCCTGCTCCTAATTCTTATGTTCTTAAATTTTCATGTAAGTTCAAGGGCTGACAATCGCATCCACGTCTAAATCACTTGCACATTAAAGTCATTTGAAAGCAGGTTAGAATCTTTGAAATTACTTCATTTCTTTCTGATGAAGTTTAGGTTGTTAGAATAGGCATAAGTGAACAGATAAAATGTTAGGAGGGTTCATTACATCAAAACACTACTTCCGATCTGAAATTTTGACTAAACCATGCAAACATCTGCAGAATAAACTCAATTAGAGCACTACAAGAATGAATTCTGCAGCAACTATTCAACCAAAACAGTCACAGTCTAGCCAGCCAATCCAGCAGTAAACTGACAAGATTAAATTAATTGTAGGAGGAAAAGGATTTGCTGCAGGAGATGGAAACCTTCTGCGAGTAGAGATTCAGGAAATCCATTTTTTTTAAAAAATTGATTGTATTCACAGCATTTCAATTCTGAAGTATATTATTTTCTAACTGCCTCTCAAATTTAGTATTGCATTTTTTTTTTGCCAAATCTCAATTGTATACAAATCAGCAAATCCAATAGGGAAAAATTCCAGGATTTCCCAGCATTTATCCACTCTGAAGTTATTCTGCTGATTTACCTACAAATACTTCTAACTCATGGGACACTGTATGCAAAGTTCTGTCTTATGATTCTATTACTTGCCAACATTAATTCCGGCTTGCCCAACCCAATTTTTGTTTCCTTTGACTGAATACCTAGGTGCCTCATGAACTACATACAACAACTTGTATTTATAAAGCACCTTTAACATAGTGAAATGTTTCAAGGCGCTTCACAGGAGTATTGAGAGATTTTTTTTTAAAAACACACTCAAGAGGCCCCAATCTGTCTCCAGAACAAAGCAGAGTTAGATTTTCTGAAGAGATTGTCTTACACTGCAGTGGTCCATTGGACTCACTGAGCACTTTCGTAACCCCACAAATTATCAAATTTAAATGGCTCTTGTGTCTAAACGTTTAAGAAAAGAACTTGCATATCCGCACGACATTTCAACAGTTCACAGCCAAAGAATTACTTTTGAACTGTAGTTACTGTTGTTCTGAAAATCCTACAAACAGCCATGAGATAATTAACCAGCAAATCTGTCTCTTTGGTGCTGCTGATAGGATAAATGTTGGCCAGGAAAACTCCCTTGCTCTTGGGTTAATATCTCATCTAAAAAAATAGCACCTCTGAATGCAGCATGCTCTCTAGTGCACTGAAATGTCAGTCTAGATTACATGCTCAAGATTCTGTACTGAAGCTTTAACCCATGTCCCTCAGAGTTGGAGGTGAGAGTGTGTTACCGATGGGCTGACGTTAATTTTTTTTAAATGATTGGAAGAATGCACTGCCCACCCTATTGCCAGGTATGCACACAACCTTCTCCTTACAACTAGAGAAGTCCTGCTACAACTGTACAGGACTTTGGTAAGAGCACACCTGGAGTACTACGTATAGTTTTGGTCTCCTTATTTAAGGAAGAATATACTTGCATTGGAGGCAGTTCAGAGAAAGTTCGCTAGGTTGATTCCCGAGATGAAGGGTGTGTCATATGAAGAAAGGTTGAGCCAATACTCTTTGGAGTTTAGAAGACTAAGAGGTGATCTTATTAAAACGTATAACATTCTGAGGGGGCTTGACAAGGTAGATGCAGAGAGTATGTTTCCACTCATGGGGGAATCTAGAACTACTGTCACCCATTTAAAACAGAAATGAGGAGGAATTTCTTCTCGCAGAGGGTTGTGAATCTTTGGAATTCTCTACCCCAGAGAGCTGTGGAGGCTGGGTCATTGAATATATTTGTGGTGGAGATAGACAGATTTTTGAATGATAAGGGAGTCAAGGGTTATGGGGAGCGGGAGGGAAAGTGGAGTTGAGGCCAGAACCAGATCAGCCATGATCTAAATGGCAGAGCAGGCCGAGCAGGAGGGGCCAAATGGCCTGCTCCTATTTCTTATGCAACTGTAACCATTAGACAATGTATTAATGGATTCTGCAAACTACTAAAGATTGAAAACTCCACATCTACACATTAGGTTTTTTTAAGGTGGGGGGAAGAAAATGGTTACACCAACTCAGGACCTGTAGAATAAAACAGTATGAAATAATGGGTTTTATATAAAGGAAAAGACCAATTTTCTGCCACCTGGAGGGCCAAAATGAATTGCAGTTCACAACAGGATTAACTGGTAGAAACTACTTATGCTAGGCATGTCAATTCAATTCAGACATGTCAAAACACACCCGAGTACATTTCAACACTGTAGAATACAAGACCACTTTGGTTCAAAAAGAAAACAGGGCTGACATTTGATGCCATAACACAAAAGCCATTTAGACGCAACAAGTTAGTCCCTTTTTGGAGATCAGCTCAAATATTTAGTCAGTTTGCATATATTAGTTGATTAGAAAAATCTGACTAGATAATCACAGCCTACTATGTAATTGATCACCACTTTTGTACTCTGCTTCAACAGTTTGGCAGAAAATTCCCCAGAGTACATAAATTCTTTTAAATTCATTCACAGGATGTGGGCATTACCAGCAAGGCCAACATTTATTGCCCATCGCTAATTGCCCTCGAGAAAGTGGTGGTGAGCTGCCTTCTTGAAACAGGCCGTTAAGAGTCAATCACATTGCTGTGGGATTGGAGTCACATATATACCAAAACAGATAAGGATGGCAGATTTCCTTCCCTAAAGGGCAGTAGTGAACCAGATGGGGTTTTAAATGACAATCTGGTAGTTTCATGGTCACCATTACTGATACTAGCTTATTCCAGATTTATTTAATTGAATTTAAATTCCACAGCTGCCGTAGTGAGATGTGATCATTAGTCTTATGCTACCGTATCCTGCAATTAGTCACGCACACGCAAGCATGGTAAAATTGACCGCAAGTTCGGGATTTGCACGTGTTAAATCGTGAACGGTCAAGTTCTGACTGCACATTGGCTTCACTGCCCATTTCACTTACCGATTCAAATCAACGTGCTGAGAAAAGTTGGGCTCACTGCCCATCTATTGCACATTAATTACCTTGAAAATGTATACGTCTGGTGCAAACAGGCGCAGGAGTCTGTTGCACAGCGTAAGGGGAGAAGAAAATTGTATTCGTGTTATGGGCTATAGCATAAACTGAGACACTGGTTTGTGTCTGAGCAGATACAAACTTTGAAAGAACAAATTCGAAAACAGGGGCTTTTTGTGTCATCATCTTTGCTGCCCAAAAGCCTTTTGTAGTTTTGGTTTAATTATTTTCCAACTTCTATTTAGATAGGATTTAATTCACTTTCATGATTTCCTCAAGTTATCAGATATTTAAATAATCTAAAATCGAGAGTTTAAATGAATCAAAAGTTAGTCTAATAGAGAAATGAATTCAATAGGACTACAAGATTGTAATTATAGGTTTATGTTGTCATGGCCCAGAATTAGAGGGCTGGTGATAATTCAGCTGTTTGCTTTGTATAAAAAGCATCCTAATTGCGTTTTATGGTTTTAAAGGACAACTTCAGTAAAAAGTAAGTCCAGACTTTTCAGTGTTTAATTGAATTCTGTTAATGTTGAAATCTTGTTTTGTGTATTAAATACTATTGCAATGATCATAATTGAATAAAATAGTATTTCAGGCTGCTACATTATTTAAGGTAAGTTGCAGGCAAATCAGCAATCTCCTACGTTTCCTGTGGGTAAGAGTCAGGAAATGAAAGGAGCACCGCCCCATGTGATCCCAGTTTTGCATACGCACAATGGTGGATCTGTGGGCCACTACACTGTGCACAACTCTGGATTATTTGAAAGCAACTTTTCGAAGGGGGGCTTTGCACAAGGCAAGTGTAGATTTTGTTCAGATATCGGTAACTACGCCATTGACTGCGAATTCAGTGCCATTAAAAGATCATGGAATTACACTAGATGGCTTGAGTGGAGATGAACAACAGCGCAGATTTTTTTTTATAAACAGCATGGCCCACTTCTGTGCTGTAACACGACTCACTGCTGAGCATCTACCTCTTCTCCAGGATAAGTGTGAGACATTCATGCACTTGTCAGATTTCAATTTGACAAGTGCATGAACCACTTTTCTAAATGTGCAATTCTCCACAACTTTAGCATTAGTTTAATGTTGGAAATGGATGAATATCCACACAAGCAATCTGGACCTCATTACTGTAATGACATTAGTTCACTGTACAGTGCAGCAAAAATGTATGCGATTAAATCTTAGATTATTTGTGACAAAAACGTGCAAAAACCATTAGTCTAATTTAAACAATCCATTTCATTTAGATGAGAGAATTGTGGTCTAAAAATTCAAGATGATGTGGCAGAATCTAAAATAAATACCATAATTCTACTTTTGCAAATATTTTAGGTATCAATTCTTCATTTATGAGGACTTTCTGAGTATGCCGTAACTAAAGGAAAACACGAGCCATTGTTTATTCTGTCCACACACACCCCTCGCCCATCAGACAATATCAGTGGGCAAATCTGGTGGAATATTAGAAAATTGTTGTGTTGCAGTACTGGTTTTCTCTTAGCATTTTGAATAGCTCACATCCAGTTTCCAATTATGATACTAAGCAGACTGTTGACAGTGTCTATGAATCAACAACAAAACGCAAGTACTTGCAGGTTTACTCGGGTGGAAAGACTATTCTATTCATGCTTGGTTTGAACAGCTTTCAATAGCCTATGATCAACTGTAACTTGTAATGAAGAGTGTGCATTGCTTCTAGCTCCCTCTCTAATATTGAAACCATGTTGAATGCACTGCTTCAACAGCTCTTGGTGCATTACCACTCTGTGATTTCTGTATTTACTAAACTGACTGAGAAAGGAGAAACGAATCTCTGTCCTTTGTAAGCTCACACTTGTGTTTAGTTTTTCTTTTATGGCCCCATCCTGCCGCTGGCGTTTCCTCGCAGGTCGGGGCCTCAACAATGCTCCCAGGGCCGCACGCCGCCTCCTCCTTTTATGGCCGGTACATCAGGAGCGGCGTGTTTGGGGCACAGGAGCAGCGAGAGATCGTGGAGTGTAGGAGAGGTGTGAGTTCGGGGCCCAGAAGAGGCGTGAGTTTGGGGCAGCACTGGCCAGCCCACATTGTGATAGGTGTGCGCACTAGGTCAGTGTTTCCAGTCGTCTTGGTTAATCCTTGCCATTGGATCAAGACCTAGCTCTGTCAAGCCCGTGTGGTGGCTGATGTGTAACGGCGACCACACGTTAAAATTAAAAATCCACACACAGGCATCTTCCACATTTCAACATGTAGTTCTGGACCTGGAATATTAGGTCCTTCATCGAAACACCTGTGAACTCATCTCTTTTTGGCGTGGAAGCAAGTCATCCTCAATATAAGGGACCGCCTATGATGACGACGACAATGTCAACATTATAAACTCATCAGTTACTGCCAGCAAATAAAAGGAACCATTCAAAAAGCCGAATCACTATCTTTATTAGTACACTTTGCTAAGCTGATCCTCTACCATATAAAAGAATCACATCTCTCCAAAACATTGAAAGTTCTTCACATACAATTAATTACTTTACAAATTGGCTTCTGCATTCCATCATTCACGATATTTCACACAGCAAGGTCCCACAAATAGCGATGAAAAGAATGACCACTACTGTCTTCTGGTGGTCTTGGTTGAGGGAGGAATGTTGGTCAATACAATGGAAGGACTTCCTATTTTTTTTTAAAACAACGCCAAGGAATTCTGAGTGCATCCCAATTTAAAGTCTTAATCAAAGAAAGAATCCTACAACAATGCAGAATCATCCCAGCACAGCACAGGAGCATCAACCTAGATTACATACTCAAATCCTGTAGGTATGGTTGAAACTGGACAAAAGGGATTTGAACAAAGATGTCTGGCAGGTGATGACACATTCAAGGAGCCAGATAGGTCACAGGAGGACTTTTTTGGAAGTTGGCTGATAATGGCATTTGTGAAAGGAATGAGTGGGGATCATTAATGTTTGAAGACCAGGCCCTCAAAACTGCCTCCAAGCTCATGGTCTATAAGGCTGTAGTAATATCTGCCCTCCTGTATGGCTCAGAGACATGGATAATGAACAGCAGACACCTCAAGCTGCTGGAGAAATATCACCAATGATGTCTCCGCAAGATCCTACAAATCCCCTGGGAGGACAGGCACACCAACATCAGCGTCCTCATCCAGGCTAACATCCCCAGCATTGAAGCACTGACCACACTCGATTAGCTCCACTGGGCAGGCCAGACAGTTCGCATGCTAGACACGAGACTCCCAAAGCAAGTGTCTACTTGGAGCTCCTTCACAGCAAACGAGCCAAAGTCTACAAGGACACTCTCAAAGCCTCCCTGATAAAGTGCGACATGCCCACTGACACCATGGAGTCCCTGGCCCAAGACAGCCTTAAGTGGAGGAAGTGCATCCGAGAGGGCACTGTGCACCTCAAGTCTCAACGCCGAGAGCATACAGAAATCAAAGCACAGGCAGCGGAAAGAACTTGCGGCAAACTAGACCCATCCACCCCTTCCCTCAACAACTATCTATTCCACCTGTGAGAGTCTGTGGCTCTCGTATGGACTGTTCAGCCACCAAAGAACTCATTTCAGGAGTGGAAGCAAGTCTTCCTCGATTCCGAGGGACTGCCTATGATGATGGCAAGTCATCATCATAGGCGGTCCCTTGAACATAGAAAATAGGTGCAGGAGTAGGCCATTCGGTCCTTCGAGCCTGCACCGCCATTCAATAAGATCATGGCTGATCATTCCTTCAGTACCCCTTTCCTGCTTTTTCTCCATACCCCTTGATTCCCTTAGCCATAAGGGCTATATCCCTCAAATATACCCAATGAAATGGCATCAACAACACTCTGCGGCAGGGAATTTCATAGGTTAACAACTCAGTGAAGAAGTTTCTCCTCATCTCAGTCCTAAATGGCCTACCCCTTATCCTAAGGCTATGTCTCCTGGAATTAGGATGACTTGCTTCCACATGAGTTCACAGATGTTTCAATGAAGGACCCGATGCTCCAGTCCTGAACTCCAGTTGAAAGGGTGGAAGATGCCCGTGCGTGAATTTTTTTAACGTGTGGTGACCGTTGCAGATGAGCCACCAGCTAGGTCTTTATCCAGTGGCAAGGGTTAACCAGGACGACTGGAAACCTGCTCTGCTGCATGGGCCTAGTGCACACACACATCGCAGTGTGTGCAGGCCTATGCTGCCCCTGGGCCCTCAGCACTTCTGGGCCCCATACCCTCATTCGCCGCATCCCCTCATCACTCCTCCACCCCGATCACTCGTCGCAAGTCCGCCATGACCTTCCCGCTCCTCCGCTGTACCAGGGCCCTGTCGATGCTTCTGTCCACGCTCCAAACGGCAACCTGGATCCTGATGTACCAGTCGCCCACCTCAAAGCCGTCGTACATTTGTGTCGGCTCGCGCTGGAAGCTGCAGTGGCATGCTCCAGCTCTTATACTCCTGAGCTGCGGTGGTGTCCTCTCGCAGGTCGGGGTGGCCACGATGTACTGATGTCAGGAAAGCTAGTTGAGTGCGGTTAGTAAATCAGATTTAGAATGAAAACGCAATCACCAGAGAGATTTGCTTTACTTTATTTGCATGTTTAAGATAAAGGCCATTAGAATTCTGAGATTATAAAAAAAACTATGCAGATCAAAACTCTTGAACTGGAGCTGACCAAACAACTCTAGTTATGTAATTACAAAAGCAAAATACTGGAAATATGAAATAAAAACAGAAAATGCTGGAAATACTCAGCAGGTCAGGTAGCATCTGTGGAGAGAGACACAGAGTTAATGTTTTAGGTCAATTACTCTTTATTCAAAAACAATCTTACAAGTCCACCTGTGAGTACTGCAGTCAGGTGATAAGGAGGCAACATTCATACAATTAAACTGAAGGTCTTTATTAGTCTACTCATCATCATAGGCAGTCCCTCGGAATCGAGGAATACTTGCTTCCACTCTTAGCATGAGTTCTTAGGTGGCTGTACAATCCAATAAGAGAACCACAGTCTCTGTCACAGGTGGGACAGATAGTCGTTGAGGGAAAGGGTGGGCAGGGAACCTGGTTTGCCGCACGTTCTTTTCTCTGCCTGCGCTTGATTTCTGCATGCTCTCGGCGAAGATACTCGAGGAGCTCAGCGCCCTCACGAATGCACTTCCTCCACTTAGGGCAGTCTATGGCCAGGGACTCCCAGGTGTCAGTGGGGATGTCGCACTTGATCAGGAAGGCTTTGAGGGAGCCCTTGTAACGCTTCCTCTAACGTTACCATTGGAGGTAATTTGTTTGTAACTTGCTCAGCACAATGATTTAATTTGCAGTAAATTATGCAAATACTTAGGCCAGACAGTATTTGTGGAGAGAGAAACAGAGTTAGCGTTTCAGGTCGTCAGAACTGGCAAAAGTTAGAGATGTAACAAGTTTTAAGCAAGTATAGACAGGGAAAGTGGGGATGAATGGAAGTAAAAGAACAAAAAGGAAGGACTGTGATAGACAGGAGTGACTAAAAGACAAAAGGGATGATGGTGTGATCAAAAGGGAGTGTTAATAGGACAAGTAAAGAAAGAAAATTAAAAAAATAGAAGAGCTGTAAATGGCAACAGCAGAGTCATTACCAGCACCTGCAATCTGAAAGAATGGGAGCAGTGGTTATGATCTGAAATTGTTTAACATAATGGCCCGGAACTTGCAGTGGAAACGTGCCTTTGAAACTGACCGCAACTGCAGGATTTAGCGCGTGCACATCTAAACGCGGAAATCCTAAAGTTGCGGTCTGGGTCATTCACTGTCGACACCGGCTGTGCTGTCTTCTTCAACAGTCCCTCGAATCAAGGATGACTTGCTTCCATGCCAAAAAAGGATGAGTTCACAGGTCTTTCAATGAAGGACCTAATATTCCAGGTCCTGAACTGCATATTGAAGGGTGGAAAATGCCTGTGTGTGGATTTTTTTTAAAAAGTGTGTGGTGGCCGGGCTTGACATAGAAAATAGGTGCAGGAGTAGGCCATTCGGCCCTTTGAGCCTGCACCGCCATTCAATGAGTTCATGACAGTGCTTGTCTTGTTCCAATGGCAAGGATTAACCATGACGACTGGATCGATCTCTCTCTGTGAAATTAGTGAAAACTTGGGCATTTCTACAGTAATTCGCTGTTAAATATTCCATTAAAAGTTAGGATTAGGATTAGGTGCAACTGAGGTTTAAGAGTGTATCAAAAAAGGCAAACTTCTCGCCAGAGATCTCAAGATCTTCATTAGAAGTGCAGGAGGTAGAAGTCAGAGTAGGGCGGAGATTTAATTCTCTGTCACCATTTTAGCTCCTTTAGACCCACCTATTTTTTTTTTTAAGTTTACTTGTCTCATTACTACTCCCGTTTGCTCATATCATCCCTCGTCACTCAATCACAGACTTTCTCTTTTGTTGTACCTCTGCCCCCCCCGCCCCACCGCCCCCCCTTTCCCCACCTCTGTACTTGCTTAAAACCCAGATAACCTTCGCTAGTTCTGACGAAATGTCAACAATCTGAAATGTTAACTGTTTCTCTCTTCAACAGATGTTGCCTGACCCAAATACTCCCAGCATTTTCTGGGGTTTTTTTTTTGCAAATATCCAGCAATTACAGTATTTTGCTTTGGTTTCATTTGCAGGTGCGCTGAGAAAGCAGGCAGCTGCAATCAACGTGGAATATCTTCTGGTGCTTCCCAGATTCGTTAATTATCAATCCATTTAGTCTATGGACATAGCTCGTTAGATGAAGAACTTCAACTATACAACTGTAATATTGCATAATTATACTACATGTTACTTTACAGAATCATACAGCACAGAGAGAGTCCATTGGGGTCAAGTTGGCCTGAGTTGCTCCTATTCTTTTGGAGCAACTGGTTTAGAATGGAGTATCTTAGAAATTGCAGTTCTCGGCATTTAGTTTGCTCCAGTTCTAGTCAGTTAGAACAGTTTCATTTTGGAACAGATTTATTTTCCAAAAGGGGGCGTGTCCAGCCACTTATGCCTGTTTTGAAAGTTTCGGCAGTGAAAACTTACTCCAAACTAACTTACTCCATTCTAAGTGTAGATTTTTGTACGCTCAGAAAAACCTTGCCTACACTTTACAAATCAGGCGTAGGGAACGGGGGGTGGGGAGGGGGGGGGGAAGTAATTAAATTCTACAAGCATTCAACAGGCTTACTTATACAAATAAATAAAGAGCTATCTTGACAAAAAAAATTATAAACAAAGCAAAGACAAAATATTGAATATTCCTACCTGTGTGAAGCAACAGCAGCCTTTGAGCTGCGGTGCTTCAGGCAGGCCTTCCTTCCATGTAGGAGACAGGGGCCGGCGTCAGTGGCTCGATGGCAGCCGAAGACACAGCAAGCAAGCAGCCTCCGAGCTGCGAGGGAAGCTGAGGCCATTTGGCCACGGGATAGGGGCGGCAGCAGTGGCTGACGGCAGCCGAAGACACAGCAAGCAGCCTTCGAGCTGCGAGGGTAATTGAGGTCATTCGGCCATGGAGAGGCAGCCAGATTGAAACTTAAATTTGCAGAATGGGTGCTGCATTGTCAACACCAGGTGATTTATTCAACAGTGCTGCTAAAAGCACTCCTTCAGACACAAAAAAAAACCCACCAACATTCAATCCCAAGCCTTTACAGGGGTCCATGAGACAAATCAACATTTTTCTTTAAGTCCCTTTAAAAATGGCCGAGTGCCAATATTTCTGGGCTACTGCACGTGCGCACTCCAACGCGCATGGCTGCCAGCACGATGTTGCCTCATTTAACTTGGCCCCGCCCCCATCCACTTGCAGAATCGGCAAGACTCTGTGGCTCCGCCTCCCGCGCTGCGCTCCCAGGGACCAGCAAGGAGCCGGAGAATTAAGAGGTATTTTTCTGTCGCACTTTTAGGTGCGGAAAAACGGGCGACCAGGTCGGGGCTGCGCCGTTCTAGGCACGGCCCAAAACTTGATCCCATTGTGCCTGATCTTTGAAAGAGCTATCCGATTAGTCCACACCCCGGCTTTCCTCATAGCCCTGCAATCTTTTCCAGTTTATATCAAACTCCCACGAGAGTTACACCACCTTTTCAGGCAGTGCAATCCATTGCCTAAATTTCTTACACAACACACATTTTTTACTTATTTAATACAGGTATACGAGTTGTATTACTGTGGAATCTACATTTTTTTTAAAAAAAGTTGACCTCAGGGGGACCAAAGTGTGTGGAGTGTTTCATAAAAGGACACAGAAAAGAAGCAGATACTACATCAGTGGTCAGGAGTTGGGTAGAGAATAGATCAAGAGGGTAGGCTAGGGGGCAGTCTCAGAATAAGGGGCAGCCCATTTAAAACTATGAGGAGGAATTTCTTCTCTGAGCATTGTAAATCTGTGGAATTCTCTGCCCCAGAGAGCTGTGGAGGCTGGGTCATTGAATATATTTAAGGTGGAGATGGACAAATCTTTGAGCAATAAGGGAATAAAGGGTTATATGGGGAGCAGGCAGGGAAGTGGAGCCGAGTCCATGATCAGCCATGATCTTATTAAATGGCAGAGCAGGCTCGAGGGGCCAAATGGCCCACTCCTGCTCCTATTTCTTATGTTCTTAAAAGAGCCTCAGATGAGTTTGGATGGAAGAGGGAGATTGGAGAAATGCTGCAAGGTGCTGGGGAGGAATTAAAAGTTGGTTAGGATGAGCACAAGACAGGTGAGTAGACAAGTGTCGTGAGGGAATCTGGGATGGCTGTGCAGACAATCTCAATCTTTGAAAATAACAAATTTGAGGAGAAAGTGAGCCAAGCGCAGAATGGGTGAGGGGAGAGAATGTGAAGCAGCTTGTCAGAGAAATAGATGCATTTCCCTGTTGCAGTTTGGTCATCACTACAAAAAAAAGAATGGGACAATCTGGGCCAAAGCCACTTTATTATGGAACAAAGTCTAACTGCACGATAGCTTATTTAGTTTCTACCCCAACGCGCACATACTTTATCCCCACTACACAACACATTCTCCAGGTCCACTGAATTATGAATTATTGAAACAAATCACATAGGCAGATAAATCTGGCAATTCCTTAAGTAAAACTTCTCTCCTTACAAGTACACTGGAAATGTAAAATCCAAACATTCCCTGATCAATCATGCAAAAATCATCCACACATGTGCACCAACATTCATTTAAAAAGGAGAGACTAATTCAACACGAAGAACCATTGCTCCATTTTAAAGACATGTGGCTTCTGAATTTCTAATCAAAATAATTAGCATTAATATGGAGGAAATTGCACTCATTATTTAAAATATATTTTTTGAAACTCTGAGCATTTCCACTGCAAACTTGCATACAGTTCTTTTTTTTTTGGGGGGGGGGGGGGGGCGGGTGAGAAATGGAAAGGATAATTTTTCTGTGACCCTATCTTAAAAAATGTCCCAATGAACAAGTTTTTCATCCTCTGAATAGTACTGCTCCTAAGCACCCCCCACCCCAATTTGCTTTCTGAATTTCAGAGTGTTTATATAATTTGAACACCAACAAAAAAGGTATGTGTAAATCAGTAAAAGGTACTTGCGTATCAGTAAAACCTGCTTCCCCCTCACTCACGTATGTACACACGCACACCATTATTTTTTTAAACTTTATGTAAACAAAGCCGTTGATAAATGAACAGATTTAGTTGCAGTAGGAACATTGTATCACTTGGCTAACTAAATGCTATTGATGGATCCTGGAAATTGTGCACACTGCAAACTCAAACTACAAATTTTGCATTCAGCGAACAGTCAAAATTATCAATTCCCAAACACAGGCTTTTGTGAGAGGCTGAATTCTTCAGGTTCATACTTTAAATGACAGTATTAAATGTCTCATATCATTCAATGCAAAAATTTGACCATGTGAAATTATTGTGAAATATATTTTCAACTTGTTTTGTTTAAGACTATGGGGGTGATTTTAACACATTTGCCTGATGGGAAAGGATTGGCTGCCTGTTTTACATCCCATTGACTTCAATAGAAAGTATTCTTGGGCAGGTTGTAAAGCAGGCGGCTAACCCTTTCCCGCTGGGTGAATTAGATTTAAATAATCCCCTTTTATTTGTACATTAGAAATTTCAGCTAGAGAAAAAAAAACTACTCTCCCCACCCCCCAATTCAGTGATTCAACTGGCCCATTAATCAACCACGACAGCAAAATATTTACATATGGTAAACATCAACACCTAGAACAGCTCTCACTCACGCAGTGCTTTACTGTTAACGTGCGGTCTTTTGGATGAGATGTTAAAATATACGATGACACTATTCGAAGAGTTCTCCCAGCCAACATTTATCCCTCAATCATCAGTAAAAAAAAATTATCTGCTCATTTCATCATCATCATCATAGGCAGTCCCTCGAAATCGAGGAAGACTTGCTTTCACTCTAAAAATGAGTTCTTAGGTGACTACAATCCAATACAGGAATTACAGTCACTGGCACAGGTGGGGCAGACAGTGGTTGAAGGAAGGGGTGGGTGGGGAGTCTGGTTTGCCGCACGCTCCTTCCGCTGCCTGCGCTTGATTTCGGCATGCTCTCGGCAACGAGACTCGAGGTGTTCAGCGCCCTCCCGGATGCTCTTCCTCCACTTAGGGCGGTCTTTGGCCAGGAACTCCCAGGTGTTAGTGGGGATGTTGCATTTTATCAAGGAGACTTTGAGGGTGTCCTTAAAATATTTCCTCTGCCCACCTGGGGCTCGCTTGCTGTGTAGGAGTTCCGAGTAGAGCGCTTGCTTTGGGAGTCTTGTGTCAGGCATGCGAACAATGTGGCCCGCCCAGCGAAGCTGATCGAGTGTGGTCAGTGCTTCGATGCTGGCCTGGTCGAGGACGCTAACATTGGCGCGTCTGTCCTCCCAGGTGATTTGCAGGATCTTGCGGAGACATCGTTGGTGGTATTTCTCCAGCGATTTGAGGTGTCTACTGTATATGGACCATGTCTGTGAGCCATACAGGAGGGCGGATATCCCTATAGCTCTGTAGACCATGAGCTTGGTGGCAGATTTGAGGGCCTGATCTTCGAACATTCTTTTCCTCAGGCGGCCGAAGGCTGCGCTGGCGCACTGGAGGCAGTGTTGAATCTCGTCATCGATGTCTGCCCTTGTTGATAATAGGCTCCCGAGGTATGGAAAGTGGTCCACGTTGTCCAGGGCCACGCCGTGGATCTTGATGACGGGGGGGGGGTTAATGCTGTGTGACATGCAAGCCGTCATCATGACCAACGGATCCATTACAGACCCAATCCATGTCCGGACCGGGGTCAAGCAGGGCTGAGTCATTGCGCCAACCCGCTTATCTTCCTCGCAACAATGCTCCACCTCACACTCAACAAGCTCCCCACTGGAGTGGAACTAAATTACAGAACCAGTGGGAATCTGTTCAACCTCCGCCGTCTCCAGGCCAGATCCAAGACCGTTCCAACCTCTGTCGTCGAACTACAGTACGCGGACGACGCATGCGTCTGCGCAGAGACTGAACTCCAAGTCATAGTCAACATCTTCACTGAGGCTTACGAAAGCAAGGACCTTACACTAAACATCCATAAGACAAAAGTCTTCCACCAGCCTGACCCCGCCACACAGCACTACCCCCCTTTCTGCTCATTTAAACCACTGCTGTTTGTCGGACGTTGCTGTGTGAATTGGCCATCACATTTTCCACATAATAGAATAATTTTGAAGTGTTGTCACTGTTAACGAAGCACTTTAGAACATAAAAACATATAAAATAGGTGCAGGAGTAGGCCATTCGTCCCTTCGAGCCTGCATCACCATTCAATATGATCATGGCTGGTCATGCACTTCAGTACCCCATTCCTGCTTTCTCTCCATACCCCTTGATCCCTTTAGCCGTAAGGGCCACATCTAACTCCCTCTTGAATATATCCAATGAACTAGCATCAACAACTCTGTGGTAGGGAATTCCACAAGTTACAACTTTCAGTGAAGAAGTTTCTCCTCATCTCCATCCTAAATGGCTTACCCCTTATCCTTAGACTATGTCCCTTGGTTCTGGACTTCCCCAACATCGGGAACATTCTTCCTGCATCTAACCTGTCCAGTCCCGTCAGAATTTTATATGTGTCTATGAGATCCCCTCTCATCCTTCTAAACTCCAGTGAATATAGGCCCAGTCGATCCAGTCTCTCCTCATATGTCAGTCCTGCCATCCCGGGAATCAGTCTGGTGAACCTTCGCTGCACTCCCTCAATAGCAAGAACATCCTTCTCAGATTAGGAGACCAAAACTGAACACAATATTAGGAGACCAAAACTGAACACAATATTCCAGGTGAGGCCTCACCAAGGCCCTGTACAACTGCAGTAAGACCTCCCTGCTCCTATACTCAAATGCCCTAGCTATGAAGGCCAACATACCATTTGCTTTATTCACCGCCTTCTGTACCTGCATGCCAACTTTCAATGACTGATGTACCATGACACCCAGGTCTCGTTGCACATCTCCTTTCCCTAATCTGCCACCATTCAGATAATATTTTGCCTTTGTGTTTTTGCCAAAGTGGATAACCTCACATTTATCCACATTATACTGCATCTGCCACGCGTTTGCCCACTCACCTAACCTGTCCAAGTCACCCTGCAGCCTTTTAGCATCCTCCTCACAGCTCACACTGCCACCCAGTTTAGTGTCATCTGGGAGATATTACACTCAATTCTCTCATCCATGTCATTAATGTATATTGTAAATAGCTGGGGTCCCAGCACTGAGCCCTGCGGCAACCCACTAGTCGCTGCCTGCCAGTCTAAAAAGGATCCGTTTATCCCGACTCTCTGCTTCCTGTGTGCCAACCAGTTCTCTATCCACGTCAGCACATTACCCCCAATAGCATGTGCTTTGATTTTGCACACCAATCTCTTGTGTGGGACCTTGTCAAAAGCCTTTTGAAAGTCCAAATACACCACATCCACTGGTTCTCCTTTGTCCACTTTACTAGTTACATCCTCAAAAAATTCTGGAAAATCTGTCAAGCATGATTTCCCTTTCATAAATCCATGCTGACTTGGACCGGTCCCATCACTGCTTTCCAATCAGGAAACAGAAGATCTCTCATTCATCCTAGTCTCACAAGGCAACCAAATTTTTTATTGTGGGAAATTACTTCTATGTAGACGCTTGTAACATTCAAATAAAATGTGGCAACTTTCTATTCACATTCAAATATACAAAGAGGATGAGGATGTACGCCAGGCTACAGTGGAATGTGATTTTTTTTACATTATTGAACATTTTTTTTAGAAGAGTTTTCTATTCTGATGGGGCTTACAGTAAGTTTGAAAGATTGGCTTGTAGTTTAAGCTTTTAAAATTAAATAGATGCTTGGATTTCCAAAAGATTATCCTCGTATGCTGTCCAAACAGGCTGCTGCACCTGTTTGCACCAGCTGTAAAATTTTCAGATGTAATTGTTGGGCAGTTAGCCTACCTCTGTGCCAGTTATTAGGATTTCCATGTCGGTGCAGATCATTTGTCAAGTTGGAACGTGACAGATCATAAGTTCGGGATTTAGCACATGCGCTTAAACTTGCTGTACATTTCAAAGGTGGTATGGTGATGCACTCAGAGTATGCCATCACACCAACCGCAAAATCCAGGCCCATGCTTTCACCCCCTAATTCCCTTTCTCGCTCCTGCTCATTACTCTCTTCTCCACCGTCCTGAAGAGTGCTCCTAGACATCTCTCTGTATACAAGCAATATTGATGTGCTAACAGTGGAGGATTTTTTTTTTTAAACAAAGACTAGCTTCAGGTTATATTGTACTGTGTTTAAGTATTTAATTAAACTTAACCATTTGACAGCAGCAGAGAATTATAAATGGACCAAAATCCTCTGGGTTCCACAATTATTGTTAATTGGCACAAGAACATAGGAACAGGATCGGGCCATTTAGCCCCTCGAGCCTGTTCTGCCATTCAATGAGATCATGATTGATCTGTGTCAGGCTGGGGAGCGGAAGGAGCAGCGTGGCAGCGTAGCCCAGCAGTCTGTGCGACCCCGGCCTGCGAGCACCATCGGAGCAGGCCGGGGAGTGGAAGAAGCAGCGTGACGGCCTAGTCCAGCAGTCAGTGTGGCCCCTGGCTTGCGAGCACCATCGGAGCAGGCCGTGGAACGGAAGGAGCAGCGTGGCAGCCTAATCCAGCAGTCAGTGTGGCCCCTGGCCTGCGAGCACCATCGGAGCAGGCCGTGGAACGGAAGGAGCAGCGTGGCGGCATACCACTCCAGGGAGCAGCACGTGCTGGAGCAGGAGAGCAACGGCAGTGAAAAGGGACGTCACCAAGGTCCAGGTCGGTAATTGGAGCGTGGGCAGGTACATTAGGAGCGGCGAGAAACTGTAGAGGGACGTGATCGGGGCCCAGAAGAGGCGAGGGCCCAGGGGCAGCAAGGGCCAGCCCACACTGTGATATGTGTGCGCACTATGTCCGTCTCCAGTCGTCTTGGTTAATCCTTGCTACTGGACCAAGATCTAGCTCTGTCAAGCCTGTGTGGTGGCTGGTGTGCAACGGTCACCACACGTTAAAAAAAATCCAAGCACAGGCATCTTCTACCCTTCAAGATTTAGTTCGGACTGGAATTTTAGGTCCATCATTGAAACATCTGTTAATTTTGAGACGCGGAAGCAAGTCATGCTCGGTTCAAGGGACTGCCGATGATGATGGTTGATCTGTGACCTAACTCCATATAGCTGCCTTTGCCCCATATCCTTTAATGCCTTTAATAGTCTCATCGCCGAGAGCATGCAGAAACCGAGCCTAGGCAGTAGAAGGAGCGTGCGGCAAACTAGTCCCACCCACCCGTTCCTTCAACGACTGTCTGTCCCACCTGTGACAGAGACTGTAATTCTCATATTGGACTGTTCAGTCACCCAAGAACTCATTTTTAGAGTGGAAGCAAGTCTTCCTCGATTTCGAGGGACTGCATATGATGATATCCTTTAATACCTTTGGTTAACAAAAATCTATCAATCTCAAGATTTAAAATTAACAATTGACCTACTATCAACTGTCATTTGCAGAAGAGAGTGCCAAACTTCTCCCACCCTTTGCATACAGAAGTTTTCCTAACTTCACTCCTGAAATATCTGGCTATATTATTTAGGCTATGTCCTCTAATCCTAGACGCCCCAACCTTTTCTCTATCAGTTCCACTTAATTATCTTGAAAACTTAGATCAAATCACCAACCTTCTAAATTCCAGGGAATATAACCCTAGTTTTGTGTAATACAACCTTAGTTTGTATAATAGGATACTCATCAAGGATAACGTGCATTTATATAGTACCTACCAGTTTCTCAGGATATCCGAGATCACAAGGCACTTTTTAATAGTCACTGTTGTAATGCAAGCAAATGTTGCAGCCAATATGCACACAGCAAGGTCTCACAAACATCAGAGATAAACGACTAGGTAATCTTTTTCGGGGTTTTCAGGGTGTTGGTTGGGGATAAATGTTGACCAACACACTAGAACCGAGCCAATTACTTCAACAGGCCCTGGTCGCCTTCCAATAGTGCTATGGTATCTTTTAGGTTCACCAGAACAACGTTGTACCGTTGTTTAAAAAAGGGAGAAAGGGATAGACTGAGTAATTACAGGCTAGTCAGCTTAACCTTGGTGGTGGAAAAATTATTGGAAAAAATTCTGAGGGACAGGATAAATCTTCATTTTAGAAATCAAGGACAGTTAGCATGGATTTGTTAAGAGAAGGTCGAATTTTTTGAATAGGTAACAAGGAGGGCCGATGAGGGTAGTGCGTTTAATGTAGTATATATGGATTTTAGCAAGGCTTTGGATAAGGTCCCACTTGGCAGACTGGTCACAAAAGTAAAAGCCCATGGGATCCAGGGCAAAGTGGCAAGTCGGATCCAAAATTGGCTCAGAGGCAGGAAGCAAATGGTAATGGTTGATGGGTGTTTTTGTCATTGGAAGGATGCTTCCAGTGGTGATCCGCAGGGCTCAGTACTCAGTCCCTTGCTAATCAATGAGTTAGACTTGAGTGTAGGGGGGTATGATTAAGAAGTTTGCAGATGATACAAGAATTGGCCATGTGGTTGATAATGAAGAAGAAAGCTGTAGACTGCAGGAAGATATCAATGAACTGGTCAGGTGGGCAGTGGAATTCAATCCTGAGAAGTGTGAAATCATGCATTTGGGGAGGGCTAACAAGGCAAGGAAATACACAATGAATGGTAGGACACTGAGAAGTACAGACGAACAGAGGGACTTTGGAAGCAGGTAGCAGGACAGATAGATAAGGTGATTAAGAAGGCATACGGAATACTTGCCTTTATTAGCCAAGGCATAGAATACAAGAGCAGGGAGATTATGCTTAAACTGTATAAAACACTCGTTAGGCCACAGCTTGAATACTGCGTACAGTTTTAGTCACCACATTACAGGAAAGATGTGATTGCATTTGAGAGGGTACAGAGGATTTTGCCTGGACTGGAGAATTTTAGCTATGAGGAGAGATAGGATAAGGCTGGGGTTGTTTTCTTTGGAACAGAGGAGGCTGAGGGGAGACCTTACTGCAGTATATAAAATTATGAGGGGCCTAGATAGGGTGGATAGAAAGGACCTATTGCCCTTAACAGAGAGGTCAACAACCAGGGGCCATAGATTTAAATTAATTGGTAGGAGGTTTAGAGGGGATTTTAAAGGGGAAATGTATTTACGCAGAGGGTGGTGGGGGTCTGGAACTCACTGCCTGAAAGGGTGGTAGAGGCAGAAACTCTCACCACATTTTAAAAGTACTTGGATGTGCACCTGAAGTTGTGTAACCTACAAGGCTACGGACCAAGAGCTGGAAAGTGGGTAGCTCTTTGACGGGCAGGGCATCCTTCCATGCTGTAAATTTCTATGATTCTATGAATATGGCAGATGGGGCCTCACTTTAATGTTGTAACATCCGACAGTGCAGCACTCTCTCTCTGTGAAGTGTCAGCCGAGATTTTGCACTAAAATCTCTAGAATGGGGCTTGAAACCACAACCTTCTGACTCAAGAGGCGAGAGTGCAGTCATTGAGGCAAGATTGACAATGCCACTCTCAATTATATTATTTGAATTATTCCACACAAATTGAATTCAGGATACAGGCGTCAAGCATTATGCTACAAACTTTCTGGGCGCAACCACTGAATAACTCAATACCCAGCATTACTAAGGTTACACCCACTTGCAACAGTTAAATTCCCTTCTCGACATGTCTGCAGCCTTTGACACGGTTGACCACTCCATCCTCATCCAACACCTCTCCACCATCGTCCAGCTGGGTGGGACTCCACTCGCCTGGTTCCATTCTTATCTAATCATAGCCAGAAAATCACCTGCAATGGCTTCTCTTCCCACTCCAGCATCATTACCTCTGGTGTTCCCCCAAGGATCTATCCTTTGCCCCCTTCTATTTCTCATCTATATGCTGCACCTTGGTGATACCATCTGAAAACACGACGTCAGTTTCCACATGTATGCTAATGACACCCAGCTCTACCTCACCACCACTTCTCTCGACCCCTTCATGGTCTCTAAATTGTCAGACTGCTTGTCCAACAATTGGATGAGCGGAAAGGTTCTCCAATTAAATATTGGAAGACCGAAGCCATGGTCTTGACCGAAGCCACAAATTGTGTTCCCTAGCCACCTACTCCATCCCTCTCCCGAGCAATTGTCTGAGGCTAAACCAGACTGTTTGCAACCTAGCTGTCATACTTGACCCTGAAATTAGCTACCGGCAACATATCCGCAGCATAAGTAAAACCACCCATTTCCACCTCCGTCTCCCACATTGCCCGTCTCCGCCCCTGCCTCAGTTCATAAGAACATAAAAAAATAGCAGGAGTAGGCCATACGGCCACTCGAGCCTGCTCCGCCATTTAATACGATCATGGCTGATCCAATCATGGACTCAGGTCCACTTCCCTGCCTGCTGCCCATAACCCCTTATTCCCTTATCTGCTGCTGAAACCCTCATCCATGCTTTTGTTACCTCTAGACTTGACTCTCTCAATGCTTCCCACATTCTACCCAACGTAAAATTAAGGGAATCCAAAACTCGGCAGTCCTTGTCCTAACTCGCACCAAGTCCCATTCACCCATCACCCCAGTGCTTGCTGACCTACATTAGCTCACGTTTAAGCAACACCTCGATTTCAAAATGTCCATCCTGGTTTACAAATTGCTCCAAGGCCCTAGCTCTATAAGCTCCTTCAGACTCACAACCCCGAGATACTTGCGCTCCTCAAACTCTGCCCTTTTGAGCATCCCTGATTATAACTGCTCAACCATTGGCAACTATGCCTTCTGGGTCCCAAGCTCTGGAGCTCCCTCCCTAAAAACTTATCCGCCTCTCTATTCTCCTTTAAGACAGTCCTTAAAAACCCACCTCTTTGACCAAGCTTTGGTCATCTGCCATAATTTCTTATGTGGCTCAGTGTCGACTGCATTTATTTTTGTTTTAGAACACTCCTGTGCAGCACCTTGGGACGTTTTACTACGTTTAAAGGCGCAATATAAATACAAGTTGTTGTTGTTGTTGTTGAGATTACAAATCTACTGATGGTGACGTCTGCATTAAAACTGAGAAAGATTACATTTGCCACAAAGTGTCACTGGGAAGTGAAGAGTACGATCACCTCGGGCAAGAATTCTAAGAGTAAAATTATTAAAGCAGACACCCCCCACCCTCCCTTCACTCCTTCATGCTTTCCAGTTATTTCTCTCAACCGCTGAAGACGGTGGCAGCGTGCTCCTTGCCGCCAGGACGCGGCCTGCTGGGAATTGTAGTTTGTGGAAGACGAATCGCCCGGCCCGACAGCGGCAAGTGACGCGGCGGGAAGAACTACAAATCCCGACGTGCTACGCGACCGCCCGCCCGCCCGCGCCTCCACCGCAAGGCCGCAACACCCGAGCTGCCGGAATTGAAACAGCCGAGAATTAACGGGGACGGATCAGTCACAATTAAAATGACTATTTCCCCCCCCCCCCCCACCACCCCCCACAGGCACTCACCACGTCTCCTGATTACTAAATTTCTTCGTGACCACTTTGCCGAGCTCGAGCCCCAGCCGATCGGCGATCTTCTGCGATAAATCCTGGTGGGAGCTGCCGCTGAAAATTTTGATATTCGGCATACTTCCAATTTGTTGCTATTAAAATAACTTACAATAAATTAAAAACGGCGTGTTCCTTTTAAAGATTGTAATGTACAAATTGATGGGGTTTTAAAACAGAAACCCGACCCTACGCCACCAGCTTTGGAGCGAGGGTACGCAGCGCGCGTGATTCATTCATCATGGCGACACTGCCGCCGTCGGTGGGCTGCTGATTGGTCCCCGTGCCTGTCAATCACAGCTCGCCGCGTTCCCGATTGGTCAGTTCGGGCTGTGCAATTGATGGCGCCGTCCCGAGCTTCACACGCGACCGGGACTTGTCACTGGTCAGTCCATTGGGAGCTGGGCGATGAGGGCCAATTGCTGATTACGCTTCTTGAGGTGGTGGAAGGCGACGAGTGCTTCCAAGTTGCTTCCAGGATGATGCACTTGAACATAGAAACGTAGAAAATAGGTGCAGGAGCAGGCCATTCGGCCCTTCGAGCCTGCACCGCCATTCAATGAGTTCGTGGCTGAACATGCAACTTCAGTACCCCATTCCTGCTTTCGCGCCATACCCCTTGATCCCCCCAGTAGTAAGGACGACATCGAACTCCTTTTTGAATATATTTAGTGAATTGGCCTCAACAACTTTCTGTGCTACAGAATTCCACAGGTTCACCACTCTCTGGGTGAAGAAGTTCCTCCTCATCTCGGTCCTAAATGGCTTACCCGTTATCCTTAAGACTGTGACCCCTGGTTCTGGACTTCCCCAACATCGGGAACATTCTTCCTGCATCTAACCTGTCTAAACC
The DNA here is from genome assembly GCF_044704955.1 of Pristiophorus japonicus. Lineage (NCBI taxonomy): Eukaryota > Metazoa > Chordata > Chondrichthyes > Pristiophoridae > Pristiophorus > Pristiophorus japonicus. The sequence goes on along the minus strand of NC_091982.1, from coordinate 8,523,724 downwards.
CGTCAGAATTTTAAACGTTTCCAATGAGATCCCCTCTCATTCTTCTGAACTTCAGTGAATACAAGCCCAGTTGATCCAGTCTTTCTTGATAGGTCAGTCCCGTCATCCCGGGAATCAGCCTGGTGAACCTTCGCTGCACTCTCTCAATAGCAAGAATGTCCTTCCTCAAGAACACTTGGCAATGGGGACTCGAAAGCAAGACTTGCATGTGTATACCGCCTTTATAATTACATGTAATTTGTTGAATGTACGACAATGTATCCCGTATTGTACCGAATTGTACTTGAACTGAAAAGCCGGGAAATGTATCGAACGGAACTGCCCAAATGGTAGTGTATGGGATTGCTGACCGCAGCTAAATGTACTGAACGGCTTTTGAATGTACTGTACAAATTTTTATATGAATAAAGTATATTTTGAAATAAAAAAAAAAAATTATATAACGCCTTTCATGACCACCGGACGGCCCAAAGCACTTTACAGCCAATGAAGTACGTTTTGAAGTGCAGTCACTGTTGTGATCATAGAATCATAGAAATTTACAGCACGAAGAAGGCCATTTCGGCCCATTGTGTCCGGCCGACAAAGAACTATCCAGCCTAATCTCACTTTCCAGCTCTTGCTCCGTAGCCTTGTAGGTTACGGGATTTCAAGTGCACATCCTTTTTAAATGTGGTGAGGGTTTCTGCCTCCACCACCCTTTCAGGTAGTGAGTTCCAGACCCCCACCACCCTCTGGGTGAAAAATATTCCCCTCAAGTACCCTCAAAACCTCCTACCGCTCACTTTAAATCTATGCCCCCCTGGTTGTTGACCTCTCTACTAAGGGAAATGGGTCCTTCCTATCCACCCTATCTAGGCCGTTCATAATTTGAAATACCTCAATAAGGTCTCCCCTCAGCCTCTTCTGTTCCAAAGAAAACAACTCCAACCTATCCAATCTTTCCTCATGGCTAAAATTCTCCAGTCCAGGTAACATCCTCATAAATCTCCTCTGTACCCTCTCTAATGCAATCACATCTTTCCTGTAACGAAGCACTGACCACATTTGATCAGCTCCGCTGGGCAGGCCACATTGTCTGCATGCCAGACACGAGACTCCCAAAGCAAGCGCTCTACTCGGAACTCCTTCACGGCAAACGAACCAAAGGTGGGCAGAGGAAACGTTACAAGGGACCACCCTTAAAGCCTCCCTGATAAACTGCAACATCCCCACCGACACCTGAGAGTCCCTGGCCAAAGACTGCCCGAAGTGGAGGAAGTGCATCCGGGAGGGCGCTGAGCACCTCGCGTCTCATCGGCGAGAGCATGCAGAAATCAAGCGCAGCAGAAAGAGTGTGCGGCAAACCTGTCTCACCCTCCCTTACCCCCAACGACTATCTGTCCCATCTGTGATAGAGATTGTAATTCCCGTATTGGACTGTTCAGTCACCTAAGAACTCATTTTAAGAGTGGAAGCAAGTCTTCCTCGATTCTGAGGGACTGCCTATGAGATGATGTAATGTGGTGACCAGAACTGCACGTAGTACTCTAGCTGTGGCCTAACTAGAGTTTTATACAGTTCATTCATAACCTCCATGCTCTTGTATTCTATCCCTCGGCTAATAAAAGCAAGTGTTCTGTACGCCTTCTTAACCACCTTATCTACCTGTAATGTAGGAAACACAGCAGCCAATTTACACACAGCAAGCTCCTACAAACAGCAATGTGATAATGACAAGATAATATGTTTTAGTGATGTTGATTGAGGGATATATATTGTCTAGGACACTGGGTATAACTCCCTTGTTGTTCTTCGAAATAGTGCCATAAGGTCTTTTACCTTCTCCTGAGAGAGCAGGAGGGACCTCATTTTAACGTCTCATCCAAAAGACAATACCTCTGACAGTGCTGGACTCCCTCAGTACTGCACTGGAGTGTCAACCTAGATTGTTGTGCTTAAGTCCCTGGAGTGGAACTTGAGCACAAAAGTCCCAGGAGTGGGACTTGAACCCACAACCTTCTGACTCAGGGGCATGGGTGCTACCAACTGAGCCATAGCTGACACATGTGTATACTGTAGCATTTCTAAATAAATCAATAAGGAGACACAAACAAATAAAAAAGAAAGACTTGCATTTATATAGCGTCTTTCATGACCACCGCACATCTCAAAGCGCTTTACAACTATTTTTGTAAAACAATAAATCAAGTGCCCCCCCCTACTAGAGGGGCACCATAACCAACAAATTAAACAAAGTAACTTTTACATTAATGGTTCAAATTAAAATTCGGTTGCCGGGGGTGATGATGCACTCCTGTCCTTCCAGTGCCCACCTCTCGCGGAAGGCCGCGAGCGTACTCCATCTCCGGGGACACCCTGGCTCGAATGGAACCATGGAAGAGAGGCAGGCAGTCAGGCTGAATGACCTCCTCGACCGCCTGCTGCCTAGACCGGTTAATGGCCACCTTGGCAATGCGCAGAAGTAATCCTACGAGGAGGCCTTCCGACTTGCTCACTCCCCTCCGCACAGGATGCCCAAAGATCAGGCGCGTGGGGCTGAAATGCCAGCAGAATTTGAGGAGCAGTCCCTTCAAATAATGGAACAGGGGCTGCAACCTGACACACTCCACATAAACATGGAACACGGACTCTTCCAGACCGCAGAAATTACAGACGACCTGGGAGCCCATGAAACGACTTAAAAACCGATTGCACAGGACTGCTCCGTGCAACACCCTCCAGGCCAAGTCCCCAATTAATAAAGGGAGGACTCCCGCATAAAGAGCACTCCATTGGAGATCCCGACTCCTCTGGACGGCAAGACAAAATGCTTTAACAGCCAATGAAGTACTTTTGGAGAGTAGTCACTGTTGTAATGTGGGAAATGTGGCAGCCAACTTGCACACAACACATTCTCACAAACAGCAATGTGATAATGACCAGATAATCATGGAATCATAGAAACTTACAGAAGGAGGCCATTTCGGCCCATCGTGTCTGTGCCGGCCGACCAAGAGCTATCCAGCCTTATCCCATTTTCCAGCTCTTGGTCCGTAGCTCTGTAGGTTGCGGCACTTTTGTAAAGCCCTTACTCTACAGCATGAGGAGCATTCCAGGGACAAGGCCACTCTGTGACCTTAACTCTTTATTACAGGACTCCAGAAGTGATGACCCTGCGTGGGACCTCCCTTTATATACCTGTGTGATCAGGTAAGGAGTGTCTCCCACAAGTTCACCCCCTGTGGTCAAGGTGTGCATCTAAGTTTAGTGTATACAGTAATATAGTGGTGTTACATTGTAGTTACAAACATGACATCACCTTCCCCCCCCAAAAATCTTACTGGGATCATAGGTTTAGTTTTTCAGGTGGTCTACGCTCCCTCGTGGAGTGCCGCAGTTGGGGCTCTGGTTATTGGACACTGACGTGAGTGTCTGTCACCTGTGGTGATTCCGGCCTGTCCGGGCTGACCTCAGGGACTGTGCATTCTTCTGATTGCCTTGTTGCACGTTTGCTGGTGGTAGTGTGAGCTCCATCTCATGGTCTTCTTCAGGTTCCTCCGTGTCCATGCTGAACCTTTTTTTTACTTGGTCCAGATGCTTACGGCGTATCTGACCATTGTTGAGTTTTACCACGATGACCCTATTCCCCTCTTTGTCAATTACAGTACCCTCAAGCCATTTGGGCCCCATGGCGTGATTGAGGACGAATACAGGATCATTTATTTCTATACATCTCCCCCTTGAATTATGGTCATGGTACTCGTTTTGTGACTTGCGCTTGCCCTCAACTATGTTGGTCAGGACTGGGTGGATGAGGGACAACCGAGTTTTGAGTGTCCGTTTCATGAGTAGCTCTGCAGGCGGGACCCCCGTGAGCGAGTGCGGGCGGGATATATAGGCCAGCAGGAGGCGCGATAGGCGGTATTGTAGGGAGGGTCCTTGAATCCTGAGCGTACCTTGCTTAATGATTTGGACCGCACGTTCCGCCTGGTCATTGGAGGCCGGCTTGAATGGCGCAGTCCTGACGTGGTTGATGCCATTACCCGACATAAACTCCCGGAATTCATAGCTCGTGAAACATGGGCCATTATCACTAACCAGGATGTCCGGCAAGCCATGTGTTGCAAAGATCGCACGTAGGCTTTCCACGGTGGTGGATGACGTGCATGAATTCAGGATGATGCACTCGATCCATTTCGAATATGCATCTACTACAATAAGGAACATCTTCCCCATGAACGGGCCCGCGTAGTCAACGTGAATGCGTGACCATGGCTTGGTGGGCCAGGGCCACGGGCTGAGCAGAGCCTCCCAGGGGGCATTACTCAGCTGGGCAGTGTTCCAGGTCTGAATCAATTCCAGGCCACCAAACGTGTGACCGGGCAATGGCCTTCATCATCACAATGCCTGGGTACTCGCTGTGGAGTTCCCTGATGAATGTCTCCCTGCAACTCTGGGGCATGATTACCCGCCTGCCCCACAGTAGGCAGTCGGCTTGGATGGAGAGCTCATCCATCCACCTGTGGAACAGTCTGACCTCCTCAGGGCATGCTCCATGTGCGGGCATCCAATCCCCAGTCAGGACACATTTCTTAATCAAGGATAGGAGGGGATCTCTGTTTGTCCAGATTTTGATCTGGCGGGTTTTGATGGGGGAGCCTGCACTGTCAAAGGCATCGACAGCCATGACCATCTCAGCGCTTTGCTCCGCTGCCCCCTCGGTGGTGGCCAGTGGGGGCCTGCTGAGTGCATCACCGCAGTTTTCAGTGCCGGGCCAGTGCCGGATGGAGTAGTTATAGGCAGCTAGCGTGAGAGCCCACCGCTGTATGCGAGCTGATGCGTTGGCATTGACAGCTTTGCTGTCTGACAACAGGGATGTGAGTGGCTTGTGGTCCGTCTCTAATTCAAACTTCCTACTGAAGAGGTACTGATGCATTTTTTTTACACCATAGACACAAGCAAGCGCTTCCTTCTCAACCATCCCATAGCCCCGTTCTGCTTGAGAGAACAACCTGGAGGCGTAAGCCACGGGTTGTAGCTGACCCTCAGCATTACCCTGCTGCAACACGCACCCAACCCCATAGGACGATGCATCACAAGTCAGAACTAAACATTTACAGGGGTCGTAAAGGGTCAACAACTTGTTTGAACAAAGTAGGTTTCGTGCCCGATCAAAAGCACGTTCCTGACAGTGCCCCCAAAACCAATCGCAACCCTTACGCAGGAGCACGTGTAGCGGCTCCAACAACGTGTTCAAGTTCGGCAGAAAGTTCCCGAAATAGCTCAACAGTCCCAGGAATGAAAGCAGCTCCGATGTGTTGCAGGGCCTGGGTGCTCGTCGAATCGCTTCTGTTTTGGATTCGGTGGGCCGAATCCTATCTACAGCAACCCTCCTGCCCAGAAACTCAACCTCAGGAGCTAAGAACATGTATTTAGACTTCTTGAGTAGCACCTCCTCCAGGTTGTGGAGGTGTTCCTCGGTGTCTCGACCCGTGATGAGGATGTCGTCCTGGAATACGATCGTTCCCGGAATGGATTTAAGCAGGCTTTCCATGTTACATTGAAAAATCGCGGCCGCTGATCGAATGCCAAACGGGCACCTGTTATACTCAAACAGTCCCTTGTGCGTGGTGATGGTGGTCAGTAGTTTGGATTCGTTGGCCAGTTCCTGGGTCATATAGGCTGAAGTGAGGTTCAACTTGGTGAACAGCTTGCCGCCTGCCAGCGTGGTGAAGAGGTCCTCTGCTCTTGGGAGCGGATATTGGTCTTGTAGGGACACACGATTGATAGTGGCCTTGTAGTCACCACAGATCCTGACAGAGCCATTCGCTTTTAGGACGGGAACGATGGGGCTCACCCAGTCGCTGAATTCAACAGGCAAGGTGATGCCCTCTCGCAACAGCCGGTCCAATTCGCTCTCGATTTTTTCCTGCATCACATACAGCAACGCTCTGGCTTTGTGGTGCACTGGCCTGGCGTCTGGGGTGATGTGTATCACTACTTTAGTGCCTTTGAAAGTCCCGACGCCCGGTTGGAATAGTGACTCGAATTGTTGTAGGACTTGTGAGCACGAACTTTGCTCCACCGAGGACATTGCGTGAACATCCCCCCATTTCCAGTTCATCTTGGCTAACCAGCTCCCCCCCAACAGAGCGGGACCATTGCCCGGGACAATCCAGAGTGGCAGCCGGTTCACAACCCCATTGTATGTGACAGCCATCATTGCACTGCCTAGCACCAGAATGATTTCTTTGGTGTAAGTCCGTAATTGTGCCTCAATACATTCTAATTTGGGTCTTTTGGCTTTGAGTGGCCATAGCTTCTCAAATTGCTGAATGCCCATGAGTGACTGGCTGGCCCCAGTGTCCAGCTCCATGTGTACTGGGATACCGTTCAACAAAATCCTCATCGTCATTGGTGGCGTTTTGGTGTATGAACTATGAATATTCGCCGCATGGACCCGCTGAACCTCGGCGTCCATCGATTTGCCCCAAAAGTCATCCTGCCTCACAGAACCCTCCTCTTGTCCACCTGCCTCATATATTAGTCTGGATGCAGGTTTTCTGCACATTCGAGCTAAATGGCCACTGAGATTGCAGTTTCTGCAGACAAATTGTTGGAATCTGCAAGATCTGGCTGAGTGTTTTCCCCCACACCTCCAGCATGAGTTAAAGTTTCCATTGTTGGGGACAAAGGGACTATGGCCAGGAATTCCGCGCTGACTGTCCCTTTGACTGCTCTTAAGTACCCGATTAGTGGGTGTCAATGGCCCCATCCCGGGCCGCATTGTCCACTGTGATGGTGCGAACGTCCGTTCAGCCTGCCATTGTCTCTGTTGAGATCCTGCTCTGGGATCTATTGCTGCCTGGTAAATGTCGGACTGCCCCTGCCTGCCTGCGGGGCTCTGAGTAGCATTGATGATGTTGACTCCCTGATCCATCACCGCTTTAGAGGCAGAATTGCGCGCGAAAATCATTTTCGTCTCTTCCTCCCCCGCCATGAAAGTTTGAGCTAACAACGCTGCTGCTTCCAAGGTCAAATCCTTGGTCTCAATTAACTTGCGAAAAATTCCCGCATAACCGATACCCTCGATAAAGAAGTCCCTTAGCATCTCCCCCCTACAGGCGTCTGTGAACTTACAGAGGCTGGCCAAACGCCGGAGGTCCGCTACAAAGTCCGGTATGCTCTGTCCTTCACGACGTCGGTGGGTGTAGAATCTGTGTCGAGCCATGTGTATGCTGCTCGCCGGTTTGAGGTGCTCCCCGATTAGTTTGCTAAGCTCTTCAAAGGTTTTGTCCGATGGCTTTTCGGGTGCCAGTAAGTCCTTCATGAGCGCATAAGTCTTTGGCCCGCAGCTGGTCAGGAGATGAGCCCTTCGCTTGTCGGCCGCTGCATCCCCCAGCCAGTCTTTCATAACGAAGCTTTGCTGAAGCCTCTCAACAAAATTGTCCCAGTCTTCCCCAACACAGTACCGTTCCTCTCTGCTACCGGTGGCCAATCTCGTGGGTCGTGAATTCCCGTTTCTCGTCGCCAATGTTACTCTACAGCACGAAACTACATGAGGCACATTCCAGGGACAAGGCCACTCTGTGACCTTAACTCTTTATTACAAGACTCCAGAAGTGATGACCCTGCGTGGGACCTCCCTTTATATACCTGTGTGATCAGGTAAGGAGTGTCTCCCACAAGTTCACCCCCTGTGGTCAAGGTGTGCATCTAAGTTTAGTGTATACAGTAATACAGTGGTGTTACATTGTAGTTACAAACATGACAACTTTAAGTGCACATCCAAGTATTTTTTAAATGTGGTGAGGGTTTCTGCCTCTACCACCCTTTCAGGCAGTGAGTTCCAGACCCCCACCACCTTCTGGGTGAAGACATTTCCCCTCATATTTCCTCTAAACCTCCCCCCAATTATTTTAAATCTATGTCCCCTGGTTGTTGACCCCTCTGCCAAGGGAAACAGGTCCTTCCTATCCACTCTATCCAGACCCCTCATTATTTTATACACCTCAATCAGATCTCCCCTCAGCCTCAGTTCCAAAGAAAACAGACCCAGCATCTGCAATCTTTCCTCATATGCAAAATTCTCCAGTCCAAGCAACATCCTTGTAAATCCCTCTGAATCCTTTCCAGTGCAATCGTGTAATGTGGTGACCAGAACTGCACACAGTACTCCAGCTGCAGCCTAACCAGTGTTTTATACAGTTCAAGCATAACCTCCTTGCTCTTGTATTCCATGCCTCGACTAATAAAGGCAATTATTCCATATGCCTTCTTAACAAACTTATCTACTTGACCTGCTAGCGATCTGTGTACCTACACTCTAAGGTCACTTTGATCCTCTACACTTTTCAGTGTTGTACCATTTATTGTGTATTCCCTTGCCTTGTTAGACCCCCCCAAATGCATTACCTCACACTTATCTGGATTGAATTCCATTTACCACTGTTCCACCCACTTGACCAGTACATTGATATCTTCCTGCAATCCGCAACTTCATTATCAACCACACAGCCTATTTTATTGTCATCTGCAAACTTCTTAATCTTATCCCCAACATTCAAGTCCAACTCATTGATATATACTACAAAAAGACCTACTAGCACTGAGCCCTGCGGAACCCCACAGGATACAGCCTTCCAGTCACAAATACACCCATTAACCATTACTCTGAGCCAATTTTGGATCCAACTTGCCACTTTGTCCTGGATCCCATTCGCTTTTACTTTCGTGACCAGTCTGCAATGTGGGACCTTATCAAAAGCGTTGCTAAAAACCATATACACTACATAATACGCACTGCCCTCATTGACCCTGCTGGTTACCTCCTCGAAAAATTCAATCAAGTTAATCAGACACGACCTTCCCATAACAAATCCATGCTGATTGTCCTTGATTAATCCATGTCTTACGAAATGAAGATTCATTCTATCCCTCAGGACTTTTTCCAAAAATGTTCCCACCATCTGTTTTTGTTATGCTGAGTGAGGGATAAATATTGGTCAGGATACCGGTGATAATTCCCCTGCTCTTCTTCAAAATAGTGCAATGAGATCGTTTATCTCCACCTGAGAGGGCAGATGGAACCTCGGTTTAACATCTCGGTTTAACATCTGAAAGTTGGCACCTCCAACTGTGCAGCACTCCTTCAGCACTGGAGTGTCAGCCTAGATTTATGTGTTCAAGTTCCTGGAGTGGGACTTGAACCCACAACCTTCTAACTCAGAGGCGAATGCGATACCCGCTGAGCCGCAACAAAAACGAAGCAAAAGATGTTAGAACGACACAACTAGTAAAGAACGAAAGCATTAAAAAAAACAAAGGAAACTGATAAATTTAAATAATTTTGGCCTGGAGTTTTCAGGCAATGGCATAAAAACAGCGCTTGCCGTTCACCTTGAAAACAGCTACTCACAAAGTTTCAGTGAGCTTTAGAGCACAGTCCTCCTCTTTTCCGAGGTCACTTTGAATTTGTCACCTTCTACAGGAATCAGTGAGGTCTGTGAATAGGGCAGGCAGCAGGGAGGCTGATCAACCAATCACTTTGAAGAATTCTCAGACAGCAAAGCAGGATATATAAATTACATTTAAATCATTGCACAGAAAACAAAATAAAAATTTGGATATACACATGGGATTAAGAGAGAAACTTGAATAGGGAAATACAAACTTAACATTTTTTTTTATTATCTCAAAAATCTGCAGCATTTAAATTTTCTTCTGAGGCAATGAGACTCTATACTTGTAAAATTAATTTTTCAGGGCTAGAGAGGTTGTTCAGCGGTAATTATGACTTAATACGCCATTAAAAACTCAGTTCTTCCTGATTGAACAAGGCTTAAATCTTTTATTGGTCTTTACAGTGGGAGTAGTGGGTAAATAGTTTAAGTTCATACCAAATCAGTGATTCTGTGTTGATTCCAGTGGCAAAGACTGCAACATGGCACCTTGTGGAGGAGCAGGGTATCTCCGATAGCAACTTCCGGATTTTTACGTTTAACTGCGCATGTGCGGATGGCAAAAGTTGCTGTCAGTTTTACCTAGTTGTGATATATTCACAGACCATATGCATACACAGCTTCCGAAAATGGATGCAGCTTCAGAAGTCTCCGGAACTTCCTGGTTCTTGTAGACTGACTGTTTATTCTCTTTAGTTGCAGTAACACAATACATCCACATCCACAGTGTGGAGCTACAGACATTACAAGCTTACAGACATTACAGTAGCAATAATAGCGCGTGTGACAGCCTCACCATTATTACTACCGCAAATTCGGGGAGAACATTATTTCGAGTGTCCAGTATACACTTCAGTCCCCGTGTTGTCGACCCGTTGAGGAAAGCCTCAAATACCACGTAATCCTTCTCTAGGATGAGCCCTCTGTAGCAGGTTAGGGTGCCAATACCGAAATCACAATTGCTGACATAGAAACTAGCAAAAGCTGCCTAACAGCTTCCCCAAAGCTCAGAGGTAGCACTCACACTTCTGTCAGAATGATGTGGGTTCAAGACCCACCCGGAAAGTTGAGCACATAATCCAGGCTGACCAGTGCAGTACTGAGGGAGTGCTGCACTGTTGTAGGTTCTGTCTTTTGGATAAGATGTTAAAGTGATGCTCTCTCTACCTTCTCAGGTGAACGTAAAAGATCCCATGTCACTATTTGCAGAAGAGCAGGGGAGTTCTCTTGGTGGCCAATATTTATCCCTCAACCAATTTCTAAAACAGATGATCTGGTCATTTATTTCATTGCTGTTTGTGCGAGCTTGCTCTGTGCAAATTAGCTTCCACGTTTCCTACAGTACAATGGTGACTACACTTCAAAAGTACTTAATTGACTGTAAAGCATTTAGGGATGTTCTTAGATCGTGAAAGGCATGATATCAGTGCAAGTTCCTTTGCTGTTATCTCAAGAACAAGCCCAATAATAAGCCTATGTCATGGCCTTTTAAGAATCCCCACTGAAGATATGTTACACTAGGTGTGACATCGCCCATCTCCGCCCCGTCTCAGCTTATCTGCTGCTGAAACCCTCATCCATGCATTTGTTAGTTCTAGACATTAATATTCCATTGCTCCCCTGGCCGACCTCCCATCTCCCACCCTCCATAAATTTGAGATTTCCAAAACTCATATCCTAATTCGTACCAAGTCCTGTGCATCCACCACCAATTGTGCTCGCTGACCTACATTGGCTCCCAGTCTGGCAATGTCTCAATTTAAAAATTCTCATCCTTCTTTTCAAATCCCTCCATAGCCTTGTCCCTCCTTATCTCTGTAACCTCCTCCAGCCCTACAAACCTCCAAAATCTCTGCGCTCCTCTAATTCTGGCCTCTTACACATCCCCAATTTTAATTAATACACCATTGGTGGTCATGCCTTAAGTTGTCTAGACCTTAAGCACTGGAATTCTCTCCCTAAACCTCTCCATCTCAGTACCGCTCTCCTCTTCCTTTATGATGCTCCTTCTTAAAACCTACCTCTTTGACCAAGCTTTTGGTCATCTGATGTATTTTCTCCTTATGTGGCTTGGTGTCAAATTTTGTTTGATGTTTTATTATGTTAAAGATGATATAAATGCAAGGTTTTGTTGCGTCAAGTCCATTTGCAACAGGGCTTTTGCAAAATGGCACATCTGCAGTGCAATGTTGTGCAATATGCAACAGACCTTGACAGTGTGTGCCAATCTATCTGGGGCATATTGCAGGGAGCCCCCCGAGCAGTCCAGACATCTGAACCTCTGCTTATAATGATCGTGGGTGTTCCTTGGCTTCGATTTTATCTGTGCTGCTTGGGCGTGGTAGGGTTGTGCAGAGGTGTCACCAGCCACATCGTGTTCCGCAGCACCCATCCGGTTCAAATAGTGGGAGGTGGGAGATTATCTAAGAATAAAAACATTGCGGCAGCAGGAAGGTAATGCAGAGGTCCCCTGTGGTCATCCCCCTGCAAAACAGATACACTGCTTTGAGTACTGTTGAGGGGGATGACTCATCAGGGGAGGGCAGCAGCAGCCAAGTTCATGGCACCATGGCTGGCTCTGTTGCACAGGAGGGCAGGAAAAAGAGTGGGAGAGCGATAGTGATAGGGGATTCAATTGTAAGGGGAATAGATAGGCGTTTCTGCGGCCGCAACCGAGACTCCAGGATGGTATGTTGCCTCCCTGGTGCAAGGGTTAAGGATGTCTCGGAGCGGGTGCAGGACATTCTAAAAAGGGAGGGAAAATAGTTGTCGTGGTGCACATTGGTACCAACGACATAGGTAAAAAAAGGAATGAGGTCCTACGAGACGAATTTAATGAGCTAGGAGCTAAATTAAAAAGTAGGACCTCAAAAGTAGTAATCTCGGGATTGCTACCAGTGCCACGAGCTAGTCAGAGTAGGAATCGCATGATAGCGCAGATGAATACGTGGCTTGAGCAGTGGTGCAGCAGGGAGGGATTCAAATTCCTGGGGCATTGAAACCGGTTCTGGGGGAGGTGGGACCAGTACAAACCGGACGGTCTGCACCTGGGCAGGACCGGTACCAATGTCCTAGGGGGAGTGCTTGCTAGTGCTGTTGGGGAGGAGTTAAACTAATATGGCAGGGGGATGGGAACCAATGCAGGGAGACAGAGGGAAACAAAATGGAGACAGAAGCAAAGGACAGAAAGGAGATGAGTAAAAGTGGAGGGCAGAGACACCCAAGGCAAAAAACAAAAAGAGCCAATGTACAGCACAATTCTAAAGGGTCAAAGTATAATAAAAAGGCAAGCCTGAAAGCTCGGTGCCTCAATGCGAGGAGTATTCGGAACCCAGGAGAGGGCTCTGAGCTAGTTAGAGTGGGTGAGAGCGCAGATGAACAGGACCCCAAGAAAGAATGCAAAAGGCAGGAGGCAACAGAGCAGAGTAGCACTGGGGTAAGTGTAAACCACAAGGTGATAGGAAGGGACAATATGTATGAAGATAAAGGGGCAACAGGAGGGGTCAAAACTAAAAATCATGGTTTAAAAGCTAGTATGAAAACACTCTACCTAAACACATGCAGCATTCGAAATAAAGGAAATGAGTTGACGGCACAAATCATTACAAATGGGTATGATTTGGTGGCCATTACAGAAACGTGTTGCACGGTGGCCAAGATTGGGAATTAAACATACAGGGGTATCTGACAATTCGGAAGGATAGACAAGAAGGGAAAGGAGGTGGGGTAGCTCTGTTAATAAAGGATGAGATCAGGGCAGTTGTGAGAAATGATATTGGCTCTAATGAACAAAATGTTGAATCATTATATGGTGGAGATTAGAGATAGTAAGGGGAAAAAGTCACTGGTGGGCGTAGTTTATAGGCCCCCAAATAATAACTTCACGGTGGGGCGGGCAATAATCAAGGAAATAATAGAGGCACATGAAAAAGGAATGGCAGTAATCATGGGGGATTTTAACCTACATATCGATTGGTCAAATCAAATCGCACGGGGTAGCCTGGAGGAGGAATTCATAGAATGCATACAGGATTGTTTCTTAGAACAGTATGTTACAGAACCTACAAGGGAGCAAGCTATCTTAGATCTGGTCCTGTGTAATGAGACAGGAATAATAAACAATCTCCTGATAAAAGATCCTCTCTGAATGAGTGATCACAGTATGGTTGAATTTGTAATACAGATTGAGGGTGAGGAAGTAGTGTCTCAAACAAGCGTACTATGCTGAAACAAAGGGGACTACAGTGGGATGAGGGCAGAGTTAGCTAAAGTAGACTGGGAACATAGACTAAACGGTGGCACAATTGAGGAACAGTGGAGGACTTTTAAGGAGCTCTTTCATAGTGCGCAACAAAAATATATTCCAGTGAAAAAGAAGGGCGGTAAGAGAAGGGATAACCAGCCGTGGATAACCAAGGAAATAAAGGAGAGAATCAAATTAAAAACCAATGCGTATAAGGTGGCCAAGGTTAGTGGGAATTTAGAAGATTGGGAAAATTTTAAAGGACAGCAAAGTATGACTAAGAAAGCAATAAAGAAAGGAAAGATAGATTACGAAAGTAAACTTGCGCAAAACATAAAAACAGATAGTAAAAGCTTTTACCGATATATAAAAAGGAAAAGAGTGACTAAAGTAAATGTTGGTCCTTTAGAAGATGAGAAGGGGGATTTAATAATGGGAAATGTGGAAATGGCTGAGACCTTAAACAATTAGTTTGCTTCGGTCTTCACAGTGGAAGACACAAAAACCATGCCAGAAATTGCTGGTCACGGGAATGTGGGAAGAGAGGACCTTGAGACAATCACTATCACTAGGGGAGTAGTGCTGAACAGGCTAATGGGACTCAAGGTAGACAAGTCCCCTGGTCCTGATGAAATGCATCCTAGGGTATTAAAAGAGATGGCGGAAGTTATAGCAGATGCATTGGTTATAATTTACCAAAATTCTCTGGACTCTGGGGAGGTACCAGTGGATTGGAAAGCAGCTAATGTAACGCCTCTGTTTAAAAAAGGGGGCAGACAAAAGGCAGGTAACTATAGGCCGGTTAGTTTAACATCTGTAGTGGGGAAAATGCTTGAAGCTATCATTAAGGAAGAAATAGCGGGACATCTAGATAGGAATAGTGTAATCAAGCAGACGCAACATGGATTCATGAAGGGGAAATCATGTTTAACTAATTTACTGGAATTTTTTGAAGATATAATGAGCATGGTGGATAGAGGTGCACCGATGGATGTGGTGTATTTAGATTTCTAAAATGCATTCGATAAGGTGCCACACAAAAGGTTACTGCAGAAGATAAAGGTAGGCGGAGTCAGCGGAAATGTATTAGCATGGATAGAGAATTGGCTGACTAACAGAAAGCAGAGAGTTGGGATAAATGGGTCCTTTTTGGGTTGGAAATCGGTGGTTAGTGGTGTGCCACAGGGATCGGTGCTGGGACCACAACTGTTTACAATATACATAGATGACCTGGAAGAGGGGACAGAGTGTAGTGTAACAACATTTGCAGATGACACAAAGATTAGTGGGGAAGTGGGTTGTGTAGAGGACACAGAGAGGCTGCAAAGAGATTTAGATAGGTTAGGCGAATGGGCTAAGGTTTGGCAGATGGAATACAATGTAGGAAAATGTGAGGTCATCCATCTTGGAAAAAAAAACAATAAAAGGGAATATTATTTGAATGGGGAGAAATTACAACATGCTGCGGTGCAGAGGGACCTGGGGGTCCTTGTGCATGAATCCCAAAAAGTTAGTTTGCAGGTACAGCAGGTAATCAGGAAGGCGAATGGAATGTTAGCCTTCATTGCAAGAGGGATGGAGTACAAAAGCAGGGAGGTCTTGCTGCAACTGTACAGGGTATTGGTGAGGCCGCACCTGGAGTACTGCGTGCAGTTTTGGTCACCTTACTTAAGGAAGGATATACTGGCTTTGGAGGGGGTACAGAGACGATTCACTAGGCTGATTCCGGAGATGAGGGGGTTACCTTATGATGATAGATTGAGTAGACTGGGTCTTTACTCGTTGGAGTTCAGAAGGATGAGGGGTGATCTTATCGAAACATTTAAAATAATGAAAGGCATAGACAAGACAGAGGCAGAGAGGTTGTTTCCACTGGTCGGGGAGACTAGAACTAGGGGGCACAGCCTCAAAATACGGGGGAGCCAATTTAAAACCGAGTTGAGAAGGAATTTCTTCTCCCAGAGGGTTGTGATTCTGTGGAATTCTCTGCCCAGGGAAGCAGTTGAGGCTAGCTCATTGAATGTATTTAAATCACAGATAGATAAATTTTTAACCAATAAGGTAATTAAGGGTTATGGGGAGAGGGCGGGTAAATGGAGCTGAGTCCACGGCCAGATCAGCCATGATCTTTTTGAATGGCGGAGCAGGCTCGAGGGGCTAGATGGCCTACTCCTGTTCCTAATTCTTATGTTCTTATGTTCTGATAGCTCTCTGGGTATCTCGCACAGACCTGAATGATATTGTTCCTGTGATCAGTCACTAGCTGTACATTGATGGAGTGTTGATTTCTGTTCACGAATGTTGCTGGCTCATGTTCCTAGTGCTGGAATGGCCAAGTGTGTAGTCAATCACACCCTGCATGCAAGGATAGCCAGTCACAAACTCTCTTGACCTCTGAGGTCAATGGTGAAACAATGCAATGGTCACCTGCTCAATGCAGCTGATGTCCCTGTGTCAGTTGTGGCTAAGTGGGTAGCATCCTCACCTCTGAGTCAGAATTTGAGCCAGGGATTTGAGTAGAGGAAAAAAATATCTAGGCTGACAATCCAGTGCAGTGCTGAGGGAGCATTGCACTGTTGGAGGTGCCAAAAACTGAGGTCTCATCTGCTCTCTCAAGTGGATGAAAAGATCCCATGGTACTATTTCGAAGTAGAGCAGGGGAGTTATCCCCGTGTCCTCCCCAATATTTATCCCTCAATCAACATAACAAAAAAAACTGATTATCTGGTCATTATCGCATTGCTGTTTGTGGGAGCTTGTTTATGCACACTTTGGCTGCTGCATTTCCTACATTATAACAGTGACTACACTTCAAAGGCTTCAGGAGGTCTCAAATACCAATCCTGTTAGGTTTTGCTGGCATGTCTGTGTCATATATATAACCTTTATGTAACAACACTGCAATACTGTATATACTTAAGAAATGCACACCTTGACCACAGGGGGTGAACTTGTGGGAGACACTCCTCACCTGGTCATCCAGGTATATAAAGGGAGGTCCCACGCAGGGTCATCACTTCTTGGTCCTGTGAATAAAGTTTCAGGTCATGGAGTGACCTTGTCCATAGAATGTGTCTCGTGTGGATTTGTGGTATTGTGTCAGGACTTTACATTGGCGATGAGAAATGGGAATCAACGACCCATGAGAATGGCCACCGGCAGCACAGATGAACGGTACTGTGTTGGTGAGGACTGGGACAATTTCATTGAGAGGCTCCAGCAGAGTTTTGTCACAAAGGACTGGCTGGGAGACACAGCGGCTGACAAGCGAAGGGCTCATCTGCTGACCAGCTGTGGACCTAAGACTTACGCGCTCATGAAAGACCTGCTGGCACCCGAGAAGCCGGTGGACAAAATCTTTGAAGAGCTCAGCAAACTAATTGGTGAGCACCTCAAACCGGCGAGCAGCATACACATGGCCCGACACAGATTCTATACACACCGACGTCGGGAAGGACAGAGCATACCGGATTCCGTTGTGGACCTGCAGCGCTTGGCCAGCCTCTGTAAGTTCACAGACGCCTGCAGTGGGGAGATGCTATGGGATTTCTTTATTGAGGGCATCGGTCATGCTGGGATTTTCTGAAAGCTAATTGAGACCAAGGACTTGACCTTGGAAGCGGCGGCGTTGAATGCTCAGACTTTTATGGTGGGGGAGGAGGAAACCAAGATAATATACGCGCGCAATTCTACCTCCAACGTGGCGATGGATCAGGGAGTCAATATCATAAATGCGACACAGAGTCCCGCAGGCAGGCAAGGGCAGTTCGACACACCCCAGGCAGCAATAGACCCAAGAGTAAGTCTCCAACCGAGACAATGGCAGGCTGAACGAACATTTACGCCCCCCCAGTGGACAATGCGGACCGGGATGGGGCCATTGACACCCACTAACAGGGTGCTCAAGAGCAGTCAAAGGGACAATCAGAGAGGAATGCCTTGTAATAGCTCTTTTGTTCTTTTGTTCACAACAATGGGAATCTCAGTTCATGCTGGAGGTGTGGGGGCAGACATACTGCCAGGACTTGCAGGTTTCAACAGTTCGTCTGCAGAAATTGTAACCTAAGTGGCCGTTTAGCCAGAATGTGCAGAAAACCTGTAACCAGGCTAATATACGAGGCAGATGAACCAGATGAGGGGTCTGCGAGGCAGGATGACGCTTGGGGCAAATCAATGGATGCTGAAGTTCAGCGGGTTCATGTGGCAAACATTCACAGCTCATATACCAAAACACCACCTATGATGATGAAAGTCCTATTAAACGGCACCCCTGTACGCATGGAGCTGGACACGGGGGCCAGCCAGTCACTCATGAGCGTTCAACAATTTGAAAAGCTGTGGCCACTCAAAGCCAGCAGACCCAAACTATAACGCATTGAGACGCAATTATGGATGTACACCAAAGAAATCATTCCAGTGCTAGGCAGTGCAATGTTGGCGGTCACACACAATGGATCAGTGAACCTGCTGCCGCTCTGGATTGTACCGGGCAATGGTCTCGCACTGTTGGGGAGGAGCTGGTTAGCTGAGATGAACTGGAAATGGGGGGATGTGCACGCCATGTTATCTGTAGAGTGAAGTTCATGCTCACAGCAATTTGAGTCACTGTTTCAACCTGGCGTCGGGACGTTCAAAGATACCAAAGTAGTGATACGCATCACCCCGGACGCCAGACCAGTGCACCACAAAGCCTGAGTGGTGCCGTATGTGATGCGAGAGAAAATTCAGAGCGAGTTGGGCCGGTTGCTGAGAGAGAGCATCATCTCGCCCATTGAATTCAGTGACTGGGCGAGCCCCATCGTTCCCGTCCTAAAAGCGGATGGCTCGGTCAGGATCTGTGGCGACTACAAGGCCACTATCAACTGGGTGTCCCTACAAGACCAATACCCGCTCCTGAGAGTGGAGGATCTTTTTGCCACGCTGGCAGGCGGCAAGCTGCTCACCAAGTTAGACCTCACTTCAACCTACATGACCCAAGAACTGGCCGATGAATCTAAACGACTGACCACCATCACCACGCACAAGGGACTGTTCGTTTACAACAGGTGTCTGTTTGGCATTTGGTCAGCGGCCGCGATTTTTCAAAGAAACATGGAAAGCCTGCTCAAATCCATTCCCGGAACGATTGTATTTCAGGACGACATCCTCATCACCGGTCGTGACACCGAGGAACACCTCCACAACCTGGAGGAGATGCTACGCCGACTGGACCGGGTAGGCCTGCGACTCAAGAAGTCTAAGTGTGTGTTTTTGGCCCCCAAGGTCGAGTTTCTGGGCAGGAGGATTGCCGCAGACGGGATCCGGCCTACCGAATCCAAAACGGAGGCGATTTGATGAGTGCACAGGCCCGGTAACACATCGGAGTTCCGTTCATTTCTGGGAGTCTGGAACTATTTCGGAAACTTTCTGCTGAACTTAAGCACATTGTTGGAGCTGCTACACGTGCTCCTGTGTAAGGGTTGCGATTGGTTTTAGGCTGACTGTCAGGAACGGGCTTTCAATCGGGCGCAAATAAGTTTTTGACACTGTACGACCCCCGTAAGAAATTGGTTCTGACATGTGATGCATCGCCATATGGGGTTGGGTGTGTGTTGCAGCAGGCTAACACTGAGGGCCAACTACAACCTGTGGCTTTTGCCTCCAGGTCGCTCTCTCAAGCTGAACGGGGATATGGGATGGTTGAGAAGGAAGCACTCGCATGTGTCTATGGGGTGAAAAAGATGCATCAGTACCTTTTTGGCAGGAGGTTCGAATTAGAAACGGACCACAAGCTGTTAACATCCCTGCTGTCAGACAGCAAGGCTGTCAATGCCAACGTGTCAGCTCGCATACAGCGATGGGCTCTCATGCTCGCTGCGTATGACTATGCCATACGGCACCGGCCCGGTACCGGAAACTGCGCTGACGCTCTCAGCAGGCTTCCACTGGCCACCACTGAGAACATTCAGCAGCATGCACAGTCCCTGCGGTCAGCCCGGACAGGCCGGAATCACCACAGGTGACAGACACGCATACCAAGGCTCAACAACCAGAGCCCCAACTGCGGCGCTCCACGAGTGAGCGCAGACCACCCGAGAGACTTAACCTATGATCCCAATAAGATGTTGAGGGGGAGGTGATGTCATGTATATGACCTGTATGTAACAACACTGCAATACTGTATATACGTAAGAAATGCACACCTTGACCACAGGGGGGTGAACTTGTGGGAGACACTATAAAGGGTGGTCCCACGCAGGGTCATCATTTCTTGGTCCTGTGAATAAAGGTTCAGGTCACGGAGTGACCTTGTCCATAGAATGTGCCTCGTGTGGATTTGTGGTATTGTGTAAGGACTTTACAGTCTGAGCATCACAAATTTGAGTTAAAATGTAGTGGGGGTGGGTATGACATCATGGGAGCGTGACTTTGACCTTTGAATTAGGACCCCGTCTGCAGGGGGTGTGCAACTGACATGCCACCACAAACTGACAAGTTAAAATGGTGGGGGCCTGAAAGGTGCGGGGCAGCCACAGATGCGACTTTAATCCACCCTTGCCTGCACCGTTCCCATTGGGCAGCGGGGCTAAAGTTAGCCTTTCACTATCAGGGTCCAAATAGCTGTGATCCAGGCTTCACCAAACCAAACTTCATCACATCGAAAACGTCAGCAAAGATTGACCAAAAAATTTATAAAAAGGGAAAAAATAGAATATGAAAGACAGCTAGCAAGAAATATAAAAACAGATTGTAAGAGCTTTTACAAATATGTAAAAAGGGAGTAGCAAAAATAATGGTTTGTCCCTTAGAGGCTGAGACAGGAGAAATTATATTGGGGATTAAGGAAATGGTAGAAATGTTCAACAAATATTTTGTATCTGTTCTTCACAGTCGAAGACACAAAAAGCATACCAAGAATGGTGGGGAACCAAGGATCTAATGAGGGTGAGGAACTTAACATAATGAATATAAGTAGAGAAAAAATAGTAGAGAAATTAATGGGACTATAAGCTGACAAATCCCCTGGACCTGACGGCCTACATCCTGGGTTCTAAAAGAAGTGGCTGCAGAGATTGTGGATGCATTGGTTTTGATCTTCCAAAATTCCCTAGCTTCTAGAATGGTCCCAGCGGATTGGAAGGTAGCAAATGTAACACCGCTATTCAAGAAAGGAGGGAGAGAGAAAACAGAAAATTACAGGCCTGTTAGCCTGGCATCAGTCGTCGGGAAAGTGCTGGATCCATTGTTAAGGAAGTGGTATCAGGGCACTTAGAAAATCATATCGTGATTTGGCAGAGTCAACATGGTTTTATGAAAAGGAAATCATGCTTGACTCATTTATTGAATTTTTTGAGGACGTAACTAGCAGGGTGGATGTAGTATATTTGGATTTCCAAAAGGCATTCGATAAGTGGCCCAATAAAAGGTTATTACATAAGATAAGGGCTCATGGGGTTGGGGATAATATGGTAGCATGGTTAGAGAATTAGTTAACGGACAGAAAACAGAGATTAGGGATAAATTGGCCTTTTTCAGGTTGGCAGGTTGTAACTAGTGGGGTGTCGCAAAGACTAGTGCTGGGGCTTCAGCGATTTACAATCTATCATCATCATCATTATAGGCAGTCCCTCGGAATTGAGGAGGACTTGCTTCCGCTCTTAACATGAGTTCTTAAGTGGCTGAACAGTCCAATATGACAACCACAGACTCTGTCACAGGTGGGGCAGATAGTCATTGAGGGAAGGGGTGGGTGGGACTGGTTTGCTGCATGCTCTTTCCGCTGCCTCCGCTTGTTTTCTGCATGATTTCGTTGATGAGACTCGAGGTGCTCAGCGCCCTCCCGGATGTACTTCCTCCACTTAGGACGGTCTCTGGCCAGGGACTCCCAGGTGTCAGTGGGGATGTTGCACTTTATCAGGGAGGCTTTGAGGGTGTCCTTGTAATGTTTCCTCTGCCCACCTTTGGTTCATTTGCCGTGAAGGAGTTCCGAGTAGAGCGCTTGCTTTGGGAGCCTTGTGTCGGGTATGTGAATAAGGTCCTCCACCAGCCTGCCCTCGCCACACAACACCGCCCCCCCAGTCATCAAGATCCACGGCACGGCCCTGGACAACGTGGACCATTTCCCATACCTTGGGAGCCTCTTATCAACAAGAGCAGGCATTGACGATGAGATTACAATCTATATTAATGACCTAGATGAAGGGACCACGTGTAATGTATCCAAATTTGCTGATGATACAAAGCTAGGTGGGACATTAAGCTGTGAGGAGAATACAAAGAGTCTGCAAAGGGATATAGATAAACTGCGTGGCCGGGATTTTGCCAACAGAGGCGAGTTCGTCGCGGACGGTATTGGTGTAGCGTGGGAAGCACGCTCCGAAATGCAGCCTGCCCTCTCGTTTTAATCTTCCGTGGCTGGGGCTTGTTAAGCCCGCCCTGCGGGTTTCCCGGCCAATTAACTGGAAGCGGGTCTGATGACATCATCTGATGACACGTCATCAGCTGGTTTACTTAAAGGGATCATGCCCAACTTTTTTCTGACAGTTCTTCTGTCACTCTTTTGCAGCATTGAGCTACTGCAAACACTGACAAACACTGCACAAAGGTGCAGGGCTGCAACCAGGCTCTCCCATGACTCCCTCCAGATGCTTATAGAGGGTGTTACAGCACGCAGGGAGGTTCTCTTCCATTCCAATGGATGGATGGAAGAGACCTCCCCAGGAGATCAACACAGCCTGGTTACACATTGTACAGGGGGGCACAAGTAGGAATGTCATCTGGAGGAGCTGGCTGCAATGGGGCAAACCTTTCAATGATCTCAGTAAATCACGAAACGTTACTGCAAAGCCACCCTCAACCTCATCCTGCTGTGCCACTCATCATACCTGCATCACTCTGCCTTCCCCACTCTACCCCTGCACATCCTTACTCACACCAACTTACCTTGCACCTTCACCCATCCCTCTCTCTCTCTCTCTACTGTATCAGTTCCCCATTTCACTAGCCACCCCTCACACACATCTTCATCCTTGTCCAATCATACCAACTAACAACACACAAGGGTAGGCACTTGGGTTCTTTAGCCAACCTTCATGTATAGTTAATGTTGATGTGTTGTCAATCATTTAAATTATTATTTTCAGGGCTTTGCGTTCTTGGATAGATTTGTGAGCATCTTTGGAAGTGGCTTAGTGAGTTGTAGTGAATGGTGGGACATAAGGGTCCCCCCACAATGGTGATGAGTGAAAGGAATGGGTTGGACATTGCAGGGATGCTTTATGGAGCTGGTGTGGGGTGGTGCTAACCTGGCGCCTCATGTGGCAGTCAGGGGGTACAGCATCAAGTGAAGTAAATGTGGCCATGATGAGGTCATCCCTGGCCTCCCGGGCAGCAGTGTGGTTGGGTGCTGATGTACTGTGCAGCAGCAGGTGATTGTGGAGAAGGTTGGTGTTGTTGGTGGTGATACTGGTGTGTTTAGTAATGTTGGTGTTGGGGCTGATTGTGGTGTGATTCTAAGGACCAAGGTGAGATTTTTTTCAAGGGCACCGATGCTGCTGGAATCGATGGCGGGTGAGGTTGAGATGACAGAAGCGCCCTGTCAGTGGTGAGAGAGGTTGCTCCAAGGAGGTGACAGTGAATAGAGAGTTCACTGCAAACACTTCCAAAGTGCATACAGCTCACAAATCTCTTCCAAAGCCTGAAGGCCTCAGCTTCTGACATTGGAAAGTGAACAGCTGTGAAATGGTAGCTTTTATACCACTTCTGCAGCTGTCAACTAGCCAAAGCAATAGAGAGTCACTGAGCCACTGACCAGGTGTGAAACCCGAGGGATGGCAAAGCCATCAAAAGGTTGGTAAAATTGTGAGTGCCTGCTTTTAAGCCTCTTAACTAGCATTTAAGTACCTTTTAATGATGTTAATTACCTGTCCGCCGCTTGCTGTCGGGTCTGTTTTTTGAACGCAAGTTCAGAACAGGATCCCGACTAGCTGTCAATCAGGGCTATTTTGACAGTGGGCCCACCTCCGAGAGCATGCAGAAAACTAGCGCAGGCAGCGGAAGGAGCGTGCGGCAAACCAGACTCCCCACCCACCTTTTCCTTCAACCACCGCCTGTCCCACCTGTGACAGAGACTGTAGTTCCCGTATTGGACTGTACAGTCACCCGAGAACTCACTTTTAGAGTGGAAGCAAGTCTTCCTCGATTTCGAGGGACGGTCTATGATGCTCTCGGCAATGAGACTCGAGGTGCCCAGCGCCCTTCCGGATGCTCTTCCTCCACTTAGGGCGGTCTTGGGCCAGGGATTCCCAGGTGCCAGTGGGGATGTTGCACTTTATCAATGAGGCTTTGAGGGTGTCCTTGTAATGTTTCCCCTGCTCACCTAGGGCACGCTTGCCGTGTAGGGGCTTCGAGTAGAGTGCTTGCTTTGGGAGTCTCGTGTCGGGCATGCGGGCGATATGGCCCTGCCCAACGGAGCTGGTCGATGGTGGTCAGTGCTTCGATGCTGGGCATGTTGGCCTGAGCAAGAACATTGACGTTGGTGTGTCTATCCTCCCAGTGGATTTGCAGGATCTTGCGGAGGCAATGCTGGTGGTAGTTCTCCAGCGCTTTGAGGTGTCTGCTCTATATAATCCACGTCTCTGAGCCATATAGGAGGCACCAACAACAACTTGTATTTATATAGTGCCTTTAATGTAGTAAAATGTCCCAAGGTCCTTTACAGAGCGTTATTAAACAAGATTTGACACTGAGCCACAAACAAAGTATTAGGGCAGATGAGGTAGGTTTCAGGGAGCGTCTTAAAGTAGGAGAGGTAGAGAGGTGGAGTGGTTTAGGGAGGGAATTCCAGTGCTTAGGGCCTATGCAGCTGAATGCACAGTTGCCAAGGACGGAGCAATTAAAATTGGGGATGCTCAAGAGGCCAGAATTGCAGAAGCATAGATACCTCGGCGGTCTGGAGGAGACGACAAAGGTAGGGAGAGGCGAGGTCATGGAGGGATTTGAAAACAAGGATAAGAATTTTAAAATTGAGGTGTTGCTTAACCGCACATCATTGCTTCCATTTATTTTAGAATTGGAGTCTCGTGATCAGAACACCATTATAATCTATTTTCCTGCATTCTTTGCCTGAGGAAAGGAATCAGGTACAAGGAAATCCAGCTCTGCCAGCACTTCACAGTGCACACCTGTCACGCACCCAACCCCTCACAAGCACCACCACAGAGGCAGGGGGGATTTAGAGAGTGACCTAAAGATGAGCGAAGTGAGAGGCATATGAGGAGGAGGAAGAACTTGGTGTCTGGAAGTCACATTGTGTTGTGTCTCAGTTAATGAGCCTGCGGTTCTTGATCTCACAGGTCCTGCTTTGAAAAGAAGGATGCTTTCTGAGTATTTAGTCTTGGTATTGACATTATTATCTTTGCTAATCTGTGCTGCAGGTGGAAGAGTTCACTACTGGATGGCTTTGCTACACTGCAGTCCTCCGTGGAGTATGTAGTAACTCCTGGGACATGCCAGAAGCCCTACAGGTAGTTTACATTTTCCCACAATACCCTTTCCCTGTGGCAATCCCCCTTACCATTGTTTTGACAAGGAAGAGGAGGAGGATCAGGAGGAAGAACTGAGGAAGGCCAGAGCAGCCAAGCACCATAGAACTGGTTAGCACCCACCCACAGATACCTACTCCACTGTGTCACTGACATCGACACTTCTACCTAAATCAAGCAAGACACAATGCTTCAGAAGCTGCACATGTTGTGGGAAGCCATAAAAGAGTTGTGCTGGCTGCCTGGCCTGGAGCCTATCTCAACCCAAATCACAGTGACACTCAATTTCTACTTCACAGGTTTCTTTCAGACAGTATTGGTGGATATGTGTCACATTAATCAACTGGTAGCCCACAGCTGCAAAAAAAAGCAGGTTACAGATGCCCTGTTTTGGAGAGCTACCCTGTTTATCATTTCATTGTGGTCTGAGCACATCACTGGGAAAGGGTGATACAGTTTTACAGAGAGGCTGGATTTCCTGAGGTCCAAGTGTCCATCAATGGTGCACATCACCATACATGCACTGTTATAAAATACGATAACTATCTGCAGGCAAAGGTTTCACTCCCTTACTGTGCAGCTGATGTGAATGCCAAACACATCATCGTGCATCTGAGTGTATGCTATCCTGGGAACCATCTCGATTCTTTTGTCTTACAATTTTGAAATTCTTAACTTTATAACTTAAATATTAACTTTGATTTCCTAGTCTCCTTTTTAGTATTCCAGTTGAGTGATTGCAAGATTAGTCACAAAAAGTTTAGGGCTGAAATTGGCTCTTTGCGCAGGGCCAGCTAGCGCTGTCAGCCAGCGCGACCAGAGCACTAATACGTGCACAGATTTGCCTCCAGGGCTCTGTCCAACTCAAGTGACTAGTGCAGCTGAGTTCTACAGTCACCAAGCCACCGCTAAACCTAAAGCTGTGAGACCGAGTCAAAAGCATGTTGGTGAGAGCAGTTCAGTGAATTGTTATCGCTGCAATGGAAACCACTCACCACAGTCCTGCCAATACACAAATGCGAAGGGCTAGAAATTGCGTAGCGCCCCGTTTGGGGCGATAACTTTTGAAGGAGCACAAAATTAGCGGCAGGCGAAAACGATTTGCTGGTCCCGGGAACTTCAGCTTTAGCGCTCCAAGAGGGAAGTGGAGCACTAAATCAAGCTCTACCACTTAGAGCGCTAAAGTGTGCCAGAGGGGCAGTAGCAGCAGAGCGCTGAACAATGTTCAGTGCAGCACTGCCGTCTTTAGAGGCTCCTTCCTTCACTTAAAGGTAAAGGTCAATGATGGTTTCAATCAATCTTCATGCTCTGTCTGTTGAGCCATGGGACCTGCGCTATGTGCATAGCAGCCCCAAGCACTCTAAGAGAATGCAGGGCTGAGGAATCGCAGGGTCAAAAGAAATCAGAAGGCACCAGACTGGGGAGACTAATAAAGTTTACCCTACATGACCACCACTGTCTTTAAATATCGCTCCCCAAGCCGCCAGCTGAGGTAACAAAGCCTCCTGCAGCTGCTGTTGTTGATGCCAGGAGCGAATATCACATCCGGGGCACTAACGGAGCACTGCGCACCAGATGACGTCATGATCTACAGGGCGCAAGAGAGCGAGGCGGTAAGTGATAGCGCCAGTGCAAACAAGCCAGAGAAGTTCGTGGGCATTGGTGAATTCACCACGCCTGGTCGGTAAGCACTTCGTGCCCCGCAAACCAGGCGAACTTCTCCCTCGAAGCGTTTTCATTGCCAGAAGCAAGGTGATATTTCAGCAGCTTGCAGAGCTAGATTTAAAACAGGAAGTAAGAATCGTTCTAGTGGCAATGCAAAGCAGCGACAACAAAAGGGAGGAGTTCACAATATTGAAGTGAGCACACTTGATGTTGAAGAACTGGGCATCTACAGTATCTGTTCCGCTAGCGGCAATGCTAGCAGTCGTGAGAAAGACTCCCGTACAAAACGTTTGATCAACGAGCAAGATATTGATATGTGTATCGACACGGCGGCAGACTGCTCTATCATGAGTAAGGACACATATGAGAGTAAATTTAATCAAGTACCACTTACAAAGAGTACCGTAGAGTTAAAAACCTACTCTGGAGAAATCCTAGAGACAGGTGGACAAATGGAATGTACAGTTCAACACAATGGCCAGTCAGTAAAGCTGTCTACTATTGTAACGAGCTACAACAACAAGCCAACCCTCCTGGGCAAAGATTGGTTGAAAAAGTTAAAGCTAGACTGGAAAAAACATCTTCAGTGTAGATGCTTCAAAGAAGAGCTTCAACACAATGCTGAACAAGTACGACAGCATGTTCACAGTTATGAGGACTTCACTGGGTGTGACGTGCATATCTGCATCCAGTCCAACGTGAAGCCTGTCTATTGTAAGGCAAGGCCGGTCCCCCATGCGTTGAAAAGTCAGGTGGAGGAAGAGCTAGCAAAACTCAGAAAGAACAGAGTGCTGGTAAAAACTGACAAAAGTGAATTGGCTACCCCGATTGTGGTAGTGCCCAAAGCAGACAAAACTGTACGCTTGTACGGTGACTACAAAGTTACTATCAACCAAACAGTTGACGATGAGCAGTACCCATTACCTACATGGCAAGATTTGTATGCAGCACTCTCTGGGTCAAAGGTATCTCCAAGCTTGACCTATCACACGCTTACGCTCAGCTGAATGTTGACAAAGAGAGTCAACAGTATCTCACCATCAACACACACACACACAAGGGACTGTACTCAGACACCAAGCTGCTCAAAATCTTCCAGGCTACGATGGATAAGCTTTTGCAAGGAGTTCCAAATTGCTTATGCAATCAAGAGGATGTGCTGATCACAACAAGCAGCGAGGTAGAAAATCTAGGGTTTAGAAATTCAATGCACGGGAGGAGCTAATGGGGTGCAAATGCCTTATACTGGGCAGGAGTTTAGAGGCAGCACTACGGCTTTGCATCCCAAACTCCTGCGCCCAGGGATCGTGATGTCACCGGCATGTGTTTCGCCCCGTTAGTGCCCTGGCCCCGAAAATCACTTTTGCCCCCTGCAGCAGCGCCAGGTGAAAATACCGAAAGCTGCAGGAGGCGTGGATTCGGCAGCCGGTCGCTACCGGGGCGGAAATTAAACCGGAGGTGGCAGACAGAAAATAAATAAAGACTTACCTTGCTTTTTGCTGTTTTCTTCACGGGGTCCTGACCGCGATTACTCAGCCACCCTGCTCCATGGTGGTCCAGGTAGGACCCTTTTTAATTCGCAGAGTCTGCAGTGTGGGTCCTTCCCTTTAAGTGAGGGAAGGGCCCCTCGAACGCAGCAGCACTGCACGGCCCAGTGTGCAGCGCTGCTGAGACATCCGCCCCATTAGCCCACCAAGAAGGAAGTGCTCCACTTCCTTCCGGGGGCCGGTAACCCGAATTTTTTGAGAGGAGCAAAACCTTAGTGCCTGGCTGTAAATTTCGCGCCTCCCAAGTGTTACCGCCCCCAAACGGGGCGATAATGAATTTCACCCCCTCTAAGTGTTAGATATAGCGCTTTAAAGTTGAATGCCCACAATGTCAAATTGAAAAGGAGCAAATATGCTTTTGTGCAGTCCTAGGTTGTGTAACTTAGTCTGAAATGGCTTGCAAGCAGTGAAGGAAAGGGTTGATGCTGTCTGAGTTAAGATCTTCCCTTGGAATGGTCCAGTACTGCACACATTTCTGACCTAAGTTAGCGACCATGTTAGCTCCATTGCATGAGCTCCTCAAGAAAGATGTCCAGTGGAAGTGGATGAAAGCACAACAGGAAGCTCACAACACTTCTAAGAGAAATCTCTCTAGCGATGCTCTACTTGTCCATACGACACAGAACGTGAGCTTAAATTAGCGTGTGCTGCTTCCAGCTATGGTGTAGGAGCTGTCATTATCCACATAATGGATGACGGCCCAAGAGAAACCAATCGCATTCGCATCATGAACGCTCATAGAAAGAGCGAAAGAAACTACGGGTAAATTGAAAAGGAAGCACTCGCCATTGTACTTGGAATCAAGGAATGCCAACAGTTCCTGATCGGTTGAAAGTTTACCCGGATAAGTGATCACAAACCGCTCCTAGCAATATTGGGGCCCAAATCTGCCATCCCTGCAATGGTCACATCAAGAATGCAACTTTCACAAGTGTTATTGCCATAATATGACTATACGATTGAATAGCACGCTTCAAAGCAGGACACAATCATAGATGCCTTGTTCAGGTTGCCACATGAAGTATGCTGGGAGTGAAGGTGAGATTTTCATGCTAGGTGCAATTTTTAAAAATTCATTCATAGGATGTGGGCATCGCTGGCAAGGCCAGCATTTATTGCCCATCCCTAATTGACCTTGAGAAGGTGGTGGTGAGCCGCCTTCTTGAACCGTTGCAGTCCTAGTGGTGAAGTAACTCCCACAGTGCTGTTAGGGATTTCCAGGATTTTGACTCAGTGACGATGAAGGAACGGTGATATATTTCCAAGTCAGGATGGTGTGTGACTTGGAGGGTAACTTGGAGGTGGTGGTGTTCCCATGCGCCTGCTGCCCTTGTCCTTCTAGGTGGTAGAGGTCATGGGTTTGGGAGGCGCTGTCAAAGAAGTCTTGGCGAGTTGCTGCAGTGCATCTTGTAAATGGTACACACTGCAGCCACGGTGCGCCGGTGGTGGAGGGAGTGAATGTTTAAGGTGGTGGATGAGGTGCCAATCAAGCGGGCTGCTTTGTCCTGGATGGTGTCGAGCTTCTTGAGTGTTGTTGGAGCTTCACTCATCCAGGCAAGTGGAGAGTATTCCATCACACTCTTGACTTGTGCCTTGTGGATGGTGGAAAGGTTTTTGGGAGTCGGGAGGTGAGACACTCACTGCCGAATACCAGCCTTTGACCTGCTCTTGTTGCCACAGTATTTATGAGGCTGGTCCAGTTAAGTTTCTGGTCAATGGTGACCCCCAGGATGTTGATTGTGGGAGATTCGGCGATGGTAATACTGTTGAAAGAAAAGAAATACTTACATTTATATAGCACCTTTCACAATCATCGGACATCTCAAAGTACTTTACAGCCAATTAAGTACTTTTGGAGTGTAGTCATTGTTGTAATGTGAGAAACGCGGCAGCCAATTTGCGTACTGCAAGCTCCCACAAACAGCAATGTGATAATGACCAGATAATCTGTTTTTGTTATGTTGATTGAGGGATAAATGTTGATCAGAACAGCAGGATTAACTCCCCTGCTCTTCTTCAAAATCATGCCATGGGATCCTTTACATCCACCTGAGGTTTAACAGCTCATCCGAAAGATGGCACCTCCGAAAGTGCAGCACTCCCTCAGCACTACACTGGAGTGTCAGCCTCGATTTATGTACTCAAGTCCCTGGAGTGAGATTTGAGCCCACAACCTCAGAGGTGAGTGTGCTATCCACTAAGCCACAGCTAACACTTGAAGGAGCGGTGGTTAGGCACTTGCTTGTTGGAGATAGTCATTGCCTGGCACATGTGTGGCGCGAATATTACTTGCCACTTATCAGCCCAAGCCTGACTATCGTCCAGGGCTTATTGCATGCAAGCATGGACTGCTTCATCATCTGGACATTAGTGAACCAGATGGGTTTTTACAATACTAGCTTTTTTATTCCAGAATTTAAATGCCCCAGCTGCTGTGGTGGGATTTGAACTCATATCTCTGGATCATTAGTCCAGGCCTCTGGATTACTAGTTCAGTAACATAGCCATTATGCTACTGCTCCCGTGAATGTAACTGAGATGGCAGATGAGACTCAAAAGGACTCAGTACAGAAAAGAGGTGTATGAAAACACCTTGGGCCCATGTTTCGGGCCACGCCTAGAACGGCGCAGCCTCGACTTGGACGTCCGTTTTTCGCGCCCGAAAATGCGCCTAAAAAATACCTGCAGATTCTCCGGCTCCTTGCAGGTCCTTTGGAGCTCGGCACAGCTGCGGGAGGCGGAGCCAGGTCCCTGCGCTGAAATCAGTGCCGGGACCTCTGCACAGGCGTGCTACAGTGGGCGCGCAAGTGCAGTAGCTCCAGGCGCCCAAAACTGTGTGGGAGGGGCCCGAAGCACGCAGCCCCTAGCCCTGGCCCAATGGGCTCACTGGGGCTGCGTGGATCAGGCTGCAACTCCCACGCCCAGCTCCTGCTCTGGCTCCAGCTTCCTCCCCTGTTCAGCTGGCTCTCTCAACCCCCCACAACCCCCCCCAACTCCTGCTCCGACCCCCCACCCCAGCTCCCGCTCCGTTACCCCCCGGACACCCCCCCCCCCAGCTCCCGCTCCAACCCCCCTCCCCCAGCTCCCATTCTGCTCCCCCTGGACACCCCAGCTCCCGCTCCGATGACCCCCGCCCCCCCAACCACCGTCCAGCTCCTGCTCCAGCTCCGGCTCCGGCTCCGATGACCACTCCACAGCTCCGGCTTCTCCCGGCCACCTACCTTTAACTCCGGTCCGCTCCGCTCCCTCTTCCTTCTTGCCCGCCTGGCATCTTGCAGGGTGCGGGCCCCGCCCGAAGTCTTGAGCCCGGCTTCTTCACGTCAGCCGGGCCCGTTCAGCCTCCTCCCTCTCCTCTCCCCCTCCCTCCCTCCCCCCCTCTCCTCACCCCTCCCTCCCTCTCCTCTCCCCTCCCTCCCTTTCCTTTCCCCCTCCCTCTCCTCTCCTCCCCCCTCCCCCCTCCCCTCCCCCCTCCCTCCCTCTCCTCCCCCCCTCCCTCCCCCCCACCCCTCCCTCACTCTCCTCTCCCCCCTCCCTCCCTCTCCTACCCCCTCCCTCCCTCCCTCTCCTCCCCCTCCCTCCCCCCCTCCCCTCCCTCCTCTCCCCCCTCCCTCCCTCTCCTAACTCCTCCCTCTCCTACCCCCTCCCTCCCTCTCCTCCCCGCTCCCTCCCTCTCCTCTCACCTCCCTCCCTCCTCTCCCCCCGCCCTCCCTCTCCTCTCCCCCCACCCTCTCCCTCCCTCCCTCTCCCCCTCCATCCCTCTCCTCCCCCCTCACCCTCCATCCCTCTCCTCCCCCTCCCTCTCCCATTCCCCCTCCCCTCCCCCCACCCTCTCCCCCCTCTCCCTCCCTCTCCCCCCTCCCTCTCCCTCTCCCCACCCCCTCCTCCTCTCTCCACCCCCTCCTCCCTCTCCCTCTCCCCACCCCCTCCTCCTCTCCCCACCTCCTCCTCCCTCTCCCTCTCCCCACCCCCCTCTCCCTCTCCCCACCCCCTCCTCCTCCTCCCCCCTCCCCCTTCCTCCCCCCCTCCCCCTTCCTCCCCCTCCCCCCTCCTCCTCCTCCCTCCTCCTCCTTCCTCCCCCCTCCCCCCTTCTCCTCCTCCCTCCTCCTCCTTCCTCCCCCCTCTCCCCTCCTCCTCCCCTCCCCCCTCCCCTCGCTGTCAGAAACACATAGACATTGGCAGACAGAGAGAGAGACACTGACACTGACAGACAGAGAGTGAGAGAGAGACACACAGACAGACAGAGAGAGACACACACTGGGGGGGGCCCGTCCCAGTACGCTGTTGGAGGGCTCCCTGTGCTGTACTGTGTTGGACTTTCAGAAGGCGTTCGACAAGGTCCCACACAAGAGATTGATGTGCAAAGTTAGAGCACATGGGATTGGGGGTAGTGTACTGACATGGATTGAGAACTGGTTGTCAGACAGGAAGCAAAGAGTAGGAGTAAATGGGTACTTTTCAGAATGGCAGGCAGTGACTAGTGGGGTACCGCAGGGTTCTGTGCTGGGGCCCCAGCTGTTTACACTGTACATTAATGATTTAGATGAGGGGATTGAGTGTAGTATCTCCAAGTTTGCGGATGACACTAAGTTGGGTGGCAGTGTGAGCTGCGAGGAGGATGCTGTGAGGCTGCAGAGCGACTTGGATAGGTTAGGTGAGTGGGCAAATGCATGGCAGATGAAGTATAATGTGGATAAATGTGAGGTTATCCACTTTGGTGGTAAAAACAGAGAGACAGACTATTATCTGAATGGTGACAGATTAGGAAAAGGGGAGGTGCAAAGAGACCTGGGTGTCATGGTACATCAGTCATTGAAGGTTGGCATGCAGGTGCAGCAGGCGGTTAAGAAAGCAAATGGCATGTTGGCCTTCATAGCAAGGGGATTTGAGTATAGGGGCAGGGAGGTGTTGCTACAGTTGTACAGGGCATTGGTGAGGCCACACCTGGAGTATTGTGTACAGTTTTGGTCTCCTAACCTGAGGAAGGACATTCTTGCTATTGAGGGAGTGCAGCGAAGGTTCACCAGACTGATTCCCGGGATGGCGGGACTGACCTATCAAGAAAGACTGGATCAACTGGGCTTGTATTCACTGGAGTTCAGAAGAATGAGAGGGGACCTCATAGAAACATATAAAATTCTGACGGGGTTAGACAGGTTAGATGCAGGAAGAATGTTCCCAATGTTGGGGAAGTCCAGAACCAGGGGTCACAGTCTAAGGATAAGGGGTAAGCCATTTAGGACCGAGATGCGGAGGAACTTCTTCACCCAGAGAGTGGTGAACCTGTGGAATTCTCTACCACAGAAAGTTGTTGAGGCCAATTCACTAAATATATTCAAAAAGGAGTTAGATGAGGTCCTTACTGCTAGGGGGATCAAGGGGTATGGCGAGAAAGCAGGAATGGGGTACTGAAGTTGAATGTTCAGCCATGAACTCATTGAATGGCGGTGCAGGCTAGAAGGGCCGAATGGCCTACTCCTGCACCTATTTTCTATGTTTCTATGTTTCTATGTAGTCGGTGAGTAGAAATGTTTTTATTTATTGATTTTTTAATTTTTTACATTTTTTATTAATTTTTTTTGATTGATTTATTGGTTGATTTATTGATGTATTTATCATTTATTATTGATGATGGCTCTTTATTTGTAAAACTGAAGTGTTTAATGTTTGTAAACTTCCCTTTAAACCCCCCCCCCCCCCATTCCATACGCCTGATTTGTAACCTACGCCTGATTTTCTAAAGTGTAGACAAGGTTTTTTCGAACGTACAAAAATCTTCACTTACTCCATTCTAAGTTAGTTTGGAGTAATTTTTCACTGCCTAAACTTTGAAAACAGGCGTAAGTGGCCGGACACGCCCCCTTTTGAAAAAAAATTCTGTTCCAAACTGAAACTGTTCTAACTGACTGGAGCAAACTAAATGCCGAGAATTCAAATTTCTAAGATACTCCATTCTAAACCAGTTGCTCCAAAAAAACAGGAGCAACTCAGGCCGAAACTTGGCCCCCTTGAATGGACGGACTGATCAGAGTATGGACACAGAATTGAAACCATTACATAACCACCATACTGAATTGTCTTGTGAGCAAGGTTGTATCAAGTCGAGAAATAGTGCAGTGGTACCTTCTTTGTGATATAGACTTCTGGCCGAACTTCATACTAAATATCCAGGGATGAAATTAATTGCAAGAAGCTTTGCTTACTGGCCTGTCTTGTACAGTGATCTTGAATCACTTGTCAGCAAATGCAACGTTTGCCAAAATTGCAGAAGCAAACCACCTAAAACTCCACAACAACTTCAGCAATACATGTAGTCTTCTGTGAGAAAACAAATGATTATTTCCTGGTACTTGTAGATAGTCATTCAAAGTGGATTGAAGTGAAGCACATGGGTTCAAATACTACAACTGAACGTGCCATAGATGAGTTGAGGTCTATCTTTGCATGTCATGGCTTACCTGAAGAGCTTGTTTCTGACAATGGCCCTCAGTTCTGTTCTGCTCTATTCCAAGAGTTTATAGAATGGAACGGTAACAAACACACTCTCATTCCACCATATCATCAACTTCAAATAAAGCAGCTGAAAAGTCAGTCAGAATAGTGAAAGAAGCTGTTGCAGGGTTGTTCGGGACTCAGCATGAAGCAACGTTTGACAAATTTCTTGCTGAAGTACAGAACTACTTCGTAAACTACAACTGGACATAGCCCAGCAGAATTCTTGATGAAGAGGAGCTTGAGAACACGATTGAGTCTTGTTCAACCAAATTTGGCTTCAAGAGTTGAACAGAAACAGTTGAGTCAGAAACATTATTATGACAGCAATTAGAAAGAATGCTGTTTCAAACAAAACAAGTGTGTTCGTATTCTCAGTCCTCCTGGCAAGTCGAGTTCACACAGTAGGATGTAGTAACCATTGTAGAGGTTGGTGGAACCAAGAGGTATTTGGTTGAAATTGGAGACACAATCTGAGTGTTCACGTGGATCAAATGATCTCTGCTCGAAATGAATCAAGACACAATCATGAACCACTTGATCATGAACCCATACATGAGCACATACATGTGTTTGACTCAGTTCAGACTTCAGTAACTGGTGTACCAGGTTCAGACATGTTTGAGATAGAAACAGGATCATCTTTGAGTTTGGAACCAAAACAAAAGATCCCGAAAATTGGTTCAACACCAAAACCTTCTTTAAGGAGATCAAGAAGGTTCCGCAAACCTGTTATTTAAACTGAATTTGTAGTTCATTTAAAAGAAAAAAGCCTGGAATTTTTGTTATACGGTACATAGGTTGGGAATGGTGGGGCCATAGTTTTGTTGTATTTGAGAATGCAATACATATTTTTTAAGGGGGAAAGCATAGTAATGTATTATCACATGGTTTGTCACATGGGTTAGTATGAGCATGCTCAGTTCGCTCTGGCCTAATAAACAAGCACATTGACTAGCAACTCATCGTGTCTCTGTCCTTCAGATGTTCTGCCCACATATATTACAATATGCAGTAAATTCTTGTTTTATTGATGTATATGTTTCAGGTTCCTGTTGAGCTATCAAATATATGGCATTATATAGAGAATAATGGATACCTTAAGTGATTACCAGGCAGTAAGTTTATCAAGGAGTGGATTATTTTGCAACTTGCTAGAGTTTTACTTTCCTTAACTATGTTTGTGATTTGAAACTTATGATCAGATTCATTCATGTTACCTGTCATACACTTTTATTTAAAATAGCTTATTCTTACCCTTATATTGTCGTGTTTGTCTTTAATGCGGCACTGCCTGATGCCATCTTTAGATGAAGTAATGCTGCTAGTTGTAAGATAAAAGATTTTTGTGACTTTATTACACAGGAACTGAATGTATGTTGGATTCAATGACAAGCCCTGCAGTATTAACAGGCATTATAGAAATCTGCAAAATGTTGGTGGCATGGTGGGTTGACGTTTTGTATTCCCAAACCACTGACATCTTGATGCTAACCACCTGTAAGGGGTGGTTTTCAGGAGGTCAGCTTTCCCTTCTGACCTTATATGAGCGGTTTCGAATCGCTCCCACACCCTTGGTTCTAGACTCGGGAATTATGAAGGGACTGTGACAGACTTGGACAGACAGTTGGTTTCAAGGTAGGAAGCAGGTATGGCTTTATTGTGTTTAAAAAGAAGTAAAAGGCACACCTTTAATAACACACACAGAATAGTAATACCAATACACACTGAGGGGTACAACACATTGAATAAATTGTCAAAATATAGCCTGTGGGGAAAAGAATACAGCTTAAACTCTAAATGGGGTAAAGAGGAGAATGCAGATACATTTACACAAGTTATCCCAGCCTCCCCCTCCCAATTCCCCAAACTAACTAAGTTATAGCTCTGGGGGTTCAGGGGCTATGCTCACCAATCCCTTTTGACAGTTGCCGGTGAATCGTGTTTCAGGGTTTGCTGCACTTTGCCTTCTAGGTGAGCCGTACCCCGGACGGAGGAGAGGACTTCGGACTGCGTAGTCTTCAGTTGGGGTGAGTCCGCTGATGCGGTAAGCGCATTTTGGATGTATGGGGTAAGTACCCACTTTCTTTGGTTAGGAATAGTTTTAGTTAATCCTTGTAGGTAATTTCTCACCCGTTGGTCATTCAGAAGTAGATTGTAGAGTGGAAATAAATGTCGATTCTTCGGTTTTTGCTGAGTTAGTTTCGGTTGGTTGTTTTGCTGGTTGTGGTGGCCCGGGTTGTCAATTTGGTTGCTGACAACCTTCCGTTTCATGGGCCTCTTGCTGTTGGCATGCTCGGTCGATCCTTGATGGTTTCTTGTAGTTTTCTCTACTACTCCATTTCTTCACTCCCCACCTCCTGCTGCTTTTTTTCCCTTGTAAAACTGGGAATAGATATATCCCAAAAAAGCTTCCTTATCTCCCACCAAATCTGGCCCAGCTCTTTGTTTCAAGGGAGCTGCTCATTAGTTTTGAGCTCTCTTCTTTGTCAGAATTTGGCGGGCTCGTTCAGCAGTAATTTGATTATGATATGGTAATGTGGAAAATCACCAATTGGCATTGTTGAAGCAGTGTTTAAACTCTTGGGCCGTTTGGCTGGGCCCGTGATTTCTATAGGCCTATTTGCACATGCATGCTAATAATAGTCTCCGGTGATTAGCCTGATAGTTCTTGATGTGTTTATGTCCTAGGGAGAGAATTTTTATGCCTCACAGTTCTTGTTAGTTATTGATTGACTCATTCTCCCAGACAGATTGAATTA
Source organism: Pristiophorus japonicus (assembly GCF_044704955.1). Taxonomy (NCBI): domain Eukaryota; kingdom Metazoa; phylum Chordata; class Chondrichthyes; family Pristiophoridae; genus Pristiophorus; species Pristiophorus japonicus. The sequence continues at coordinate 8,486,053 of NC_091982.1, read as the reverse complement.
GCTCCAATACCCAATTCCTGAGTGAAGTCCCACCCTCTGTTCTGGCAGTCTGTTCCAACATGTTCCTTTAGAGATCTTAAACTTGTAAAGCTCTAAGGTATCTTCCTCAGAGTTTTTCCTAGGATACCAAAATGTTCATCGAGTTCCAAATTAAATTCCCTTTCCTGTGAGTCCAAACACTGGAGGGGTCTCCATGAATGCATCCCCTTTTATCCCCTGCAGGCCTCGTCTGCCCCTTTAAACTCATTTGTGTCCCGAAGTTTTTCCTTCCATTTTAAAAGTCCAAAAAGGGATTCTTCTCCTCTGCAGGGGAAAGGTACATGGAATCTTTGCGAAATATTGGTAAGTTCTACACACCATCAATGTGATGAAGTAGTGAGCAGAGGCCAGGGCATCTCTGCTGAATGAATAGAAAATCAGAAAGGAGGGATGGTTATCACAAACATATTTCTAACAGCTAGATTAGAGCAACACTGGGAGCAGGTTGCCCGCTGGCCTGAGCTATGACTGGGGTATGATTCAGGATATTTGAATAACATTTTTGATGGGTGTGGGCTTGCATTTTCACAAAAATATATTTAAAAAAGCTGGAAAGAGAGCACTCAACTGAAATTGTTGTAAACTATGTTTACTGAATTTCTGACAAAGATCACATCCTTACCAATGTCTTTCTTGACGGATACTTTCAAGAACATTGATTAAAAGCATGAAGTGTTGCAGTGTGGGTTTGCGTTGTGATTCCCCTACACTGAGCTCCTGTTTTTATTCGTGCCATTGTTGGCGATTGCAAAATCAAGTTACTTCCCCAAGGAAGAGTAAAATCGATCAGACTAATAGTCCTATTTGAGGAAGCTGTTTGACTCTCCAGTGTCGATTTTAGCCTTTGGGCGACTGACAGGCGGAATGCACCGGCTGATCACCATTCGAGGAGGCGGATGCAATTTTGAGGTACCGGCCTTATTAAATCGGGCTGGCGAGTTGCGCACTGCCAAATGGATGTCCTGATGCAGCCTCCCAGTATTGGGCCACCTTTTCCACCAGCAAGGTATGTGCAGGGGGGGATTGGGATCCTGATCGTGAAGGGTATTGGTGCCACTGCGGCAGCAGACCAATTTATTTTTCTGGGACTCAGCGGATCCACCAGGCCCATAAATGTAATTCTAAACTTACCTTGGCTAGGCCTCTTCGGCTCCATTGCCTGTGGAGCTGGCTGGAGTGTGCATGGTGCACTCTCTGAGCAGTTCCAACCTAAAATGATAAACAGGGTCCTGGGACCCCGATTTGCATATTTAAAGAAGCCTACCACCTGAGCCAAGCGGGCACCCAGCAGTAGAACCCTTTCAAAGTCTTTGTCCTTGTTAATGCGGCGGTAATGGTACCAGCCCCATTTTGAGGCCATCACCACCTTGTCAATGTCAGGCAATAGAAATTAAAATTTACCCTCTGTGTGGAAACTGAGAAAATCCTGGTTCCTAATAACATTCCATTGCCTTCTTTTGGTGGAAAGCAAGAAATGGAAAGGGAACAGTACTTAATCCCCACTTATGTAACAATGGGGCAGATTATGAATACAGCCTCAGAGAAATGTAGAGTGAAGAGGCTACAGCGATAGATAATTCTATGGTTGTGGGTAATATTGCATCACAAAATCTTTCAGCCCTCTCGCCTCTGAGTCAGAAGGTTGTGGGTTCAAGTCCCACTCTAGAGAGACTTGAGCACCAAAATCTAGACTGACACTCCAGTGCAGTACTGAGGGAGTGCTGCACTGTCAGAGGTTCCGGCTTTCTGATGAGATGTTAAACCGAGTCCCTGTCTGCTCTCTCAGGTGGACGTAGAAAAATCCTATAGCACTATTTTGAAGACGAGCAGGAGACTTATCTCTGGTGTCCTGACCAATATTTACCTCTCAATCAACACCACAAAAACAGATGATCTGGTCATTATCACATTGCTGTTTGTGGGAGCTTGCTGTGCACAAATTGGCTGCCACGTTTTCAACAGTGACTACACTTCAAAAGTACTCAGTTGGCTGTAAAGCACTTTGGGATGTCCTGAGGTCGTGAAAGGCGCTATATAAGTGCAAGTCTAATTGGAAGTATAATTCATATTATAATATATAAAATGAATTTATGTAAATTTAATGAAGCACTCTCTATTAGATGAACTATTAGACTGTGTTTGGGTATATTTATTTTTTGCATGACAAAGGAGAAGAGCAATGTGCCATTTTTGTCAGGATGGCCTTACATGATGTAAATGATGTGAGGATTGATTCTGACATGATTTATATCATTGCATTAATGCTTGTAAAATAATGGTTTCGGAAAAATTTAAAAGTGCTGAATATTATAGCCAGACTGAGAAATGCAGCTCTCCGTGAATCCCTCGGGCTTCTCATTGTTCTGCGAGCAAGACACTTTCAACTCTGAAGCGATGAAGCTAAGAAGACTTTAATTTTTAAAAGATGTATTAAGGTAAAGACTGCATTTAAAATGATGAACAAGGTTAAGAATACAGAGTAATTTGTAAAATGGGGTAAAAAGCCTTCGGGGCCGAAATTGTCCCTTTGTATAAGGCCCAAGGACGCCTGAAACTGACGGCCATGGGTTGGTGTGGAATGGCAGCTGAGTCACCGTGGAGGGGCTGCCAGTTTTGATATTGTCCTCCTTTACTTTTGGAGCGGTATAGGGGACCGCTCCACCTGTTTTGCCGCCCCGGCGTGCACACGCCAACCCCTTACCGACTGGTGGCAACCCCTTTCCGAAATTGCCCCGCTGGAATGGCTCTGTTGCCGGTCGATGCCCCCGACAGCTTTTTGCTGTCAGTACCCTTTCTGTGGCTTGGTGGCCCGGCTGCTCTTAAAGGGGAGGTGGCGACTGCATGTTATTTTTTGTCGGCCGACTGCCAGATTGGGCTGACAATTATGCCCGCAGGTTCGGCTGGGTTGCCAACAGCCTGTTGGCCAAAACCCTCCCTGGTGGCCCAGTGTTTACCACTAAAGTTGCTGCAGAGTTTGCAGTGGCCGTCTCCTTTAACCGAAGGGGAGGGATGCTGTGATGCGCCAGTGCTGATGACTTGGACGTTGGCCACTCCGACCCGCCCCCACTTTCGCTTTGCTCGTGGCGGCTACTCCAACCTGACCGCACTTCCGCCCCTCTCCCTACATCGACTGGAAACATCAATCAAAAAGCTGAATTTCTCCATGCATTGGGGCGAACGGAACACTTGAAAAGCGGCAGGTGTGACTCATTTTGGGCGGGGGGGGGGGCGCAATTTTGGCCCCTTAATGTTTTTGATTGTCTTTTAGTTTCATTTTACTTCCTTTCCCAAGGCAATATTTTGCAGTTAAGCGGGAAGGTGCAAGCTCCCTGGCCACTAACAGGAGGCCATTCTGAGTTGTGCAAGAGACCATTCCAGACTGTCCCGTGCTTTTTACACCTCTGTGCTCGTCAGCTCTCAAGTTTCCATGAATTTAAATGGATGGGTGGAAAACCCTCTCGATGGCTCAATTGAAATGAGGACTACTGGAGAGTTGTTGAAACATATCCACTTGCGGTTGAACAAAAACTGAATTAACACTAAACATGGTATGTGCTATTACAGTAGTGTAGTAGTGCTATGTGATCTTGCAGTGACTATATATACAGGTGCTGATTTTGCATAAGAAACAGTACGTATCAGTTTCAAAAGGGATCCTAAAATCTTTTTCAGGGTATTGATGCCAGCTTTAATGAGCAATATTCTACCAGAGACAGAAGTCTTTGATCCTTTGTTAACTTCACAGCACCAGATGATATTTATAGAAGCATCACTGCGACACAATGTAGATAATATTTTCTGTGATACAACATCATTTGCATCTCTGAATAGCTCTCATGGGGAAAACAAATCAATAATTTATTAACAGCCTGTAGAAATCGTGTTGCATAAATTCACCATACAGCAAACATTCACTGCAGCTGCATACAAACCTTTCTGGCACTAATATTATGGCTCCGAGTTGAAAGTTTGAGAGCAGGCTACTTCAAGAACTAAACCTGCCTAGAAACTTCTATAAGACAGTTGATGGCCCTTTAAAATGGGTTTTTCAGAAATATGTAAGGCAACATGATATTTAATGATTCATTGCCTGCAGTAATGAACAACAAGGATAAGAGACCACTACTTTCTAATCGAAATAAAGTAATATTTAATACAGATCTTTTGTCATTTATTTACAGAAAACTCTGCTACATTAATACATGAATACATTTCTATGTCAGCCTCTCATTACATATTATACATTACAGCTGATATCACAGAAGGGAGGAGGATTTCATCTTGCCACTAGGACCAATGTAGACAGGGCTCAAGCCTTTCCCAAGTACTTTACGGATAGGATGGTCCCTGTTGGGAGTGAACCAGCCCGAATTGACACAACACCTGGTATGAGTCATGACAGTAATGCAGTGGTACAATGTAATCATGCAGTGACTGCAATGTAGAAGTGGTAATGTTGAATAAGAAACGGTAAGTATCAGACAGATCCTGTGAAAGCTCTGGATGATCTGATCGACACTCCAGATTGGCCTGAAATTCCTCTTTTACCAAAACACTGAAGTATCTCAGTACAATTTGCAATTGCAGAAAAGTGTCTATGTTTCTATGTGTCACTTTGAAATGTCCCTTTTCTGGGGATGTGATTTTGGTAACTGACCATTAGTAATACAACAAAACAGCCGATAATGAGATGAAGGAGCATGGGCCCAACACCAAAAAAAAGTACACGTTTCTTGGACAGTTTTGTGAGTGGCCTCCAGCTGTCCCTTTAAGGATCACTGGTTAGGCCACTCATCGCCTGGTATAGATGGACCAAGCTTGCGTGGTGCATGCTCTGCCCATTTTACCTGAATATTGCAATCGGGGTCCTACGACCAGCATAGGACTCTGATTTGCATATTTAAGCATTCTCGCAACTATTTCAGGGAGGCAGGCTGCTCGCCCATTTACAGGCCCGCTTGAAAACTGTTATTAGGCAGGTCTTAGGTGTTAATGGGGTGGCCAACTCGGGTGGCTAGCAGTTGAAAATCTCCCTTGAATCTCTAAATGGTATCCTTAAAAGAGGAATTTTCCTGTTTCTCAATGAGGATTTTCAAGTCCTTTAAAAATCATTCAAACTGACACATTTTGTCATCTTTGGACATTACTCAAAAATCTAATAATGAATGAATGACTTTGAAAAAGAAAGGTTCATGCGGGCACAGTGTCCATCATACTTTGACACTGTGTCAATGCTAATTAAACCTGGAGTTTATGAAACTGTCATATTGTATTGAACTCTATTGCTGGTATGTTTTATAACAGATTGGATATAATCCATGGGAATTCCTTTGCAGAAGCAAGATCTCCTAAGGCTTGATTTTAGCCCCTGGCCCGGTGGGAACTTGCTTCAATTCAGGCACTGGAAGGTCGACCACCCCAGATGATGTCATTGGGACAAGCATGACACTTTAACTTTGGGGTTGACAAACGCCCACACAGTCTCGAACCCGCCAGCGAAAGTTGGTGGCAGCAATGATCCTGGCCACAGGAGGCCCAAATAAATTAATTATTTTTCACTTACCCCACAAGGATATCTTGTGCCTCTCCTGCCCTGGGCTACACCCTTTTCTGATCACAGATTTAACCGAACACTCCCCTCCTCACCTTGCCACAGAGTGTTTCTGTGGGTCACTGGTGGCAGGCTGACACCTCCCACATGATTTTCAACTCCCGTCCGCTGGCGGTGTCATTCCCACCAGCCATGTTAGAGTTGGTATCGGAGCGTGTTAATGAAGACCGGGAGCTAAAATCCTCTGGGCCTCCCGCTCCAGAGAGCCAGACAGATCACCACCTGTTTCGGCCCTTGATTCACGCCCCAAGTTAAATCAGAGGTCTAGTTTAATAAATCTGGAAATCCCTATTTAGAATGTCTGTTCTCTGTATGGATTCACACTGTGCATTGTATGATATGGTTTGGTTCAGGATCCTTACATGCTTTGTCACGCTAGGAAAATTAAAAATAAGTATAAATTATACCAGAATCAGCAAAGCTACAGATCTTCATGGTGTTGAATAAGTGTGTGCAGGAAACTATGTATCGATAGTATGCAGCTTTGTAACATGGAAACTACTGCTCACTTGTACAAAAGCATAGTTGCGTTTTGGAAGTACAATGCCAGCTACAAGTTTGCACTATGCAAAATATTGTAACCTTAGTTAGATAATGGAATGGTTTACAATGAGAATAAATGGGAAGTAGATTGGTCTATCTGCATAAATTAGGCATGTGTTTGGTAATTCTACGCATTTCAGGATTTGGGCAGGCAAGGGCGTTTCTCTGAGATGTTGTTGGGTTGGGTCACTGTTCTTGGCAGCTGGGTGGTGTGCTTCCATTTTGTGTTTGGCATCAGCTTGCCCTACCTGTGTAAATGTGTGTTCAGGACTTAATGAGGTGGATTTTTGTGGATTGCCAGAAAGTTGGATACAGACTGCTTGTCCGACTATGGCTGCCTAAAGTCTGAGGTTTATAAAATTACTGTACAATTATGTAAACTATGCCATCAATGCATCTTCCTATAAATATGGTTAAAAATGAATAAAAATGATGCAAATTGGTAAACTGGTGTACAATGTTAATGTATTTAAAAAAAATTTATATATTGATTATTGTTAAATGTTTGACTTTTCCTGTTTAGAGTTGTAATGATTCTCCTCATGAAATAAATATTCTATTTATTACAAAAAAGGGGGTATGTGTTTATCCAGTGCCAACTGTAGTCATTTATGTACCATTTTGAACAGTTACTTCATCAAAAGCTCATAACGAGACAGCAATTTAATTGTGGCCTTTTTGGATAGTGGGTTTTAGAATGAATTTATAAAATTTCCATGCAAGACAACTTTGGCTGATAATAAGCTTGCAATAGATGTGTATGGTAATATAAGTATGAGAAGATTAGCTAAACGAAAGATTATAAACTCCTTGATAGGCAAAACCTGCTATGGTAAGCTTGCAAATGATACTGGTTGGATGCAAACTTGAAAATTCCAAGAAAGCTGACAGTAATAGTGACCTGTTTATGTGGGTACATGAGCTCTTCCTCTATTTTATTGAGGCTAGTCATTATACATTTGAATTTTCATTCCTTATTCCTCCTAAGCTCCATACATACCATTCTACACATTTGCTCTTCCCTGCTTCATCACTGTGTTTAAATCTAAATGGATTTTAATTTTTAGGGACTCGATGCTGTGGAGCTCCTTACATCCTTCAGTCTGCCTTTCTTGCTATAACCTAAAGACTTTTAAAACTTAAATACGGCATTTCTAATGGGTAATCTTGCATTCTCTCTTATTCTATAACCTTGGTGGTTTCCTGTATTGTAATGCAGGCTTTAGCCTTTCACCTAGATTTATCAGTTAGAAAAAACAAACTTGCAAAACCGTTGTAAGATAACACTAGTTGATGGTGGGTAAACTTGCTGCAAGGACTACACGTTGCAAACTTGCTGCAAGCTTATATAAACTTGTTGTTCTTCAAAATCACTGTCGATCATACTGTTTAAATATTGATAGATATTGTATACTTTTAAGTTGTAGATTTTCAAACTGGAGTCTCAAGTGTTTGTCTTTACGAGTTGACTTATGAGCACATTCTCTCTATATCTGTGTATTAATGAAAAACGTTTTGTGCAATAATAGCACTGCGTTTCTTTGAGTTGCCGACAGTGTCAGGACAAGGATTTCCAATATTTGCAGGAAGACCCCCACGCAGAAAAGTTTGAAAACCACGGCAGTATTCATTTTTATATTATCTATTAGTGTGTATATTTCTAAAATATAAATGTATTCTTACTGAAAAGCAAGAAACAAATCTTAACAGTTAGTTAGTCTTTTACTTGATTTAATCCTTTACATGCTAATTTGATTTTTGATATATTTTGCTTTTTCACCAAAGTCACTAGCTAATTTTACAACTTTACTTAGAGAGTGGTAGGAATGTGGAACTCGCTACCACAGGGAGTGGTTGAGGCGAATGGTATAGATGCAGTTAAGGATAAGCTAGGTAAGTGCATGAAGGAGAAAGGAATAGAAGGATATGCTGATAAGGTTAGATGAAGTAAGGTGGGAGGAGCATAGACCTGTTGGGCCGAATGGCCTGTTACTTGCTGTAAATTCTATGTAACTTGTAGATGAAGACCTGCTTCAAATAATTGGACCTTCTTTAGCCCTGAAGCTATTCATATTTTATGGCGAGTTGTACTGTTCACGTTGTTACAACTAGAGAGCACTTGGTACTTGTTGGTCACCTAGTAAAGTGTCAAATCCACTCTTACCAGTTATCTAATGACCAGCTAATAATTATCCCTCTTTCAGAAGAGGTGAGTGTATCAGAACCGGTAATCATATACCTGTAGTTTGCAGTCTGTAGTACTGTAGGACATTGTTGATAGTTGACTGACCAGCCCGTCTCACTAAGAGGACCCGGAGGAGTAGATATCTCACTTGGGGCCAAGATTCTACCTAAATAGTTCTAGATTATTCTGCAAAGTAATGTCCTAATGTTAAGGTAGTTCTCGCTGTAGAAGCTTACCAGTGCTCTCTTCTAGTGAGCTGGACAGTTTTAGTTTGTTAAACTCCGGCAGTTTCCTCATTCACACTTGAACTAGGACCAACATGTGCCTAAACTATCTGGACTTAAATAAGTGCGACTTGTCTGTATGATGAAAGAGGGCGCACTCCATATTGGGCAAACGGAACCTCTAGCTATATAGATTTCTCAGAAACTTGGGGCGCAATTTTACCATAACCTGCCCAGCAGGAACAAGGCAAATTCATGCCCGACATGCATTTTACGCCCCGCCTGAATGACTTCATCTGTTTGAGAGGAATATGCACGAATGACAAAACTGCAAAGGTATCATAGTTCTCTCTTTCTCTAAATCAGTGATAGTTATATTGGAATTTTAGTTCTGCTCACAATCTCTTGGGCAAATCTTAAAATGTATATATTTATATATATATAAAAAATCCATGATTGCATGCACGTACACTATATACAACCATACTTCCTGTTATGTTTTATCATACATTTCCATTTTAAATTCCTGTGTGTAGATTTATGTACTTGTAATGTTGTAATCCACCCACTGGTAGGCCCCAAGTTTCCACACGCGGCAAAACAGGCGCCCCTCCGAGCTGGGCGCCCGTTTTTCGCACCTAAAATGGCGCATGAAAAAAAACGCGCTATTCTCGAGCGCTTTGCAGCTCGATGTCAGCTTGGCGCGGCGCCCAAGGGGCGGAGCCTACCACTCGCACCGATTTTGTAAGTAGGAGGGGGCGGGTACCATTTAAATGAGTTTTTTTCGTGCCGGCAACCCTGCGCGTGCGCGTTGGAGCATTCGCGCACGCGCAGTGTGAAGGAAACATTGGCACTCGGCCATTTTTATAGTTCTTTGCAGCTGTTAAATTTTTAACATTTTTTAATAAAAGCACATTGCCATCAGCACATCAGCACTGAGGCTTCTTGCAGCAGTGAGAAGGCTGCAGGAAGCCTCAGAAGTTGAGGCAGCCGTTTCCCGACGGGCCCGACCGATGGCAGGGGGGCCTCCCCCTCCCCCCCCCCCCCCGCCGTCGGGAACTGGTTGGTCGGGTCCTTACTGCCTCCCCCCCCCCCCCCCGCCGTCGGGAACTGGTTGGTCGGGTCCTTACTGCCTCCCCCCCCCCCCCCGCCGTCGGGAACGGCTGCCTTCTCACTGCCTCCCCCCCCCCGCCGTCGGGAACTGGTTGGTCGGGTCCTTACTGCCTCCCCCCCCCCCCCCGCCGTCGGGAACGGCTGCCTTCTCACTGCCTCCCCCCCCCCGCCGTCGGGAACGGCTGCCTTCTCACTGCCTCCCCCCCCCCGCCGTCGGGAACGGCTGCCTTCTCACTGCCTCCCCCCCCCCGCCGTCGGGAACGGCTGCCTTCTCACTGCCTGCCCCCCCCTTGCCATCGGGAACTGGTTGGTCGGGTCCTTACTGCCTCTCCCCCCCCCCCCCCCGCCGTCGGGAACGGCTGCCTCCTCACTGCCTCCCCCCCCCTTGCCGTCAGGAACGGGTCGGTCGGGCCCTTACTGCCTCCCCCCACTCCCTGCCGTCGGGAACGGCTGCCTCAACTTGCCTTCTCCCGGCCTGAAGCACTTTCACACAGGTAGGAACATGGTTTATTTAATCTTTTCTTTGCTTATAAATTTTTATTCAGGTTGGAATTATTTGTATAATATTTGTATAAGTATAACTAAGGATTTATTGTAGAATGTAATGACTTCCCTTCACCCCCTCCCCCCCCACCTCGTTCCGGACGCCTAATTTGTAACCTGCGTCTGATTTTTTAATGTGTAGACAAGGTTTTTTCAGGCCTACAAAAATCTTCACTTGCTCCATTCTAAGTTAGTTTAGAGTAAGTTTTCACTGTGGAAACTTTCAAATCAGGTGTCAGTGGCTGGACACGCCCCCTTTTGAAAAAAAAATTCTGTTCCAAAGTGAAACTGTTCTACATGACTAGAACTGCAGAAAACTTAAATGTGGAGAATTGCGATTTCTAAGATACTCCATTCTCCACCAGTTGCTCCTAAAAATCAGGAGCAAATCATGTGTAAACTTGGGGCCGTAGTGCTGTAGCACCTCAGTTTTGTGTCTCCTACCTTCTCGGCATGTGCTGAAGAGAGACTGCTATGCTCCAACCAACTCTACTTCTCTGCTTCCCAGATTGCCATAAATTTTGTTGTTTAACTATAAATAATATCAAATTAAAGTAGTATGTAAAAATAAGTACAGAATGTATGACTCTAAATAGGGTGTACATAAAATTAAAAATCTTCCGTCAATGCGCCTAGTCCAGTTATCCCCTGCTGTCTAATTCAGCTTCACCTGAAGCCTACACTTGGCCTTCAGTTCTTATGTGCAACACCACGGGAGATCATCTAGTACTTTTTAAAATAGATTAATTTGACAGCCAAACCTTCTCTACACATCACACTCAACCACTGTCTGCCCTTCTGCTTCTACCTTACCAAGTGTCCTTCAATTCCCAACCAATGTATGTACTTTTTGGCATCTTATGGTTGACTACTGTGTAATTTGTTTCTGTAAAATGTTTGGCGAATCACATTTGTTTTCAGGTTATTAATTGTTGTTTATATTGCGACGTACACAGTTTGAAAGAAAATATGTTACTTCAACTGGTTCATGAAAATATTAAAGTAATTTGCTGGAAAGAGCCATTTGTGCTCTCAATTTGTGATGTGTGGTGAATTCAAAAGTGCAACTCAGCAAGCCTTTTGGACCAAATGATGCATACATTATAATTATGAAGACAAATAGTTCCACCAAGCTGTCATTCAACTTCATGCAACAGTATTTGTTTAGTCCTTTCCCTGGATTATTGTGTTTCTGTAAGATATATCTTAATAGTGCTAGATTCCAATTGTTTTGTCATTGTAGAGTGGAAATTAACAACAGATCAAGCCTGATGCACTGAAGAGATGAGAAAAGAATATTTGTGAATAGATAACCAATGTAAGTTGAACCCACCTGGACCTGCTGAAGAGAATTTTTAATTTTTAAATTACTTTAAAGCATCCCCCTTACCAAGAGGTAGTAATCTTCTGTTTCTCGGGGGGGTATCCTGACATCCCCAGCCACTCGAACGGATGGGCTGGTGGGCACCTGAGATATGCCTCTAGTAGTGTGGGTACCTACCATTCCCATGGAAATTATGGACCTTCCCCGACCCAGCAAACTTTGGCGGGGTCAGTGGCAGAGGTCCCAGGTGGGCGCATCTCGGCACCTACGCTGGGATGTGGCCCCCATGGATTTTCAAGGCCAAAGTGACCTCTATGTATTTGGTATGATTCTTGCTGAGTGACTGGTTCCTTGTGCAGACAATTTTGCTGCCTCATAGCCAGTGATGCCTCCTTCTTCTGGTTTCAGCTACCTGTCTGTCTTTTCTTGCATGGCCCTTTTGCGGTGTAAAGTTGTATATGTTACGATCCCGGCTTATGAATATTATTTAATAAAGCTCTCTGCACCACTTGTGCCTGGCAGAGAGAATGACTATGTAGGAAGTGGACAGCAAATTACATGAACAATCAGTGCTTAAAGAGCCACTGATTAAAATTAACTCGATCTGATCATTTAAAAAGTGGCTGCTTGTGGGAGTAAAAACATATTGGAGCTTTTTCTAAGGCTCATAATGCTTTTGACACATTTGCATCCTTTACAAAGGCTTTACGGCCAAAGAAGCGATGGCTGAAAATGTAAGGACAGAAAATGCAATGTGCATGGATGAAATGGAGCCCATGAGAATATCTCAGGATCGTACTGCTCTCGGCTCCCTGCTTGATGGCTTTGAAATGGATGTGAGGTGGGTTGTCCTGTTCGGAACTCCATAAGACCTTCGCCAGAGGAATGATAGTAAACGATGCCTGGCAAGAAGTGGCAGCTAGGCTCAACACTTCGACAATAGAAAACAAATTGAAGAGAAGATAGCACACTTTAAGGGATCTGACAAGGTAAGACCAATGAGCAATAACATATGTACCAGGTAGATGACTTAAGATTCCATGCCAGACTGTTTTATCTATAAAGCTGTTTCACATTTAATGCTCACACATATCAACCTCACACAACCTTACAGCTCTGTCATTGCGTTTCATACATACCCATATCTCAGCATGGTACACATTCAAGCTTTTCCACAGTCACATTTCCAAGACACAATCACACATCAAATCATTGTAAAACAATCTACTTGCATGTTGCATGGTCACTTACTGATGCAGTACTGGCATTTCTCCATTGTTTGGTTGATGTCAGATAAACACATTACTAATCCAGGTGTACCAGCGGCTTGATTTTAACTCCCATTCAGCCTAGTTTCAACTGAGTGGAGAGAGTTAAAATCCCCCCTTTTGTTTCATAGAATACTTAGAAACATAGAAACATAGAAAATAGGTGCAGGAGCCGGCCATTCGGCCCTTCGAGCCTGCTCCACCATTCAATAAGATCATGGCTGAACATGCAACTTCAGTACCCCATTCCTGCTTTCTCTCCATACCCCTTGATCCCTTTAGCCGTAAGGGCCAAAGAGGGAATTCTACATCTTTCATGTGAAAGCCTAAACATTTGGGTGATAGAATCTCTAACCATGACTAGATTTCTATAGGCAACATGGAATGTGAGCTCTCTACCAGGCGCTAATCATTTTATTCCACATAGTTTATTGTAATAAATTAAAATGGAAATAAAATCATTTTACATTTTAACATTTTACTAGGAAGTGAAAATGTTTTGATTATGACGTCCTTACCCTGTGACTCTGGCTTAAACAGTCTTGAGTCTTGGTAGTTCTGAACAACCCAACAAACTCCTCTTGCATCTAACCCAACTAAATTTTTCTCTTCCTATTAAATCCTTCTCCCTTCTTACTCCTGAACTGGAAGGTTTCCTTCAACTGTTCAGTAATAGATAATTTTGACATAAGAATGGGGATGAGTAGGTTAAGGTCAAAAATGAAAGGCAAGGTTGTCCTGTGTAGCAGTAAGATGGACAGACAGATTTAGTTGGGTTTACTGCATACAAGAACAGATAAAGTGAGAATAAAGCAGGAGGGAAACAGGATAGATACTGTTCATATAAATGACTACTTAGCACAGGACACTGGAGTGTGTTTAAACAGTTTTTTTGTCATTTGTACACAAAAGATGGGCGCATAGCTTCATGAAGTTATTTGTTCATTAATGTTTTAATTGAACGAGTAAATGTGCTCACTACTGTAGCTACCGACGTTGACTGCTTTGTTAAATGATGGGCAGATGTCTTACTTGATGATTCCTCTGCTGCTCGGAGTAAAAACGTGTAGTTGATCACCACTTCCTCCACCTTTGAGAGGAGCTCCCTGCACTGCCTTTCTGATCGCACAATATAAACCAAGTGCACAAAGGTCTCAATGAGGCTGCACAGCACCTGAAAGCTAGTTGAGATAGCTGAAAGCATGCGTGATGGGCTTTTGTCTACTGCTGCCACTCTCCTACATGCAGTTCGCAGCTCTTTAAACTTCAGTGTGAGTGTCTGTTTGTACTCATCCAGGTGCGTCATGTAAAGTTTAGGATCATGGTTTCCACGGTCTGCTGTGCATTGCCTTAAGATGGATAGCAGTTCACTAGTGTCCTGCTGTGCAGTAGTAAAACCATCAGGTAACACATAGACTCTATCCCGCAGAGCATTAATTCTTGTTATGTTGCTATCAAGTGCCACATCGCCCAATACTGCTTCCTGCTGTACATTGTCTCCACTGCCATTGGAAACATTTCTGTCTGACATTTGATAAGTTTTAGCTAACGTTTCACTGAGTGTCACTGAACTGTCAGACCTCAGGTCTGGAAGAAGTTGCATTGGTATTGAATATGAAAGTTCGTCCTTATCACTGCTGTCATCGGCAACATCACAATTTCTATAATAAAAACAGTACCTAAAAGAGCAGCATCTGTTGTTGCTGGCCATGTCTCCTTTGAGAAGTGGCACTGACCTCGATGGTTTGAATTCTCCCTGAATTGAGAAAATTGCTGGAGACCTTTGTCTTTTGTCTGTATTGGAAATTTGTACGCAAGACGGGTCATCACACTGAGCTGGCTCCTGGCACTGGTTTTTAAGGACTTTTCTTATAAATTCGCTCTCTTTTTCCAGATTCCTAGATTCTCCTGCCTTGGATATGGTCATATTTGTACTGTTCTCTGAACATTGTGATACTATTTCACTTATTTCTGTCTCAGAGACTATGTTGGTGGCGCTATGGTGTCGCTCCAGTTTCCTGCCATGGGGCACTTTCAGGCATTCACCTCGTGCCATCATGCAAAACACACCAGGCTGCTGTTCAGATCTATAGTCACTGGACTCCAGACTTGAGGTCCGCCTCCGAATTGCTTTTTGTTTGGTGCTGATATTAGGCTGCTTGTGAACACAAGACCCTTTGGCTCTCTCTGCTCTTTGTAATTCTATAGTATTAGGGGTTGATGGAAAGCACATTGAGTCACAAGCCAATCCGCGACGTTTACAGTCGCAGCTCCGACGTTGTTCTCGGGATAATCCTGGAATGTTTCCAACTGGGCTGCTTTTAATTTGACAAGGGCAACGTCCGGATGCTTTGCGATATACGTAATCTTCTGCAAACACGTCAACTTTGGTTTTGGGCTTGAGTAATTCTTCAAGAAATTCAAGTTCATATTGTTTCACTTTTTGAAGTTGCTCCTGCCTCTCATCACTTTCTTTCTTAAATCTTGCTGGAAAAGTTGCTGAGAAAAGATTTTTAAAATTCAGCAAGGAGCCTTTCTGTGACTTAGCTTTATCAGGAATAAGAGATGTGTGCTGTTTAGCATCAAAGACGTTTTCTGATGCTGGAGATGATGTGACATGTGGCAAAGTAACACCACTCAGACTGGAAGACTTGGAACACATTGGGATGCCAACAGTTTTCTCTGAATTAATATTTGTTTTACAAGAACATGTTTGGCTCTGACGTTTCATCATTTCAGCACTATCTTGCTGTGCTGTGTTGTCATCTGGTCCCAACGTGGCAATAGGGTACCTATAAGGACTGAGATAACATTCTCGACTTGGGGAACCAGTTCGTTTGGGTTGACTTTCCGTTTCTGTTTTGGTGTAATCATTCTTTTGACCAGTTGGTACATTCACAAAATCTATAAGATCATCAGTGAATAATGCTGAGATTTCCTTACCTGTTGCTGGCTGATACTTCCTATTGCTCACTTTGACATATGCTACTTCATTGTTCTTTGGTGTGCAAGTATGGAAGACAGTTGCTCTGTGGTCCTGAAAGTCTACTTTTCTTTGCACAGGTGCCTCAGTCTTCAGCAAATGACACTCACATGGTCTGGAGCTTCCTTCATATTCCAAAAAACACTTACTTTTTGAAGTATCACATTCAGCACAGCTATCTGTGCACCAGGAAATTGGAGAAGGAGTATTATTTGTTGAGCCATAGTTTAATGAATTTTCTTGGTGGGTTTCAGGCCTTGAAATTCTGGGGCTATTTCCAGAGTTCCTTCCATTCAGCAACTGTTTGATACATGTTCTGTCATCTCCCCCATGAAGAACTGATTTGTTTTCACTCTGAATTGTTACCTCTTCGGGACAAGTTAGCTTCTTGGAAAAGTCTTCTTTTGGTTGAACAGTTTGCTGTTTGGACATCTTTTCTTCCACTATTTTTGGACAACTAGGACAATTCTGTTGTAACGCAGGCTTTAAAATAACATTATCTGGCCTATTTATAGTTTCATTAGAATGAGTGAATACCTGAGGTCTCATGTGAACTGTGCAATATCCTGTCACAGGTCCAGGTTTGAGTCTAATGGAATTAGACAAGGGACTCTGTTTCGATGAAACAACTGCAGAGGAATTGTTTGCTTCTTCATAATGTCTCTTTGGACAAGGAACTCCTCTGAAGGCAGCTTGTGCACAGCATCTAACAGCACTCAAGGGAATATCTTTTTTCATAATTAGACCAGTTTTGTTTCCTTGATAAGCAAGTAAATGGTGCTGTTTGATTGCTGAGACCATTTCAGAGATGTCTGTCATTTCCGAAGAGTTTGTTTCATGGCCAGAATCCAGCGATGACTCAGGGGTCATAGCTGCCAATACAATCAAACCTGTGGATCACAATAGAAAAAAAATCTTATGGCAAGTGTAGAACATATTAGTTGAAGAAATGGTAATTGTTGGCAATATTTCCCCTGTTGAAATTAAACCTCAACCACTTAAGAAATACATTTGACTGAGGTATTTACAATGTTGAAGGGACTAAACTGTGGATAGACTATTTGAATTAGATAGGTGAACAGGGTACATACATGCATGTTACATAAGAATAGAACTAGGTTAGATGTCAGCAGGTTTTTCCTTTCACAGAATGTCTGGCTTGTTGCTGGCTTGTGCAGTGAGTATGGATTCACTGTAAATGTTCAAAGAGGATGTGGATTTAGTTCCTGGCTGAGGCTGATATCACTGTGTGTAAAGGTAGGAGGGATGTTGAGTGATATGGCTCATGATCACTGTGATCTCCTGGAACTTGTTTTGATTGCCTTTAAAGGTCAGAAAGGAATTTACCAAAATTCTTCTTTTACCTGAATGAGCCTATTTTTTTAAAATCTTGATTTTTTGCCTCTCCCAGGATGCTGATGGGTGGGAGCAAAGGGAGTCATAATACATAATGGGGGGAAAATTGCGCTCGGAGGCTTCCTTCGTACAAACGCCTCCGACTCGAAAAAAATCTACGAAAGTACCTGGTGGTTTCGGAGGAACATGGAGATCCCGGTCTGAGGCCTAGATTCACCGCGCAGTGCATGGGGAGATGCGTTTCAGGTACGTACGTACAAGCTGGAGTCACTTGGGCCTGGACCACCAATCACTATGCAGTATTCTCATTGATAAAAATGGGAACTCTGTTTGTACGGACTCCCATTACTATCAATGAGAAAAACTCCTAAAACACCAAAACACAGCATAATAAATAAATAAACCACCATATATATTTTAAATTATTTGAAATTAAATGTAATTAAATGTTTTCGAAAAAAATTTATTTTTTGGAATTTTTCTTTCTGTGTTTTAATAGTGTTAGAAATAAACTTACCTTAATGGACAGGGCTTTTAATATAAAAATGAATGTTTAAATTTAATTTTTATATGCTTTAGAACTCTTACGTTGGTAAAAGTAAGCTATGCGCCTGCTTTTACCAGTCATAAAAATTTGAAGGACATTCGCTGGGCATGAGTTGGGCAAATAGCCCAGTTTCTCCTGCGCAAATGTCCTTCTCCCAGGGATGCGGAGGATCTTGACAGATCAGAAAAGCTGGTTCTCGGCGCATACGCATTGCGCCCCGAAAACTGGCTTTTGCAAGGCCTCGCCGGGTCCATGCGCATTTCGTATGCACCCAGTGAGGCCGTTTTTCGGCCCAATACTTAATTGCAACAGGATTATTTGGGACAGCTCAATGAACCAGCTGATCTTTTCCTGTCTTTTTTATATGTTCCTGTGTACTCTTATGTTGGTTCATCATGACTTATTATAGGTCTCAGCCATAGCTCAGTGGTAGCACTCTCACTTCTGATTCAGAAGGTTGTGAATTCATGTCCCACACCAGAGACTTGAACACAAGATCTAAACTGACACTCCAGTGCAATTCTGTGGGAGATGCTGTTTTTCAGATGAGACATTAAACCGAGGTCCTGTCTGCTCTCTCAGGTGGATGTAAAAGATCCCATGGCACTATTTTGAAGAAGAGCAGAGGAATTCTCCCCAGTGTCCTGGCCAATATTTATTGCTCAAGCAACATCACTAACAACCAGATTATCTGGTCATTGCTGTTTGTGGGACCTTGCTGTGCACAAATTGGCTGCTGTGTTTCCTACATTACAACAGTGACTGCCATCAAAAAGTACTTCATTGGTTCTAACGCTCTTTAGTTAAACATGCTATACAAATGCATGGCTTTCTTTTCTTTCTCCTGATGCAGAAAACATTTCTCAGAGATTTACTTAGTTTTCAAGCACACACTCATTCCTCTTTGCTGCTAATTGACTGAATCAATGCTTTAGATGTATTCATGTTTATTCAATTGGATTAGTAATATAACAGATATGCCTAATTTCAGCCTGTTGTGTATCTGTAAAGCATGCACTCTCATGTTCCGCCACCAGGGAGCGCATCCCCTGACGTCCCAAGGGATCCCAGCATCCCTTGGGAGCACTGTATATAAGCCGGCCCCCTAAGGCCTATTCCTCACTCTAAAGACTGAGGTCACTGTTACTTTAACCTCCCTGTGTGCAGCCTCATCTGTGTTAGGAACACAATAACTGGTGACGAGTACACGAATCCAACGCAAAGGTGCAGCAAACTGTGGGCATCCTGGAGAAGTTCTCGGAGGGTGAGGACTGGGAAGTCTATGTCAAACGGCTAGACCAGTACCTTGTAGCCAACGAGCTGGACGGAGAAGGAAGCGCTGCAAAAAGAAGAGCGCTCCTCCTCACGGTCTGCGGGGCACCGACCTACAGCCTCATGAAGAATCTTCTGGCTCCGGTGAAACCCACAGATAAGTCGTATGAGGAGCTGTGTACACTGGTTCGGGAGCATCTTAACCCGAGGGAGAGGGTGCTGATGGCGAGGTATCGGTTCCACACGTGCCAGCGATCTGAAGGTCAGGAAGTGGCGAGCTACGTCGCCGAACTAAGGCGACTTGCAGGACAATGTGAGTTTGATGGCTACCTGGAGCAAATGCTCAGAAATTTTTTTGTACTGGGCATTGGCCACGAGACCATCCTACGAAAACTTTTGATTGTAGAGACACCGATCCTCAGCACACAAGTGCTAGCAATGTTCATAAATTAACTGGAACTGTGTTTGTGAGCAGAAATGTACAGGGCAGAAACCACGAGTCTGCAACTGCCAGTAGGCCTCAGGTGACCCAGATGACTCAGAGTCTGCAACAAAGGATAAATACAAGGCAATTCACACCTTGTTGGTGTTGTGGAGGCTTCCATTCAGCCTATTCATGCCGCTTCAAATGGTATGTTTGCAAGACTGTGGAACAATGGGGCACCTCCAGCGAGCTTGCAGACGAGCTGCAAGCTCTGCAAAACCTGCTAACCACCACATGGCAGAGGAAGATCGGTCCAATGTGGATCAAAGCAATTTTGAGCCTCAGAGAGAGGAGGCAAATGCTGAAGTACACGGGGTGCACACATTTTCGATGAAATGTCCACCTATAATGCTAAAAGTAAAATTGAATGGCTTACCCGTAGCCATGGAACTGGACACTGGTGCTAGCCAATCCATCATGAGTAAAAAGATGTTGAGAGACTGTGGTGCAACAAGGCATTCAGACCAACCCTGAGCCCCATCCACACGAAACTGAGAATGTACACTAAAGAGCTCATCACTGTCCTGGGCAGTGCCATGGTCAAGGTCACCTACGAGGGCACGGTGCATGAACTGCCACTCTGGATTGTCCCGGGCGATGGTCCCACACTGCTTGGAAGGAGCTGGCTGGGCAAAATCCGCTGGAACTGGGATGACATCTGAGTGCTATCACATGTCGATGAGGCCTCATGTACCCAGGCTCTCAACAAATTTCCTTCCCTTTTTGAGCCAGGCATTGGAAACTTTTCCGGGGCAAATGTGCGGATCCACTTGGTCCCAGAGGCATGACCCATTCACCACAAGGCGCGAGCAGTACCTCACATGATGAGGGAGAGAGTGGAAATCGAGCTGGACAGGCTGCAACGCGAGGGCATCATCTCCCCAGTGGAATTCAGCGAGTGGGCCAGCCCGATTGTTCCAGTACTCAAAAGTGATGGCACGGTCAGGATTTGCGGCTATTATAAAGTAACCATTAATCGTTTCTTGCTACAGGACCAATACCCGCTACTTAAGGCATACGACCTATTTGCGATGCTGGCAGGAGGCAAGACAGTCACCAAGCTCGACCTGACTTTGGCCTACATGACGCAGGAGTTGGAGGAGTCTTCGAAGGGCCTCACCTGCATCAACACTCACAAGGGACTGTTCATCTACAACAGATGCCCGTTTGGATTTCGGTCGGCTGCAGCGATCTTCCAGAGAAACATGGAGAGCCGACTCAAGTCGGTACCACGCACGGTGGTTTTTCAGGATAACATATTGGTTACGGGTCGGGACACCGCCGAGCACCTACAAAACCTGGAGGAGGTCTTCCAGCGACTGGATCACATCGGGCTGCGGCGGAAGAGGTCGAAATGCGTCTTCTTGGCAACAGAAGTAGAGTTTTTGGGGAGAAAGATTGCGGCGGACGGCATTTGGCCCACAGACGCCAAGACAGAGGCTATCAGGAACGCGCCCAGGCCACAGAACGTCACGGAGCTGCGGTCATTCCTGGGACTCCTCAACTATTTTGGTAACTTCCTACCAGGGTTAAGCACCCTCTTAGAGCCCCTACATGTGTTATTGCGTAAAGGTGAGAACTGGTTATGGGGAAAAAACTAAGTAATTGCTTTTGAGAAAGCCAGAAACATTTTATGCTCCAACAAGCTGCTTGTATTGTATAAGCCGTGTAAAAGACTTGTGCTAACATGCGATGCATCGGTCGTACGGAGTCGGGTGTGTATTACAACAAGCTAACGTTGCGGGGAAGTTGCAACCTGTCGCCTATGCTTCCAGGAGCTTGTCTAAGGCCGAGAGGGCCTACAGATTGATTGAGAAAGAGGCATTAGCGTGTGTGTTCAGTGTAAAGAAAATGCATCAGTACCTCAAATTTGAGCAGGAAACCGATCACAAGCCCCTCATATCCCTGTTCGCTGAAAACAAGGGGATAAATACTAATGCCTCAGCCCGCATACAAAGGTGGGCACTCGTGCTATCAGTGTATAACTATACCATCCGCCACAGGCCAGGCACCGAGAACTGTGCGGATGCTCTCAGTCGGCTACCATTGCCCACCACGGGGGTGGAAATGGCGTAGCCTCAAACTTGTTGATGGTGGCGCAGCCCGCAGACTTGTTGATGGTCATGGAAGCGTTTGAAAATGATAAATCACCTGTCATGGCCCGCCAGATTAGGACTTGGACCAGCCAAGATCCTCTGCTGTCCCTAGTAAAAAACTGTGTACTGCATGGGAGCTGGGCCAGCATCCCCGTTAAAATGCAAGAGCTAATCAAGCCGTTCCAGCGGCGAAAGGACGAGCTGTCCATTCAGGCAGACTGCCTGTTGTGGGGTAACCGCGTAGTGCTACCCAAAAAGGGCAGGGAGAGGTTCATCTTGGATATTCACAGCACACACCCGGGTATAGTAATGATGAAAGCGATAGCTAGGCCCCTCGTGTGGTGGCCCGGTATCGACTCTGACTTAGAGTCCTGTGTACGGCAATGCAGCGTGCATGCTCAGTTGGGCAACGTGCCCAGTGAGGTACCACTAAGTTTGTGGTCCTGGCCCTCCAGACCATGGTCAAGGATCCATTTCGACTATGCGGGCTCTCGGTAAAATGTTCCTGGTGGTGGTGGATGCTTTTTCAAAATGGATTGAATGTGAAATAATGTCGGGAAGCACCGCCACCACCACCATTGAAAGCTTGAGGGCCATGTTTGCCACCCATGGCCTGCCTGACATACTGGTCAGTGACAACGGGCCATGTTTCACCAGTGCCGAATTTAAAGAATTCATGACCCGCAATGGGATCAAACATGTCACCTCGGCCCCGTTTAAACCAGCCTCCAATAGGCAGGCAGAGCGGGCAGTAAAAACCATCAAACAGAGCCTTAAACGAGTCACAGAAGGCTCACTCCAAACCCACCTGTCCCGAGTACTGCTCAGCTACCGCACGAGAGCCCTTTCGCTCACAGGGGAGCCCCCGGCTGAGCTACTCATGAAAAGGACACTTTAAACCAGACTCTCACTGGTTCACCCCAACCTGCATGATCAGGTAGAGAGCAGGCGGCAGCAACAAAATGTAAACGATGGTCGCGTCGCTGTGTCACGGGAAATTGATCTGAATGACCCTGTGTATGTGCTAAACTATGGACATGGTCCAAGTGGATCGTGGGCACGGTGATAGTTAAAGAAGGGAATAGGGTGTTTGTTGTCAAACTAGACAATGGACAAATTTGCAGAAAGCACCTGGACCAAATGAGGCTGCAGTTCACAGACTGCCCTGAACAACCCACAGCAGAAACCACCTTTTTCGAGCCCACAACACACACCCAAAGGATCAACGACACCACACCGGACCAGGAAATCGAACCCATCACGCCCAACAGCCCAGCAAGACCAGGCTCACCCAGCAGCCCTGCAGGGCCAACAACACGGCAGCCCAGCGAGGGCACAGCCAACACACCAGAACAGCCATTTGTACCGAGGCGGTCCACCAGGGAAAGAAAGGCTCCCGACCGCCTCACCTTGTATAGTTTTCACTTTGACTTTGAGGGGGAGTGATGTTGTGTATCTGTAAAGCACGCACTCCCATGTTCCGCCACCAGGGAGCGCATCCCCTGAAGTCCCAAGGGATCCCAGCATCCCTTGGGAGCACTGTATAGAAGCCGGCCCCTCTGGAGTGTCTTAATAAAGACTGAGGTCACTGTTACTTTAACCTCCCTGTGTGCAGCCTCATCTGTGTTAGGAACACAATCCAGCCACTCACTAATTTTTGCTCTCCTGGCATGTCATGCTGTGCACAGTGACACCCTGAAATGACACCTTTAAAAACGTGATGTGACAGACAAGTTCTAATTGTAAGACTTTTGATTATATAGATGCTAGTCAATTTTAGCTGACCACGTACCTACATGTTGCTGATCCTGGCAGTCCTGCCTGTGAAGGAAATAGCCTATCATATTTTAGCTGTGGGGGTGAGGGGTTGTTGGAATTTGTTTGCTGTTGAGAGCTTTTCCTATAATTTGTTTAGAGGCAGGTGCAGACAGAGGACTGGCAACAACTTGGGAGGCACTGCCTGACCTGTGCATCTGTCCAGGTGCTGTAAGCTGAATCTGCATGCCAATTAACATGCTCCTGAGCAAAGACTTTAATGAGGTCTGCAAATTCCTCCCTATTTAATTACCAGATCTGTCAAAATGGCCTTTATTCTGTGGACCACAATAACTTGACAGCATTTTGAGAGATGCTGCAACTGCACTTGTCAACTTTGTGCCTGAGGTTTCCGTTGTAGATGCTACAAGCTGCTTAACTGCAGTCGGCACCGCAGGAAACTCTTGCTGCATGGCACTGCCCAACTGAGTGCCAACCATTTGAAGAGATCGCAAAGTCTCTGTTTAAAGAATGGATTCAGTCGAGAATATTTTGTGGACTTTATGGATTTTTTCTCTCTGAGGGTACTTTCCCTGTGATGGGGACACCCTGTGCAGATACGTAAAAAGGCTGGTTTGTTAAAACTCCAGAGACCGCATGGTAGTTGGCTGTGACAAAGAACTGTCAGTCATCCAGAATGTACGGGTTGGCCCTAGCAAAAGGAAAGGGGCTCAGCTATCTGAGGCATGCATAAACTATCGGAAAACCACTCTAATATACAAAGGCATTTCTCACCTCCATCTCAGAAGAGAAGCAGAACAATGGACCCACTAGCCTGGCCAGACCAAGAGGGGCCAGTTCTTCCCTACACAAAAGCCGAGAGATGTCCCAGACCAGGGCCATCAGTCCAATACACATGGGTCTGATGGCCCATCCCCGACTAAGCACCAGAGTACTTAAAAGCAAAAGGATTTCAAAAATTGGTGGGAGGACTGCTTTAAAGATAGACTCTTTTCCACCATTCTCTAGCGTTCTGGAGTGTTCTCCAGCGTTCGAGTATTCCCCGCTCTCTCTTGCTCCACCAAGACCGACGTGACAAGAAGAATGACCAGCTGAGCGATCGAGACCAACTGATGAGCATGGTCACGAGTGTCCCAAGCCGGTAACCAGAGCGCCAGGCGAGCTGTGTGGGGTGTAAAGGGCTCAGAGTTTTCTTGGAAGTGAAGCTTTTTTTTCGGGCTATTCTGGGGAGGGAGCTTCATGTGACTGGGTAATTCGCTGTTAGGGGGGAGTTATAGCAACAAGGAAATTACTGCATGTCACCAGTCCTCCGTGTTATACTGTATGTTGTTTTAATCTGAATCTTATTCTCCACAGAGACAGTGATTTTGTTTAGTAGTGCATGTTTTAGCCAGTGTACGTTAGACCAAATAAATAAGTACGATTTTTCACCGAAGCATTCCTGTCTGTGACTTATTCCATTTACACTCTGAATAATAATCCCCGGGTATAGAACTTTCATAAGGCGGGGATGATTCGAACCGTCCGTCTAGCAATTGGGCTAGGATCAAAACCGCTTACACCTCATGGCGACCACGAAGGGACCTGGGTTAAAAGAGTGTAAATCAGTCATGGACAGAGCTTCTGGCAAAAAATCCCAAATGGAGGAAGGGATTTTTTCATATGTATTTAAGAAGGTTAACATCACTAAGACGCTAGGCTTGTTGCATGCTGAGCGTCCAACGGACACAGCTGCAGAATGGAAGGAGGGCAAGGAGCATAGGCACAGTATTGAAAAGGCGATATGGCTCATCCGTCTACAAAGACAAGTCCAACTGCTAGATGAGCAGGTTGGTAAGTTCGAGGCAGAGCTCAGGGAATTGCAAGGGCTGTAGAAGGGAGCAGGTTATGCACGCAGCTAAGGGATGAGAAGGGGGGAAGAATAAACCAGGAGAAAACCTTCCGTAACCATAAGGAGTTCCTGCAATGCCAGGTAACTGAGGCAAAGGGGAACAAGAGGGCGGTTAGGGAGGAGAACGCTCGCTTGTCGAGTGAGGTAAAGGCGCTGGAAGAGCAGTTGAAGGATATTCAGGTGGCATACAGAGTCGCCAGCACTGGAGGGTTTGATATGGGTAATCATGGTCGTTGCCAGGAGCAAACCCGGAATTTAACCGATGCTCTATCTAAGGCCATAGGGATGGTCTGCTTGGTAACTCCGGGAATGGCCCGGGTAGATGAGGAAGAGCAGGGGAAAGATAAGGAGGACTGTGAGGCAGAGGAGGACGCTCGGCCACCGCCCGAAGGGCCGAGACCAGGACCCATGTGCCCTGTCTGGCAGCGGAAATACGGTGTGCCTGTAGGTGGTCAAGAGCAAGGCCCACTGCAGAGTGACTTCGTGGTCCCGTATACCACCTCCCAGCTGCAGGCAATGGTCAATAACTGACCAAACTGATCGGTGAAGGGGACCCACTTGTCCATTTTACGGATGTGGAGCAGGTCGTGGGGGGATCAATAATTGCAACAAAGCTGAGTCAGCCAAATTACTTTTGTTTTCCCTGGATAGTAGGTTGTACCAGTCGCTCTCAGCGGGTAGCAAGAGGGGGCAGGGTACGTTAGAGGGGATAAAGGATGACATCCTAGAGGCTATGGGCCTCAGTGATGGAAGTCCCTTCTCCCGAGTGGAAAGGACACTGCAGTTAGCTGGGGAGGTACTGCAGGCTTTCGCGGACAGGCTTTGGCCCGTCTACCGGAGTGCCTGCGCGGGGAGTGCCCGACCAGGCGCAGCTGCAGGGGGAGCCTGGGGCTCGCTGGCTGAGGACCCTGGTGGCGAAGAGCTTGCGCAGGCTCAAGGCCAAAGCAGAGGGGTGGTTCGATTCCAGGGATCCCCAGACCACAGAAGAGAGGTGAACCATTTGTGGTGTTAGTGGCTGCTCTCCGCGCAGTCTTTCCGGCAGGGCAAGGGTAGGGTGGACGTGGCAGCAGGCAGCGTACTCCCATCCGCCCCGAACAATCCCGACCCATGACTAGGGACTTCTCAGCCCGTTTACCTGTGCCCACTAAGTTATGACGCTTGGAAAAGATCTTGCGTGAAGATGGGGGTGGAGAAGGTGCAAGGGACCTATCTGCTGGACACTGGAGCTTCAAGCATTATTGTCTATGCCGATAACCTGGCCACATCACCTCTATCGAATGGGGTCCCATATAACTTAGCAGGGTTCACCGGGAACGAACGGGGTCTTTCTTCATCCCGCTAGCCATCGATCTGGGTACACTCCATATGGAGTGGAAATGTGTCCTGATGCGGTGGGAGCGGGAGGGAATAGGCATTTTGGGGACAGACTTCATACTGGCCTACAAGATATTGGTGGATTTCCGGAATCACTGTCTATGGGGGGCAGTGTGCATGGGAAAGGAGGAGTTAGACCAGGGAAGCAAGGCAAGGGAACTGTGTGTACAATGAAGCCCAGGGTAGTCATGACCTTGAACGTTTGGTCACTGCTACCCCGGCGGAATACAGAGCGGATGTGCGAGCCAACCTCGAGGCATTCACTACACACGAGCACGACTGCGGGAGGGTAGCAGGGGTGGAGGTCAGAGTAGAAGGAGACCCCATGGCCCGACCACAGAAACAGTACAACTTCCCCAGAGAGGCAGAGGCAGATGTAGAGACGGCATTGGTATCACTGGTTGAGACCCATAGCGACCCATGTGAACTCTCCGATTTGGCCGGCTAGGAAACCGAACAATTCGTGGAGAGCCACTGTGGACTATCGGGTTCTTAAGAAGAACATCCCAGCCTGTGCCCCCCACCGTCGCAGCCGTAGCTGACTTGATCTGGAGTATCCCAGCATCCGCGGTGCTGGACATTTCGATTCTGGTCGATCCCTCTCAAAAGGGAGCACCAGTGTAAGTTCGCATTCACTTTCAAGCTTCAGCAGTACACATGGACCTGCCTTCCCCAAGGGTTTCATAACAGTCCTTTTATTTTACACCAATGTATGGCCAACTGTTTAAAAGGGTTCAGCAGACCACAGCAGCTTGTGCAGTACGTGGATAATCTGCTTTTGTTCTCCAACAAGGGGGAGGAGCATGGCCCACTGCTGGCTGAGCTGCTGAGTCAGTTAAAGGAAGCTGGGTTCGAGGTTAATACCAGGAAAGCACAGATTGGCCAGTAAAATTCCTCGGGCTGACCTTGCGTGCTGTGGAGAGGGAGATCGATGAGGTGAGGCGGAAGGCGGTACAGGAGCTGTCATGTTTGTAACCTTCACATAACTGTAACCCGTATGTAACAACACTGTACACTGTATACACCTGAGTAATGCACACCTTGACCACAGGATGTGAACTTGTGGGAGACACTCCTCACCTGGTCATCCAGGTATATAAAGGGAGGTCCCACGCAGGGTCAGCACTTCTTGGTCCTGTGAATAAAGGCTCAGGTCACGTAGTGACTTTGTCTGCAGTACATGCCTCGTGTGATTCTATAGTAAGGTGTAAGGACACCATATTTGGCGACGAGAAACGGGAATCAACGACCCACGAGGATGGCCACCGGCAGCACAGAGGAACGGTACTGTGTTGGTGAGGACTGGGACGATTTCGTTGAGAGGCTCCAGCAGAGCTTCGTCACGAAGGATTGGCTGGGAGAGGAAGCAGCTGGCAAACGGAGAGCGCATCTACTGACCAGCTGTGGATCCAAGACGTATGCGCTGATGAAAGACCTGCTCGCACCCGAGAAGCCGGCGGACAAGTCTTTTGAAGAGCTCAGCACTCTGATCGGTGAGCACCTCAAACCGGCGAGCAGTATACACATGGCCCGGCACCGGTTCTACACACACCGGCGTCGGGAGGGACAAAGCATATCGGACTTCGTTGCGGACCTTTGGCGTTTGGCCAGCCTCTGTAAGTTTACAGACGCCTGCAGGGGGGAGATGTTAAGGGATTTTTTAATTGAGGGCATTGGTCATGCCGGGATTTTCAGGAAGCTTATTGAGACCATGGACTTGACTTTGGAAAGGGCAACGTTGATAGCTCAGACCTTCATAGCAGGGGAAGAGGAGACCAAGATAATTTACGTGCACAGCCCTGGTCCCAACATAGCGATGGACCAGGGAGTTAACATTGTAAATGAGATTCAGAACCCCGCAGGCAGGCAAGGGCAATTCGACACCGCCCAGGCAGCAACAGACTCTAGGCTGGGCCAGCAACAGAGACAATGGCAGGGGGATCGGCAATTCACGCCATCACAAGGGACAATGTGTCCCGGGATGGGACCATTGACACTCAGCAACAGAGTGCTCAGGAGTAATCAAAGAGACAATCAGAGAGGAATGCCTGGTAACAGATCCTTTGTTCACAACAATCTCAGCTCATGCTGGAGGTGCGGTGGCAAACATGCTGCAAGAACCTGTAGGTTTCAGCAACTTATCTGCAGAAACTGTAACTTCAGTGGCCATCTGGCCAGAATGTGCAGAAAGCCCGTAGCGAGGCTGGTTTACGAGGCAGAGGAACCAGACGAGGGGTCTGCAAGGCAGGGTGATGCTTGGGGCAAAGCTATGGATGCTGAAGTCCAGCAGGTTCATGTGGCAGATGTCCACAGCTCGTATACCAAAACGCCACCTATGATGATGAAAGTTCTATTAAATGGCATCCCGGTACACATGGAGCTGGACACAGGAGCCAGCCAGTCACTTATGAGTGCCCAACAATTTGAAAAACTATGGCCACTCAAAGCTAACAGGCCCAAACTGGAACGCATTGACATGCAGTTACAGACGTACACCAGAGAGATCATCCCAGTACTAGGCAGTGCAAACTTGGTGGTCACACACAATGGATCGGAGAACTGGCTGCCACTCTGGATTGTCACGGGGAATGGTCCCACGCTCTTGGGGAGGAGCTGGTTAGCCGAGATGAACTGGAAATGGGGGGGATGTGCATGCCATTTCATCTGTGGAGCGAAGTTCATGCTCACAGGTCCTACAGAAATTCGAGCCACTTTTTCAACCAGGTGTCAGGACTTTTAAGGGCACCAAAGTAGTGATACGCATCACCCCGGACGCCAGATCAGTGCACCACAAAGCCAGAGCCGTGCCGTATGTGATGCGTGAGAGAATTGAGAGTGAGTTGGACAGGCTGCTCAGAGAGGGCATAATTTCGCCTGTTGAATTCAGTGATTGGGCAAGCCCCATTGTTCCTGTCCTTAAAGCGGATGACTCTGTCAGGATTTGTGGCGACTACAAGGCCACCATCAACCGAGTGTCACTACAAGACCAATACCCGCTTCCGAGAGCGGAGGATCTTTTTGCCACGCTGGCAGGTGGCAAGCTGTTCACCAAGTTGGACCTCACTTCAGCCGACATGACTCAGGAACTGGCTGAAGAATACAAGATTCTGACCACCATCACAACGCACAAGGGGCTATTCGTTTACAACAGGTGTCCATTTGGCATTCGTTCAGCGGCCGCTATCTTCGAGAGGAACATGGAAAGCTTGCTTAAATCCATCCCTGGAACAATCGTATTCCAAGATGACATCCTAATCACGGGTCGAGACACCAAGGAACACCTCCACAACCTGGAGGAGGTGCTACGCCGACTGGACCGGGTAGGCCTGCGACTAAAGAAGTCCAAGTGTGTGTTTTTGGCCCCAGAGGTCGAGTTTTTGGGCAGGAGGGTTGCCGCAGACGGGATCCGGCCCACTGAATCCAAAACGGAGGCGATCCGTCGTGCGCCCAGGCCTGGCAACACATCGGAGTTGCGGTCATTTCTGGGACTATTGAACTACTTCGGGAACTTTCTGTCGAACTTAAGCACACTGTTGGAGCCGCTGGATGTGCTCCTGCGTAAGGGTTGTGAATGGTTTTGGGGGGACTGTCAAGAACGGGCTTTCAATCGGGCGCGGAATCTGCTCTGTTCTAACAAGCTGTTGACCTTGAACAACCCCTGTAAGAAACTGGTTTTAATGTGTGATGCATCATCCTATGGGGTTGGTTGCGTGTTGCAGCAGAGTAATGATGAGGGCCAACTCCAACCTGTGGCTTATGCCTCCAGGTCGCTCTCCCAGGCAGAACGGGGATATGGGATGGTTGAGAAGGAAGCACTCGCATGTGTCTGCGGGGTGAAAAATATGCACCAGTATCTTTTCGGCAGAAGGTTCAAGTTAGAAACAGACCACAAACCTTTAACATCCCTGTTGTCCGACAGCAAGGCTGTCAATGCCAATGCGCCAGCTCGCATACAGCGATGGGCCCTCACGCTGGCTGCGTATGACTACACCATACGGCACCGGCCAGGCACCGAAAATTGTGCTGACGCACTCAGCAGACTCCCACTGGTGACCACCGAGGGGGCGTCGGAGCAAAGCGCGGAGATGGTCATGGTCGTTGAGGCTTTCGACACCGCAGGGTCTCCCATCACAGCCCACCAGATCAAAATCTGGACCAACAGAGATCCCCTCCTATCTCTGATAAAGAAATGTGTCCTGACTGGGGATTGGGCGCCCGAACACAGGGCGTGCCCCGAGGAGGTCAGGCCGTTTCACAGATGGATGGACGAACTCTCCATCCAAGCCGACTGCCTCCTTTGGGGCAGCCGGGCAGTCATGCCCCAGAAAGGAAGGGAAGCGTTCATCAGGGAACTCCACAGCGAGCACCCTGGCATCGTACTAATGAAGGCCATTGCCCGGTCACATGTATGGTGGCCGGGAATTGACTCAGACCTGGAACACTGTGTTCGCAGGTGCACGACGTGTGTCCAGCTGGGTAATGCCCCCAGGGAGGCCCCACTCAGCCCGTGGCCCTGGCCCACCAGGCCATGGTCACGTATTCACGTAGACTACGCGGGCCCGTTCATGGGAAAAATGTTCCTGATTGTTGTCGATGCGTACTCGAAATGGATCGAGTGCATCATATTGAATTCGTGCACGACATCCACCACCGTGGAGAGTCTGCGTGCGGTCTTTGCGACCCACGGCTTGCCGGACATCCTGGTTAGCGACAATGTCTCGTGTTTCACTAGCTATGAATTCCAGGAGTTTATGTCCGGTAATGGTATCAAACACGTCAGGACAGCACCGTTCAAGCCGGCTTCCAATGGCCAGGTGGAACGTGCGGTTCAAATCATAAAACAGGGCATGCTCCGGATTCAAGGACCCTCCCTTCAGTACTGCCTATAGCGCTTCCTGCTGGCCTATAGGTCCCGCCCGCATTCGCTCATGGGAGTTCCGCCCGTGGAACTACTCATGAAACGCACGTTTAAAATGCGGCTGTCCCTCATTCATCCAGCCCTGTCAGACATTATTGAGGGCAAGCGCCAGTCCCAAATCGAGTGCCATGACCGTAACTAAAAGGGGAGATGCATAAAATTCGATGACCCTGTATTCGTTCTCAATCATGCTTTGGGTACTGATGAATGTGGCTCGAGGGTACTGTAATTGACAAAGAGGGGAACAGGGTCATAGTGGTCAGACTTAACAATGGGCAGATATGCCGCAAACATCTGGACCAAGTAAAGAAAAGGTTCAGCATGGACACTGAGGAACCTGAGGAAGATCATGAGATGGTGCTCACACCACCGCCAGTGAACGAGCAACAAGAACATTCAGCAGCATGCACAGTCCCTGCGGTCAGCCCGGACAGGCCGGAATCACCACAGGTGGCAGTCACGCATACCAAGGCTCAACAACCAGAGCCCCAACTGCGGCGCTCCACGAGAGAGTGTCGCCCGCCTGAAAGACTCAATCTTTGACCCAAAGACGTTGGGGGGGAGGTGATGTCATGTTTGTAACCTTCACATAACTGTAACCTTTATGTAACAACACTGTACACTGTGTACACCTGAGTAATGCACACCTTGACCACGGGGGGTGAACTTGCGGGAGACACTCCTCACCTGGTCATCCAGGTATATAAAGGGAGGTCCCACGCAGGGTCATCACTTCTTGGTCCTGTGAATAAAGGCTCAGGTCACGTAGTGACTTTGTCTGCAGTATGTGCCTCGTGTGATTCTATAGTAAGGTGTAAGGACACTAGAGGAGCTACCTGCCCTGACCACGGTAATGGGGTAAGATCCTTCCTGGGACTCACAGGATACTGCAGGGATTTCATAGAGGATTGTACCACTATGGCAGCTCCTCTACTCCGGCTCCTCCACAAGGGAGTGGGCTGGTAGTGGAACGAGGACTGCAGGGCAGCTTTTAGTCGTCTGAAGAGAGATCTGCAGACCGCACTGGCTTTAGGAGCAATTGATGGGGGAGAGCAGTTCTTTTTGGAGGTAGCTGCCACAGGGGACAGTTTAAGCGCACTGCTGCTCCAGGAACAGCATGGCAAGCTGAGGCCTGTGGTATACTCATCAGATGTAGAGAGAGGGTACTCCAGTTGTGAGAGGCACCTGCTCGCCACTCATTGGGCCGTGAAGAGATCACAAATCTTCACGGGGGTGTCCCCGATAACTCTCCTAAGCCATCATACACCCACTCAGATGATTCTGGATGGGAGGATAAAGGACGGCACGGTGAGCAGTGCACGCATTGCTCGCTGGACTTTATTGCTCTCGCAGATGAATTTGAGTGTGAAAGGCCTCTGTGAGCCCAAGCTCGCCGCAAATTTGATCTACGCAGGGATGGCTCACAAATGTTCTGTTGAAGGATTACGGGACGTAGGCATTGGGTTTCGGGCAGAGATCCTTCCCACGGTCTGCGAGATCTATGTAGACGGGTCCAGTACAGTGGTGGCAGGGGAGCGACTCACTGGATGCAGGATTTTTGACCCGAAGGCAGGCGTTGCCAAGGCCATTAAACTCCCGAGCACCATAAGCGCCCAGCACGCTCAACTGTCGGTGGTGTTGTGTGTAGTTACCCGCCTCGGAGAGTTCCCTACACCCGACACGATTTACTCGAACAGCATGTTCACTTGCAATTCGTGTACAGAATATTTAGCCATTTGGTCTCGTCGTGGGTTCACATCTGCAGACGGGAAACCCCTGGCAACCAAGCCATTGTTGCAACAGATCATAACATCGATAGGAACCCAGGGGGATTTCTATATCCACAAAGTCAAGGCCCATTCTAAGACAGAACCCCATGTGGAGGGCAATCAGCAGGCCAACGTATTGGCCAAGGAAAGTGCTCGAACAGGTACGTTTTGGGATCCTTATGGGTCGAGTCAGGTAGCAGTGATCAGAGACAGATGTGGGACACAAGTGAGCGCAGGGGTAGCATTGGCCCCAGACCTAAAGATGATGCAGACACAGGATCCCATCCTAAAGACTGTTCTGGAGACGCTGGCTAAGGGAGATAAGGTCCATATGGAGTGGCAGGCATTACGGTAAAGGAAGGGATGGTTTTCAGAGGGGAACAGTGGATAGTCCCACAGCAGCACCGGAGAGAATTCCTTCAAGGGGGAACCAGTTGATGTGGTGTATTTGGACTTTCAGAAGGCTTTCGACAAGGTCCCACACAAGAGATTAATGTGCAAAGTTAAAGCACATGGGATTGGGGGTAGTGTGCTGACGTGGATTGAGAACTGGTTGTCAGACAGGAAGCAAAGAGTAGGAGTAAATGGGGACTTTTCAGAATGGCAGGCAGTGACTAGTGGGGTACCGCAAGGTTCTGTGCTGGGGCCCCAGCTGTTTACACTGTACATTAATGATTTAGACGAGGGGATTAAATGTAGTATCTCCAAATTTGCGGATGAC
Source organism: Pristiophorus japonicus (assembly GCF_044704955.1). Taxonomy (NCBI): domain Eukaryota; kingdom Metazoa; phylum Chordata; class Chondrichthyes; family Pristiophoridae; genus Pristiophorus; species Pristiophorus japonicus. The sequence continues at coordinate 8,452,016 of NC_091982.1, read as the reverse complement.
ACTAAGTTGGGTGGCAGTGTGAGCTGCGCGGAGGATGCTGTGAGGCTGCAGAGTGACTTGGATAGGTTAGGTGAGTGGGCAAATGCATGGCAGATGAAGTATAATGTGGATAAATGTGAGGTTATCCACTTTGGTGGTAAAAACAGAGAGACAGACTATTATCTGAATGGTGACAGATTAGGAAAAGGGGAGGTGCAACGAGACCTGGGTGTCATGGTACATCAGTCATTGAAGGTTGGCATGCAGGTACCGCAGGCGGTTAAGAAAGCAAATGGCATGTTGGCCTTCATAGCGAGGAGATTTGAGTACAAGGGCAGGGAGGTGTTGCTACAGTTGTACAGGGCCTTGGTGAGGCCACACCTGGAGTATTGTGTACAGTTTTGGTCTCCTAACCTGAGGAAGGACATTCTTGCTATTGAGGGAGTGCAGCGAAGGTTCACCAGACTGATTCCCGGGATGGCGGGACTGACATATCAAGAAAGACTGGATCAACTGGGCTTGTATTCACTGGAGTTCAGAAGAATGAGAGTGGATCTCATAGAAACGTTTAAAATTCTGACGGGTTTAGACAGGTTAGATGCAGGAAGAATGTTCCCAATGTTGGGGAAGTCCAGAACCAGGGGTCACAGTCTAAGGATAAGGGGTAAGCCATTTAGGACCGAGATGAGGAGAAACTTCTTCACCCAGAGAGTGGTGAACCTGTGGAATTCTCTACCACAGAAAGTTGTTGAGGCCAATTCACTAAATATATTCAAAAAGGAGTTAGATGAAGTCCTTACTACTCGGGGGATCAAGGGGTATGGCGAGAAAGCAGGAATGGGGTACTGAAGTTGCATGTTCAGCCATGAACTCATTGAATGGCGGTGCAGGCTAGAAGGGCCGAATGGCCTACTCCTGCACCTATTTTCTATGTTTCTATGCTTCAGTTGGCCCACGAGGGTCCAGGAGCGGGGCATCCCAGGCCGGCGACCACCTGGCAATGGGTGGAACAGGCAGGGTGATGGCTGCAACTGAGGGAGGACATCTGCGACTTCTGCGCAAATTGCTTGGTGTGTGCTGCAAACAACCCTGACCCCCAGAAAAGGAAGGTATCCATGGGACACATTAGGAGAGTGGGGGGACTGTGGCAGTCCATACAGGTCGATTATATCGGACCGCTGCCCACCGCGCAGGGGCATTACAAGTACTGCCTGGTCCTGGTAGGTGTGTTCTCTAAATGGGTAGAAGCCTTCCCATGCCGAACAGCCACAGCTTTGCGGACCGCAAGGATTCTAGTGAGAGAAGTGTTCTCTCGATGGGGGCTACCACAGTATGTGGAGATCAATCTGGGGAGTCACTTCACCGGGGCAGTCATGCAGGCGACTCTGAAGATGCTAGGTGTAGAGGGTAAATGGCACATCGCCCACAACCCGCAGTCATCCGGGATTGTGGAGTGAATGAATAGGACCATCAAGGAAAGGTTACAAAAGGAAACGGGAGACTCGACTAGAAAATGGGTGGGGATCTTGCTGTTAGTTCTGATGGGGGTCTGAGCCAACCCGTCTAGAAGCACAGGGTATTCCCTGCATGAGCTTGTGACTGTCAGGGTGATGAGAACGCCCAGCCATGTACTGGCACCGCTTCTCACGGAAGGTCAGCTGAGAGAGGTGAATCGGGGAAGGTTTGTTAAGAATCTGTTTGAGCATCTCAAACAGATCCATTGGCAGGCTGCCAGTAACATGGGGAAGCAACATCGTAGAAATCGTTTATTGCTTGAGCCTCAGAGGCACCACGAGTGGAAGGTCGGAGATCAAGTAATGGCCAGAAACTTCTCCAGGGTAGGGACTGTTGAACTGCTATACATGGGACCGTACAGTATCGTGGATAAGGCAAGTCCGATCGTATAGGCGGTGAAAATGCCCGACGCACTAAGTGGTTCCACATCAATCAGTGCAAGCTTTACAACCCTGGGGAAAGAGCTGACAAGAGGAGGAAACAGCAGGGAGTGGTGAGCTGCGCTACTGGTGTGGGTCTCCAGCCCATAATCTGGGACTGTGAGGAGCCCACAGAGGGACTAACCGTTCCACCTGTGGGGGCAGGAGTGAGGAGGAGTGCCAGGATCCCACGGCCCAGGCCGCTGTGGACGCTGCCTACACACCGGTGAATGAAGGAAGCCGGACTCGTAAGAGGTCCAGGGTCAAGGAGACCTAGTGTGGCCACCCAGAGACGGGTGGCACTGTACATAACTTCTTTCTCTCCTGTCTGTTGCCTCAGCTTGTCTGTATATTCCGGTTACCAAAGGTAATCATGTGTACCTGCGTCTGGAAAGGTGAGGCATCACCCCAAGGACAACGTTGTCTTCTGTGTGTTTTCAGGGAAAACCTAAGAGCAGGATGAAGTCAGTCATATTAATCCTGATCGTCATGATCGAAGCCAGCACGAGTCGCAGGGACGACACCGAGGAATCGGTTATCTTTGGCTGCACCGGCGGAGATGGACCGACCGTGACCACTGGAGGGAGCTCGAAGGACGGGGCAAGCGTCTATCTCCACGAGGGGAGATGGCCGGGATGGCTGGGTCGAATTCCACCCAGTATTCCAGCCATGACAAGTTCATCTATGGTGAAGCGTCCATCCCATGTCCGAGAATAGGGGTCACCACCTCCCGGGTTAGGGTAACGGAGGGTAGGCGGGTGTGCCTTAGCTGTAGGGGACACATTCCACTGGGAAGGTGGTGGTGGCTCAGGAAACTGAACTCGGACACAGGGTACCTGACTGCTGACTGGGAAAGTCTAAGTAACGACACGTACCGGACAATGACGGGTTCTCAGGGAGGGTGAATGTGTGTTGGGATAAGTGGTGGGAATCCGAGGAAGGATTTTATATGTGTATGTGGGGGTCGGAAAAGATCTGCCCAACTGGTGTGTCAGTCGCGTTTAGCAGGCGAACGCAGGACGCTGGGGGTGGGATCGGTTGGGATCGGAGTGTGGACTCCTGTGTGATCCCAAATCCCCCGAACACCATCAATGCCTTAGAGCTCATCTCGTACACCAGGAAGCCCCCGCCCAGAGCCCTGACGGTACAGACAACTGTAGATAGGTGTCCCACCACCACCAGGGGTCCAGGGAATGGGCTGGTGTTAATCCCCACTGACAAAGTTTTGTTTCAGAATGTGCACTACTCCGTGGCATCTGTGATCCTGAACCTGACTGAAGTCCATCTGCCTGTGTGGTGTCCGAAGAAGACGGAGAAACTTTGTGAAGCTCTGTTAAAAGTGATGTTTCAGGAGTTTTATGAACTGGATTATGGAAATGCAGATAAAGAACAGCTTTATGATCTGAATGTTGGGAATAGTGTGGTGTCTGGTGAGCGAGAGCAGTTTTTGTTTCAAACCCAGGGCTGAGGTTCAAGTAGCACAAGAGCAAATTATTCCCATCCCTGAACCCTCGACCATTCACGTCACTGTGAACAACACCTTCACGCATCTCCAGGACTATGTGGAGTATTTTGGGTACCCGATTCCTTTTCTGCCGGAACACCTCACTGAGTTAATAAAGGCTGCTGAGCTCTCCGAGAAACATTTTTACACTTTAGAGCAAAAGACAGTGGAAGTGGGGGAGAAGATCAAGGGGATTGTCTCGACACCCCGTGGTAGGACATCGGTCTGAATGTAGAGATTCCCCCCTGGATCCGTGCCTGTTCCCATGCATTAGTCATCATACAATTATTACTTGTAAGCTATTTGTTGTACACCAGCTGCAGGCGACGGAGCCAGATCCTCCGAACGCAGTGGCAAGGGATGTTAGATCGACTTGGAGAGGTGTAATTGTTGATGATGGTTTCTTCCTGCCAAAACTTGTAATGTACCAAAGTTCTGTAAGCAAGTGTATTATATTCTGGTTATAGTTGCACACTCTGTATTGCGCGATGTGCGCTGTTGTAGTTTTTGTAATGTGTCAATGCTGTACTGTGTGATGTGCGTGGTGATTATTATTATTTGTTTGGTAACGTCTTGTGGATCTTATTGTCATGTATTCAACTATCATTGTAACCCATGTATAAGCTGAACTAAGTTGTACACCTTGAGAACATTGACCACAAGGGGGTGAACTTGTGGGAGACACTCCTAACCTGGACTTTCAGGTATAAAAGGGGAAACTCCACCCACCTTCATCACTTGAGGTCTTGGTAATAAAGGTAACTGGTCTCAGAGTGACCTTCTCTCAAGTATGGGCCTCGTGTGCATTTGTACTATATTGTAAGGACATATCATTGGCGACGAGAAACTGGGATTTAAACCACGTGAGCATGGCCACTAGCAGCACAGAAGAGAAGTACTGTGTTCGTGATGATTGGGACGACTTTATTGAGAGACTACAGCAAAGTTTTGTCACTAAGGAATGGTTGGGACAGGATTCGGCCGACAAACGCAGGGCTCATCTCCTGACGGTATGTGGATCCAGAACGTACTCCCTGATGAAGGACCATCTCGTGCCAGAGAAGCCAGCAGACAAGACGTTCGAAGAGCTCAGTAAATTGATCGGCGAACACCTTAAGCCAGCAAGCAGCATGCAAATGGCGAGACACCGGTTTTACACGCACCGGCGGCGAGAAGGGCAAAGCGTTCCTGACTTCGTGGCAGACCTCCGGCGACTGGCGAGCCTATGTAAGTTCCCAGATGCATGCAGAGCGGAGATGCTGTGAGACTTTTTTATTGAGGGTATCGGGCACGCTGGGGTTTTCAGGAAACTGATTGAGACCAAAGGCTTAACCTTGGAAGTGGCGGCTCTGATAGCCCAGACATTTATCTCAGGGGAGGAAGAGACCAGAATGATGTATGACAAAAATCTTGGTTCAAATGCGGCAAACGACCAGGGAGTCAACATTATTAACGCGGCACACAGTTCTCTAGGCAGACAAGGGCAATCGGACATGCCCCAGCATGTAGTCGAACCCAAAGGGGGAATTCAACAGAGACAATGGCTAGCTGAATGGCGATTCGTGCCATCGCAATGGACAATGCGGGCCATAATGGGGCCATCAACACCTGTTAATGGTGCGCTTAAGGACAGTTACAGAGACAGTCAGAGACGATCGACTGGTAATGGACCTTTTGTTTCCAACAACGGGGCCTCCAGCTCATGCTGGAGGTGTGGAGGCTAACACCCAGCCAGAGCTTGCAGGTATCAGCAATATGCCTGCAGAAACTGCAACGTCAGCGGTCACTTGGCGTGTATGTGCAGGAAGCCTGCAGCCAGGTTGATGTACGAGGAGGACGGGCCCGATGTAAGCCCTACGAGGCCAAATGAATACTGGGGGAAATAGCTTGAAGCTAAAGTTCAGCGAGTTCATGTGGAGCACATATATAGTTCATACACCAGGACGCCACCGCTAATAATGAAAGTGCTCCTCAATGGCATCCCAGTATTAATGAAGCTAGACACGGGGGCCAGCCAGTCCCTGATGAGTATCAAACAGTTCGAAAGGTTGTGGGTGTCCAAAGCCAGGAGGCCAAAATTATTGCCGATTGACGCACTGCTACGGACATATACAAAGGAGATCATTCCGGTGCTAGGCAGCGCCACGGTAGTTGTGACCCACAAAGATTTGGAGAACAGGTTGCGACTCTGGATTGTCCTGGGAGTCGGTCCCGCACTACTGGGGTGGAGTTGGCTTCCTGTCATGAACTGGAACTGGGGCGATGTCAATGCAATTTCTTTTGTGGAACGAATATCATGCTCATAGGTCCTGGACAAATTTGACTCATTATTTCAACCCAGCATCGGCACCTTCATGGGGGCCAAGGTAGTGATTCACATAAACCCAGATGCCAGGCCAGTACACCACAAGGCCAGAGCGGTGCCGTACGTGATGTAGGAAAAGATAGAAGGCGAATTGGACTGCCTGCTGAGGGAAGGCATTATCTCGCCAGTCGAATTCAGTGACTGGGCGAACCCGATTGTGCCGGTGCTCAAGGCGGATGAGTCGGTCAGGATATGTGGCGATTACAAGGCTACCATCAATCGGGTGTCACTCCAAGACCAGTACCCACTACCGAGAGCGGAGGACCTCTTTTCGACGCTATCCGGTGGCAAACTTTTTTCAAAATTGGACCTGACCTCGGCTTACATGACCCAGGAGCTGGCAAGTGAGTCAAAGAAGCTGACCACCATCATGACACACAAGGGGTTGTTAGAGTATAACAGATGTCCGTTTGGGATTCGTTCGGCCGCCGCGATCTTTCAGCGAAATATGGAAAGCCTCCTCAAGTCGATTCCAAGGACGGTGGTTTTTCAAGACGACATCCTCATCACGGGTCGCGATACTGAAGAACACCTCCACAACCTGGAGGAGGTGCTACGCAGACTGGACCGGGTAGGGCTGCGACTGAAAAAGGCGAAGTGCGTCTTCCTAGCTCCAGAGGTAGAATTCCTGGGGAGGAGGGTAGCAGCAGACGGGATCAGACCGACTGCTTCCAAAACGGAAGCGATCCAGAGAGCACCCAGACCCCGTAACACGATGGAGCTGCGTTCGTTCATGGGGCTCCTGAACTATTTTGGTAACTTTCTTCCCAAATTGAGCACGCTGTTAGAGCCGCTACACGTGCTCCTACGCAAAGGTCGCGAATGGGTCTGGGGGGACAGCCAGGAAAGGGCTTTTGATAGAGCATGCAATTTGTTATGCACCAACAAACTGTTAACGTTATATGACCCGTGTAAGAAACTTGTTTTAATGTGCGGTGCGTCGTCCTATGGGGCCGGGTGTGTGTTGCAGCATGTGAATGCCAATGGTCAGTTACAGCCGGTAGCTTATGCCTCCAGAAGTCTGTCCTTGACAGAAAGGGGCTACAGGATGGTATAAAAGGAAGCGCTAGCATGTGTATATACAGTAAAAAAAATACACCAGTACCTGTTTGGCAGGAAATTTGAGCTGGAGACAGATCACAAACCCCTAACGTCCCTTTTGGCCGACAACAAGGCCATAAATGTGAATGCATCGGCCCGCATACAGAGGTGGGCACTTACGTTAGCCGCCTATGACTACACAATTCAGCACAGACCGGGCACTGAAAACTGCGCCGATGCACTCAACAGGCTCCCACTCGCCACCACTGAGGACGCAACTGAGCATGATGCTGAGATGGTCATGGCTGTTGAAGCTTTCGAAAGCGAAGGCTCACCTGTGACAGCCCGTCAGATTAAAGTCTGGACAACTAAAGACCCGCTACTGTCTTTAGTTAAGAAATGTGTCCTGAATGGGGACTGGGTAGCCACGTACGGGGCATGCCCTGAGGAATTTAAACTGTTTCATAGGCACAAGAATGAACTCTTGATTCAGGCCGATTGCCTACTATGGGGAAACCGAGTAGTCATGCCCCAGATGGGCAGAGAAGTGTTTATCAGAGAACTTCACAATGAGCACCAGGGCATTGTCATGATGAAGGCAATTGCCAGGTCACATGTTTGGTGGCCAGGGATAGATGCAAACCTGGAACTTTGTGTTCGCAGGTGCAACACGTGTGCTCAGCTGGGCAACGCACCCAGGGAAGCCCCCTTTAGCCTCTGGTCCTGGCCCGTGAAGCCATGGTCACGCATCCATGTGGACTACGCAGGTCTTTTCATGGGAAAAATGTTTTTGGTTGTAGTAGGTGCCTACTCCAAATGAATTGAGTGTGCCATTTTAAATTCAAGCACATCCTCTGCCACGGTAGAAAGTCTACAGGCAATGTTCACCGCCCATGGTCTACCGGATGTCTTGGTCAGCGACAATGGCCCGTGCTTCACAAGCACTGAATTCCATGACTTCATGGCAGGCAATGGAATCAACCATGTCAGAACGGCACCGTTCAAGCCGGTCTCAAACGGCCAGGCAGAACGAGCAGTGCAGATAATCAAACAGGGGATGCTCAGAATCCAAGGGGGTTCCCTACAAAGCCGCTTATCACGCCTCCTGTTGGTCAATAGATCCCGACCACACTTGCTCACAGGGGCTCCACCCGCAGAGCTACTAATGAAAAGGATGCTCAAAACCAGGTTATCCCTTATACACCCTACTATGAAAGAAATTGTTGAGAGCAGGCGTCAGTCACAATGTGACTACCATGACAGGAATGCGAGGGCGCGATGTATTGATGTCAATGACCCTGTTTTTGTCGTTAATTACGCTGCATGGCCCAAATGGCTTGCAGGCACTGTGATTGCCAAAGAGGGGAATAGGGATTTGGTAGTTAAACTTACCAATGGACAAATCAGTTGCAAACACGTGGATCAAACTAAAAGGAGGTTCAGCAACCCCATAGAAGAAGCAGAGGAAGAACGTGACGTAGAGTTTACTCCACCACAGGTGACCGAACACCGGAACCAAGTGGAGGAGAGCCCAGTCACTGTGGGCAGTCCGGACAGGCCTGAGGCACCGCAAACAGCAGACACTCAGGCCAGCGCCCAACAACCGGAGCCCTAACTCAGGCGCTCTACAAGGGAGCGTAAACCACCAGAGAGACTTAACCTGTGATCCCAATAAGACTTTGTGGGGGAGGTGATGTCATGTATTCAACTATTATTGTAACCCATGTATAAGCTGACCTAAGTTGTATACTGTGAGAACATTGACCACTAGGTGGTGAACTTGTGGGAGACACTCCTAACCTGGGCTTTCAGGTATAAAAGGGGAAGCTCCACCCACCTTCATCACTTGAGGTCTTGGTAATAAAGGTAACTGGACACAGAGTGACCTTCTCTCAAGTATGGGCTTTGTGTGCATTTATACTGTATCGTAAGGGCTTATCACTTATGTGTGAAGAAATCGTTTTCTTATGTTTTGACTCTGTAGAAGGGAACTGTGACATGCCGTAAGATGTATAGTTCTGGGGTTTGACAATCTGCAGTCTCCCCCACTGAAAGTCAGCAGCCTTCCACCAGCCATGTTGCAGACACTGGGGTGGAACTTCGGAGGAGCATTAGGCCAGGCAAAAAAAAAAATAAGGGAATACGCAAGGGTGACTCTGTAAAGTAGTATCGGATTGAATGATTTATAAATTTTGTTTGGAATGTTTGTTTTGTGGTGGCTTTCATTTCAGCATTGTGGCCAAGAGGACAATATGATGTTCCATGACAGAGGGATGGTAAGAAGTGTTGAGCAATGGGGGTCCGGGGTTTCATTCAGGGGAACTGATGCTGCATTCACAGACAGTCCGTCCTGAACAGCAATTTGAAGGCTGCCTCCTCCCTTCCTTCTCTTCCTACTCTTCCTCCTCCTCCTGAGGTGGTTGCAGAACCTGTGGTGGCAAGGGATGCATCCTCATGATGGCCATGTTGTGAAGGATGCAGCAGACCACCATGAATTAGGACACCTGCTCCAGTGGATACTGGCGGTCAGGGCAGCAGAACCGTTGCTTGATGGTCTGCTCGATGACATTCCTCGTTACTGCATGGCTGTCATTATCTGAGCGCTGGCCATGAGTGATGGGGTTGCGGAGATGAGTCATCAGCCAGGTATAGAACGGATAGCCCATATCACCTAGCAGCCACACTTGGGTTCAATGTGATATCTGGAAGATTGCTGGCACAGCAGACTGGCACACGATGAAGACATAATGACTGCTGCCAGGAGAGTGGGCATTCATCATTATGATGTGCTAGGTGTGGTCGCACACCAACTGTACATTAAGTAACCCTTTGTGGTTACGGAACATCTCACCATTGAGATGCGGCGCCCGCAAAACCACATGTGTTCAGTCGATGGAGCCCTGCACCATGGGGAAGCCCGATATCCTGGCAAAGCCATGTGCGTGCTCCTCCTGTTCCTCTCAGTTCAGGCAGAAGACAATGAAGTCTCCTCTCCTAATATACATAGTGTCATGTATTCAACCAGCATTGTAATCCATGTATAATCTGACCTAAGTTGTACACTGTGAGAACACTGACCACTAGGTGGTGAACTTGTGGGAGGCACTCCTAACCTGGACCTTCAGATATAAAAGGGGAAGCTCCACCCACTTCCATCACTTGAGTGCTATGGAATAAAGGACAGGTCACAGACTGACCTTCTCTCAAGCATGGGCCTCATGTGCATTTATACTGTATAGTAAGGACGTATCAATGGTGACGAGAAACTGGGATTTAAACCACGCGAACATGGCCACGAGCAGAACAGACGAGAGGTACTGTGTTAAGGAATGGTTGGGACAGAGATTCAACATTGTTAAAGCAGCACACAGTTCTCCAGGCAGACAAGGGCAGTCGGGCATGCCCCAACATGTAGTCGAACCCAGAGGGGGAGTTCGACAGAGACAATGGCTAGCTGAACGGCGATTCACACCATTGCAAGGGACAATGCGGCCAGTAATGGGGCCATCAACACCTGTTAATGGCGCACTCAAGGACAATAACAGGGGCAGTCAGGGACGATCGACTGGCAAGGGACCTTTTGTTTCAAACCGCAACTCATGCTGGGGGCGTGGAGGCATACACTCAGCCGGAGTTTGCAGAGGTGAGCAAAATACCTGCAGAAATTGCAGAAATGAACGCTGGGGGAAATCGCTGGAAGCTGAAGTTCAGCGAGTTCATGTGGAGCACGTATACAGTTCATACACCAGGACCCCACCGATAATGATGAAAGTGCTCCTCAATGGCATCCCAGTATCAATGGAGCTAGACACAGGGGCCAGCCAGTCCCTGATGGGTATCAAACAGTTCGAAAAGTTGTGGGAGTCCAAGGCCAGAAGGCCAAAATTATCGCCGATTGACGCACAGCTACGGACATACACAAAGCAGATCATTCCGGTGCGAGGCAGCGCCACGGTAGTCGTGACCCACAAAGATTCGGAGAACAGGTTACCACTCTGGATTGTCCCGGGGGACAGTCCCGTACTACTGGGGAGGAATTGGCTTGCTGTCATGAACTGGAAATGGGCCGATGTCAATGCAATTTCCTCTGTGGAGCGAGTATCATGCTCACAGATCCTGGACAAATTTGACTCATTATTTCAACCCGACATCGGCACTTTCATGGGAGCCAAGGTAGTGATTCACATAAACCCGGACGCCAGGCCAGTACACCACAAGGCCAGAGCGGTGCCGTATGTGATGTGGGAAAAGATAGAAGGTGATTTGCTCGCCTGCTGACGGAAGGCATCATCTCGCCAGTCGAATTCAGTGACTGGGCGAGCCCGATTGTGCCGGTGCTCAAGGCGGATGGGTCGGTCAGGATATGTGGTGATTACAAGGCCACCATCAATCGGGTGTCACTCCAAGACATGTACCCGCTACCGAGAGCGGAGGACCTCCTTGCGACGCTATTCGGTGGCAAACTTTTTTCAAAATTGGACCTGACCTCAGCTTACATAACCCAGGAGCTGGCGAGTGAGTCGAAGAAGCTGACCACCATCACGACACACAAGGGGTTGTTTGAGTACAACAGATGTCCGTTCAGGATTCACTCGGCCGCCGCGATCTTCCAACGAAATATGGAAAGCCTTCTCAAGTCGATTCCAGGAACGGTGGTTTTTCAGGATAACATCCTCATCACGGGTTACGATACTGAAGAACACCTGCACAACCTGGAGGAGGTGTTACGCAGACTGGACCGGGTAGATCTGCGACTGAAAAAGGCAAAGTGCGTCTTCCTAGCTCCGGAGGTAGAATTCCTGGGGATGAGGGTAGCAGCAGACGGGATCAGCCCTACTGCGTCCAAGATGGAAGTGATCCAGAGAGCACCCAGACCCCCTAACACGATGGAGCTGCGTTCATTCCTGGGGCTCCTGAACTATTTTGGTAACTTTCTTCCCAAATTGAGCACGCTGCTAGAGCCGCTACACGTGCTCCTACGCAAAGGTTGCGAATGGGTCTGGGGGGACAGCCAGGAAAGGGCTTTTAATAGAGCACGAAATTTGTTATGTTCCAACAATCTGTTAACGCTATATGACCCATGTAAGAAACTTGTGTTAACGTGCGATGCGTCGTCCTATGGTGTCGGGTGTGTGTTGCAGCATGTCAATGCCAAGGGTCAGTTACAGCCGGTAGCTTATGCCTCCAGAAGTCTGTCCCAGGCAGAAAGGGGCTACGGGATGGTAGAAAAGGAGGTGCTCGCATGTGTATATGCGGTAAAGAAAATGCACCAGTATCTGTTTGGCAGCAAATTTGAGCTGGAGACAGATCACAAACCCCTAACATCCCTTTTGGCCGACAACAAAGCCATAAATGCAAACGCATCGGCCTGCATACAGAGGTGAGCACTCACGTTCGCCGCCTATGACTACACAATTTGGCACAGACCGGGCACTGAAAACTGCGCCGATGCACTCAGCAGGCTCCCACTAGCCACCACTGAAGGGGCTACCGAGCATGCTGCTGAGATGGTCATGGCTGTTGAAGCTTTCGGAAGCGAAGGCTCACCCATGACAGCCCGTCAGATTAAAGTCTGGACAAATAGAGACCCGCTATTGTCTCTAGTCAAGAAATGTGTCCTGAATGGGGACTGGGCAGCCACGTACAGGGCATGCCCTGAGAAATTTAAACCATTTCACAGGCGCAAGGATGAACTCTCATTTCAGGCCGATTGCCTACTGTGGAGAAACCGTGTAGTCATGCCCCAGATGGGCAGAGAGGTGTTCATCAGAGAACTCCACAAGGAGCACCCGGGCATTGTCACGATGAAGGCAATTGCCAGGTCACACGTTTGGTGGCCAGGGATAGACGCAGATCTGGAACTTTGTGTTCGCAGGTGCAACACGTCACTCAGCTGGGCCATGCGCCCAGGGAAGCCCCCCTTAGCCCCTGGCCATGGCTCGCCAAGCCTTGGTCACGCATCCATGTGGACTACGCAGGTCCTTTCATGGGAAAAATGTTTTTGGTTGTAGTAGACGCCTACTCCAAATGGATCGAGTGTGACATTTTAAATTCAAGCACATCCTCTGCCACGGTAGAAAGTCTATGGGCAATGTTCGCCACCCACGGTCTACTGGACATCTTGGTCAGCGACAATGGCCTGTGCTTCACAAGCACCGAATTCCAGGACTTCATGGCAGGCAATGGAATTAACCATGTCAGAACGGCACTGTTCAAGCCGGCCTCAAACGGCCAGGCAGAACGAGCAGTGCAGATAATCAAACAGGGGATGCTCAGAATCCAAGGGGGTTCCCTACAATGCCGCTTATCATGCCTCCTGTTGGCCTACAGATCCCGACCACACTCGCTCACAGGGGATCCACCCGCAGAGCTGCTAATGAAAAGAATGCTCAAAACCCGGTTATCCCTTATACACCCCACCATGAAAGAAATTGTCGAGAGCAGGCGCCAGTCACAATATGAATACCATGACAGGAATGCGAGGGCGCGATGTATTGATGTAAATTACCCTGTTTTTGTCCTCAACTACGCTGCAGGGCCCAAATGGCTCGCAGGCACTGTGGTTGCCAAAAAGGGAAATAGGATTCTGGTAGTTAAACTTACCAATGGACAAATCTGCCGCAAACATGTGGATCAAACAAAAAGCAACCCCATAGAAGAAGCAGAGGAAGAACATGACGTAGAGTTTACTCCACCACAGGTGACCGAACACCGGAACCAAGTGGAGGAGAGCCCAGTCACTGTGGGCAGGCTGGACAGGCCTGAGGCACCGCAAACAGCAGACACTCAGGCCAGCGCCCAACTCAGGCGCTCTACAAGAGAGCGTAAACCATCAGAGAGACTCAACCTGTGATCCCAATAAGACTTTGGGGGGGAGGTGATGTCATGTATTCAACCAGCATTGCAACCCATGTATAAACTGACCTAAGTTGTACACCGTGAGAACAATGACCACTAGGTGGTGAACTTGTGGGAGACACTCCCAACATGGACTTTCAGATATAAAAGAGGAAGCTCCACCCATTTCCATCACTTGAGTGCTATGGAATAAAGAATAGGTCACAGACTGACCTTCTCTCAAGCATGGGCCTCGTGTGCATTTATACTGTATAGTAAGGACGTATCACATAGCCTCAGTGACCTCCTGAATGCAGCAATGAACACTGAACTGCGAAATGTTAGCTATGGTGCCTGTTCCTGCCTGGAAGAATCTACTGGTGAAAATATTCAGGACTACGTTCACCTTGAGGGCCACGGGCAGAGCTGTTGTCACCCTGCTCTGAGGCTGCAGGTTTAGTTCCAAGGGGTGACAGAATTCTGTGACCATCTCCTTGGTGAAGCAGAGCTGACAAACCCACTGCTCCTGGCTTAATTGCAGGTAGAAGAAGTGCTGCCTGAAGACTCTAGGTGGATAATGTAATGTCCTTACTCAATGGCACAAACCCCACACGAGGCACATTCTATGGACAAGGTCACTCCATGACCTGAACCTTTATTCACAGGACCAAGAAGTGATGACTCTGCGTGGGACCTCCCTTTATATACCTGGATGACCAGGTGAGGAGTGTCTCCCACAAGTTCACCCCCTGTGGTCAAGGTGTGCATTGCTTAAGTATATACAGTATTACAGTGGTGTTACATAGAGGTTACATACATGACATCATCTCCCCCCCCAAAGTCTTATTGGGATCATAGGTTAAGTCTTTCAGGTGGTCTGCGCTCTCTCGTGGAGTGCCGCAGTTGGGGCTCTGGTTGTTGAGCCTTGGTATGCGTGTCTGTCACCTGTGGTGATTCCGGCCTGTCCGGACTGACCGCAGGAACTGTGCATGCTGCTGAATGTTCTTGTTGCTTGTTCACTGGCGGTGGTGTGAGCACCATCTCATGATCTTCCTCAGGTTCCTCAGTGTCCATGCTGAACCTTTTTTTTACTTGGTCCAGATGCTTGCGGCATATCTGCCCATTGTTAAGTTTAACCACTATGACCCTATTCTCCTCTTTGTCTATTACAGTACCCTCAAGCCATTTGGGTCCCAAAGCGGGATTGAGAACAAATACAGGATCATTTATTTCTATACATCTCCCCCTTGAGTTTCGGTCATGGTACTCGTTTTGGGACTGGCGCTTGCCCTCAACAATGTCGGTCAGGACTGGGTGAATGAGGGACAACCAAGTTTTGAGCGTTCGTTTCATAAGTAGCTCAGCGGGCGGGACCCCCATGAGCGAGTGCGGTCGGGACATATAGGCCAGCAGGAGACGCGATAGGTGGCATTGAAGGTAGGGTCCTTGAATCCTGAGCATGCCTTGTTTAATGATTTGCACCGCACATTCCGTCTGGCCATTGGAGGCCGGCTTGAATGGTGCTGTCCTGACATGGTTGCTGCCATTACCCGACATGAACTCCGGGAATTTGTAGCTCATGAAACATGGGCCATTATCGCTAACAAGGATGTCCGGCAAGCCGTGGGTTGCAAAGACCGCACGTAGACTCTCCACGGTGGTGGATGTCATGCACGAATTCAATATGATGCACTCGATCCATTTCGAGTATGCATCTACCACAATGAGAAACAATTTTCCCATGAACGGGCCCACGTAGTCTACGTGAATACGTGACCATGGCCTGGTGGGCCAGGGCCACGGGCTGAGTGGGACCTCCCTGGGGGCATTATCCAGCTGGGCACATGTCGTGCACCTGTGAACACAGTGTTCCAGGTCTGAATCAATTCCCGGCCACCAAACATGTGACCGGGCAATGGCCCTCATCAGCACGATGCCTGGATGCTCGCTGTGGAGTTCCCTGATGAATGCCTCCCTGCCCCTCTGGGGCATGACTACCCAGCTGCCCCATAGTAGGCAGTCAGCTTGGATGGAGAGCTCATCCATCCGCCTGTGAAACGGTCTGACCTCCTCAGGGCATGCTCCGTGTGCGGGCGCCCAATCCCCAGTCAGGACACATTTTTTAATCAGAGATAGGAGTGGATCTCTGTTTGTCCAGATTTTGATCTGGCGGGCTGTGATGGGGGAGCCTGCACTGTCAAAGGCATCGACAGTCATGACCATCTCAGCGCTTTGCTCCGCTGCCCCCTCAGTGGTGGTCAGTGGAAGCCTGCTGAGCGCGTCAGCGCAATATTCGGTGCCAGGCCGGTGCCGGATGGAGTAGTCATAAGCAGCCAGCGTGAGAGCCCATCGCTGTATGCGAACTGACGCGTTTGCATTGACAGCCTTGCTGTCTGACAGCAGGGATTTTAATGGTTTGTGGTCCGTTTCTAATTCGAACCTCCTGCCAAAAAGGTACTGATGCATTTTTTTTACACCATAGACGCATGCGAGTGCCTCCTTCTCAACCATCCCATATCCCCGTTCAGCTTGAGAGAGCGACCTGGAGGCATAAGCCACAGGTTGTAGTTGACCCTCAGCATTGCCCTGCTGCAACACGCACCCAACCCCATAGAACGATGCATCACATGTCAGAACCAATTTCTTACAGGGGTCGTACAGGGTCAATCATTTATTTGAACAAAGTAGGTTCCGCGCCAGATTGAAATCCCGTTCTTGACAGTCCCCCCAAAACCAATCACAACCCTTATGCAGGAGCACGTGAAGCAGCTCCAACAATGTGCTTAAGTTCGCCAGAAAGTTCCCGAATTGTTCAAGAGTCCCAGAAATGAACACAACTCCGATGTGTTGCAGGGCCTGGGCGCTCATCGAATCACCTCCGTTTTGGATTCGGTGGGCCGAATCCCGTCTGCAGCAACCCTCCTGCCCAGGAACTCAACCTCAGGAGCCAAAAATACACTTTTAGACTTCTTGAGTCGCAGGCCTACCCGGTCCAGTCGGCGTAGCACCTCCTCCAGGTTGTGGAGGTGTTCCTCGGTGTCACGACCCATGATGAGGATGTCGTCCTGAAATACGATTGTTCCAGGAATGGATTTGAGCAGGCTTTCCATGTTTCTTTGAAAAATCGTGGCCACTGATCGAGTGCCAAACGGACACCTGTTATAAACAAACAGTCCCTTGTGCGTGGTGATGGTGGTCAGTCGTTTAGATTCGTCGGCCAGTTCTTGGGTCATGTCGGCTGAAGTGAGACCCAACTTGGTAAACAGCTTGCAGCCTGCCAGCGTGGCAAAAAGATCCTCCACTCTCGGGAGTGGGTATTGGTCTTGTCGGGACACCCAATTGATAGTGGCCTTATAGTCGCCACAGATCCTGACAGAACCATCTGCTTTTAGGACGGGAACGATGGGGCTCGCCCAGTCGCTGAATTCAACGGGCGAGATGATGCCCTCTCTCAGCAAACGGTCCAGTTCACTCTCAATTTTCTCCCGCATCACATACGGCACCACGCTGGCTTTGTGGTGCACTGGTCTGGTCTGGGGTGATGCGTATCACTACTTTAGTGGCTTTGAACGTCCCGACGCCAGGTTGGAATAGTGACTCAAATTGTTGTAGGACTTGAGAGCATGAACTTCGCTCCACAGATGACATTGCGTGCACATCCCCCCATTTCCAGTTCATTTCAGCTAATTAGCTCCTCCCCAATAGTGCGGGACCATTACCCGGAATAATCCAGAGCGGCAACCGGTTCACTGATCCATTGTGTGTGACCGTCAACATTGCACTGCCTAGTACTGGAATGATTTCTTTGGTATACGTCCGTAGTTGTGTCTCAATGTGTTCTAGTCTGGGTCTACTAGCTTTGAGTGGCCATAGCTTTCCGAATTGTTGAACGCTCATGAGTGACTGGCTGGCCCCCGTGTCCAGCTCCATGCATACTGGGATGCCGTTTAATAAAACTTTCATCATCATGGGTGGTATTTTGGTATATGAGCTGTGAATATTTGCCACATGAACCTGCTGAACTTCAGCATCCATTGATTTGCCCCAAGAGTCATCCTGCCTCACAGAACCCTCTTCTGGTCCATCTGCCTCATAATTTAGCCTGGTTACAGGCTTCATAGAAACATAGAAAATAGGTGCAGGAGTAGGCCATTTGGCCCTTCGAGCCTGCACCGCCATTCAATGAGTTCATGGCTGAACATGCAACTTCAGTACCCCATTCCTGCTTTCTCACCATATCCCTTGATCCCCCTAGTAGTAAGGACTTCATCTAACTCCCTTTTGAATATATTTAGTGAATTGGCCTCAACAACTTTCTGTGGTAGAGAATTCCACAGGTTCACCACTCTCTGGGTGCAGAAGTTTCTCCTCATCTCGGTCCTAAATGGCTTACCCCTTATCCTTAGACTGTGTCCCCTGGTTCTGGACTTCCCCAACATTGGGAACATTCTTCCTACATCTAACCTGTCTAAACCCGTCAGAATTTTAAACGTTTCTATGAGATCCCCTCTCATTCTTCTGAACTCCAGTGAATACAAGCCCAGTTGATTCAGTCTTTCTTGATATGTCAGTCCCGCCATCCCGGGAATCAGTCTGGTGAACCTTCGCTGCACTCCCTCAATAGCAAGAATGTCCTTCCTCAAGTTAGGAGACCAAATCTGCACACAATACTCCAGGTGTGGCCTCACCAAGGCCCTGTACAACTGTAGCAACACCTCCCTGCCCCTGTACTCAAATCCCCTCGCTCTGAAGGCCAACATGCCATTTGCTTTCTTAACCGCCTGCTGTACCTGCATGCCAACCTTCAATGACTGATGCACCATGACACCCAGGTCTCGTTGCATCTCCCCTTTTCCTAAACTGTCACCATTCAGATAATAGTCTGTCTCTCTGTTTTTACCTGCACATTCGAGCTAAATGACCACTGAGGTTGCAATTTCTGCAGACAAATTGTTGAAACCTGCAAGTCCTGGCAGAGTGTTTGCCCCTACACCTCCAGCATGAGTTGAGATTCCCATTGTTGTGAACAAAGGAGCTATGATCCGGCATTCCTCGCTGATTGTCCCTTTGACTGCTCTTGAGTACCCTGTTAGTGGGTGTCAATGGCCCCATCCCGGACCGCATTGTCCACTGTGATGGCGTAAATGTCCGTTCAGCCTGCCATTGTCTCTGTTGAAAACCTACTCTGGGGTCTATTGCTGCCTGGGGTGTGTCGAACTGCCCTTGCCTGCCTGCGGGGCTCTGAGTCGCGTTTATGATATTGACTCCCTGATCTCCCGCTGTGTTGGAGGCAGAATTGCGCACGTATATTATTTTAGTTTCCTCCTCCCCCGCCATGAAAGTCTGAGCCATCAACGCCGCCACTTCCAAGGTCAAGTCTTTGGTCTCAATTAACTTTCAGAAAATCCCTGCATGACCGATGCCATCAATAAAGAAATCCCTTAACATCTCCCCCCTGCAGGCGTCTGTGAACTTACAGAGGCTGGCCAAACGCCGGAGGTCTGCAACGAAGTCCGGCATGCTCTGTCCTTCACGACGTCGGTGTGTATAGAATCTGTGTCGGGCCATGTGTATGCTGCTCACCGGTTTGAGGTGCTCACCGATTAGTTTGCTGAGCTCTTCAAAGATTTTGTCCGCCGGTTTCTCGGGTGCTAGTAAGTCCTTCATGAGCGCGTAAGTCTTCGGTCCGCAGCTGGTCAGCAGATGGGCTCTTCACTTGTCGGCCGCTGCATCTCCCAGCCATTCTTTCGTGACAAAGCTTTGCTGGAGCCTCTCAATGAAATCGTCCTAGTCCTCACCAACACAGTACCGTTCCTCTGTGCTACCGGTGGCCATTCTCGTGGGTTGTTGATTCCTGTTTCTCGTCGCCAATGCAAGGTCCTTACTCAATGGCACAAAACCCACACGAGGCACATTCTATGGACAAGGTCGCTCTGTGACCTGAACCTTTATTCACAGGACCAAGAAACGTGATGACCCTGCGTGGGACCTCCCTTTATGTACCTGGATGACCATGTAAGGAGTGTCTCCCACAAATTCATCCCCTGTGGTCAAGGTGTGCATTACTTAAGTATATACAGTATTGCAATGGTGTTACATAGAGTTTACATACATGACAGATAAGTCCTTCTGCTGAGAGCCTCCTCTCCCTCCCTCTGCAGCAGTTCGTCTTCTTTGCTGCCTCTGCTCCATCTCCCTGTCATGCTGCAGTCCGAGAAGAACTGCAGCTGGAGTCCCAATGAATGGGAGTAAGTGATGTACTCAGAGGCCTTCTAGTAGCAGTCAATGCCTTCCCAATGTCGAGTAGCACTCCCTGCACACTGTAACAACTTTTTAAAATGTCTTCCAGCAACCCAGTACTCCTACAAACTCTGCAAGAGCTAGTACAAAAGTAATAATCAACTTACCTGCAAGTTGGATGTATCCCTTTAAATAGTGCTTTTGAAGTCCCCTCATGTAGCTGAATGCAAGTTCAGCTGTGCATGTTTAGGAGAGGGCGGTGAATGGAATGCAGATGTGAAAAATGGCAGGTCGGCAATCAAATCAGTGTTATAGGCTGACTGATGTCACGATCTGCCTATTCTGCATATTACCAGCGCACGCATGTACTGCCCTCTCCAATATAGCGAACCGGAAGTGGGCGGAGTGAGGCGGCCGCCATTTTAATTTTAAAAATGGCCATAACTACCGGGGCTAAGTTACCGAATTTCGCAGCCTAGTTTGCTAGCTAGTTAGCTCGTTCAGCAACATTCATCTGAAGTGGCACACATTTAAAAGTTCCTTTTATTGCAACTTTATGTATTCAAGCGTCTAATAAAATTGTGCATTCCTGCGAAGGCGCTAAAAATGTCACTTCCAATTAACATACTATTTCTGCCTTTAACCAAGCAAAAAAACATTGATTCTGTGTAGCACGAGCTGAAATTCTTTGTCAAGGGGAGATGGGAAGCGGCAGATCTATCACAGATCCAAGGAAACCCCAGCATGTTGTGGGGTTCACCAATGGTACTCACCAATGCTGTGAATGCTCACAAAGATTCATATAGACCATTAGCAAATTCAGCAGAAAACGTTTACGTAGAGAGTGATGTTACGCTGACGTGATGAATTCACTGAAAAATTCAAATGCCATTAAAACCCAGTTATCGAATAGTGCTTGCAGCATTGTTTCCTGGGATCGAACAGTTCCAGAGTGATGCTGAGGTCGGTTTGAAGTTCCAACCCCCACTGCTGAAATGGGGTTTTATTATGAAGATGCTCCCCGTAATAGACATCACCAGAATGGCCTAGCAGGGAGAGAAACTCTCGTATGCTGATGATAAAATTGAGTTTTAAATAGTAAAATAAATTTATAGTCAGTCCATTATTTTCTTATATTAAAAAAAGAGAACATTTTGAAAAAAATAGTACTGTCCCTCAACTTTCTTTCCTTTGTAACTGTCACCTGTAAACACATTTTGTAAGGATGGCTATAATTAAATCCTGAAGCACATTAACACTTTGACATAACAATTCTGATGCTTGACAAAGTATCAGAACAGTTACTTTAATACTTACTGTCAATTTTGTTAAAAATGTTGGCTAAATATTGACCTGGAAATCCCGGCCTCCCCGGGTCCATACGGAGTGTGTAAGGACCCGGGAAGGAATCGCAAAAAACAGTTTTCAACGCACAATGCGCATGCGCTGAAAACCGGCTTTTCCGATCTGTCACGCTCCAGCTTGACAGATCCTCCGTATCTCGGGAGCGAGGATATTTGCAAGGGCAAGACTGCGATATTTACCCATGTCTTGCCCAGCAAATGTCCTCAAAACTCTTGCATCTGATAAAAGCAGGCGCATAGCCTACATTTACAGGTGTAAGAGTTTTAAAACATACAAAAACATAATAAAATAAAATTTAAAAAACACATTTTATTGTTTAAAAACTCTGCCCACTATGGTAAGTTTATTTTAAACTATAATAAGACACTTGTTAACTTTAATTTCAATTAATTTTAATTATGTGAGGTGTGTTTTTTATTTTTTATTATGGTGTTTATTGTGGGTTTTTTTTTTCTCATTAATAGCAATGAGAACTTGTAGATTGCTATTAATGAGAAAGCTGTGGAATACTGTATCTGATTGGCTGAGCAGTCACACATGACTGCACCTTCTGCGTGGGAACCTGGAGGACGGGAGCGCGCTTCGGAGCGCGGGAAGCAAAGGCCTCCCCATTGAAATTCCACGCTCCACCGGGGCCACCAGGTAAATTCGCAAAAAATTCTCTGGTCGAACGCGTTCGTCCGAAAGAAGCCTCTGACCAGAATTGCCGGGCCAATGAATTGGGATCTGACTGAATTTCAATTTTTGGACTGAAAGCTCTGAAAAATTCACCCATAATCTGAGAATGGTGTTACCTGAACCTTCTTGCGGTTGACTATGTGGACATTCTTCAGCTGCAGCTAAAGCTTCCAGGGCCTGGAGTGTGGAAACCAGAGCATCATCCAGTTCCTGGGCACGGTGCCTGACAGTCCTTGTTTGAACACCGTCGATTAGTGACACTGGGATATCATTGAAGAGGATCTCACAAGGCTGTCGACTGGATGCTAGGCTTTGAGCGTTCCTTCGCTTGGAGTCGTCTTCATCTGAACTATTATCCCTGAAGCCTGGGGGCGGAGCAGCCAACGTAGGAAGTAGAGAATGGCATTCATCTTCTTCATGTTCCTCATCGCTTCCTGGCAGAGGGAGAGTTGTCAGGTCAACCACGTCATCCCAGTAGCTGCAAGAGTTTAAGAATTTTTCTGTACTGTTTCCTTTGGGAATAATATTACCTTTCATTTTGACCTTACAAGCATCACAAAGCAAGTCATCATTTTCCTTGATAACTATGGGAAGGATCTTAGCGCTATTCACTCTGGATAGCTGCACTGGGATTTTGGGACAGATACAGCTATGGTGGTCTGTGGTGTAAGCAGTTGCCATTTTCATCTGGTTGTCCAGTGTGTTTGCTCTCCCCCTGCTCAGAAATCCTTGCTGCCCAGAAACACTCCTGATGTCAGAATTTCTTTGCTCTGCCTTTGAAGTATTTGGTGTGGGGTCAGACTTTGTCCTTGGTCTTGACTCCTCAAAGAAGATGAGGTTTTCATTAATATCGATTTGATTTTCAAATTCCTTTCTTCTTTCTTGCATTTGTAAAAAGTGAAATTTTACCAGATTGGACTCTGGGGAGTTTGCCATCAGATTGCATGCAGTCTGAGACTCATTGTGGTGCAGGAGATTGTGAGGACAACTTGTACCTCTGCCGTCGGTTTTTAGTATCGGACCCGATGATGAAATAGTCCATTCTGGTTGCAGAATGTTCGGTATATTTCTGTAGTCTGTTAACGAAAAGGAAAAATATCATCATCTTCAATAATAAATTCTATTATCCTTGTCTTCTTCTGTTTGAGAAGGAAGAAGGGAAAAGATTTTAACCCTATCCACCTGGCAGAAACCAGGCAGATAAGCAGTTAAAATCCACTGGATGACTTTCCTTGGCAATTTCACCACCACCTCTGTCGTGACTTAGGCAGGAGTTTGACTGAATCGCTTGGATACACTGGGTCCTGACCTTAGCCTGGGAATCCCGGTCAGCCTTGTAATAGGTGGAGCTTTCGCCTCTCCTTTACTAGGTCACACATGTGAGAGGGGACAGGGCTAGTACAGGAGCTCCTGACACTGAGAGTTCCTGCTTCCCCACCCATAAGGGACCTGATGTAAGACTGGAGATTGATACAATGAGTGAAATGAGGTGTATTGGCTTTGCCTCATCGGGTCGAAGTTGGCACCAAAAAGGAGGAGGAGGTTCCAGGCTAGGGAAGTGGTCTGGATCTCCAAAAATAGGGATTTTTGCCCCCAGAACATTTTGGCTCAGCCCTTTTACATAGGGAGACAAAGGGAGATTAAATGGAGCCTTAGGGGAAAGCCTGCACACCTCTCTTTCAAAATGAAAGTTTCTGACAGCAAGTTCTGGGCAGCCAAGATGTGTCTGTAACAGTGTGGGTGCCCATTGGCCCCATGCAATTGAGTTGCTTT
This sequence comes from Pristiophorus japonicus, assembly GCF_044704955.1. Classification (NCBI taxonomy): domain Eukaryota; kingdom Metazoa; phylum Chordata; class Chondrichthyes; family Pristiophoridae; genus Pristiophorus; species Pristiophorus japonicus. Next base: position 8,428,300 of record NC_091982.1, on the reverse strand, counting down.
CCCATTACCTTACAAACCTTGGCGAGGTCAGCAGTAGAGGGTACAATTCTGGCGTAACTTTCAGGATTAGATCCTATAAAATTTTTGGGGGCCTTTGTCCACTGGATCATTACAATGCCCTTGGATTGCCCTGCATGTCATGTTTCTATTGGAACACTGTCCCACTGAGGGTGAGGGGAACATCCCAGATATGATTGGTAGTGTTAAGAAGCAGCTCAATTCAGGAGGAATACTGAATACTGCACATTTCATTAAAAATATATCTAAATATATATCAATGTATACATATTGATATATATTTCTAAATAGTTACATGACATATTTCACCAGTACCGTAAGTTACACTTGGACCAAACCTTGCAATATCAGAGAAATTGACATTATAAAATACATGTGTAGCATACTAATGTATGTTGAGGCATCATGTATTCATTTGTGGTTCTCCCACATCAATGAGCAGCATATTAGGTGTAACAAACTCACTTCACTTTGCATTATATTAGTTTATAATTCTGAACTGACACACTGAATATGGATGCCCGTAAAATATTTATGTGAATAATTTCTCAATCATTAATGGCACAGTTCCAGCCATACTCTACATGAATATATTAAGATAACCAGATGTACAGGATAAAAAAGCACCACAAGTGATTGAACATTTAAGAATGCTGAAATTTTCAAATCTACATATGATAAGGGTTTGAAAAACTGGCATTAAGGGTAAAGATGTCACTCAGGACAGAAATTAGAAAAATAAATCTCTTTACTTCAAGGGTAAGATAAAAATTGCAGGTAAAATAAATGTTGTAATTAAAAATCACTATACGTGTCACTGTTGCGACATGCACTTATCTAGATACTGTATTTGTAAATAATTATGATTTCAATTTCTTTCAGTTTAACAAAACAATATTGTTATGTATGGAGAAAGAGTCAGACTGAACACTATGAGCTCAAAGTAAAGTGTGACCTTAGTCTTTTATTGCAGGTCTCCAGAGTGCCTCTCCAACCTGTGAGGCCTCCTTAAATACCTGTGCTCCCAAAGGATTATGGGATCCTTTGGGACTCCAGGGAATGAGCCCTCTGGTGGTTGTACAGAGTAAATACAAGTTTACATATATAACAACACTCCCCTCCGCCCCGTCCCTCACCTCCACAAAGTCAATAGTGTAACTATTTACAATGTGAGTCGATCTGGGGCCCTGGTTGATTGTCTCGGTGTGAAAGCTGGTGTTGTTGAATCATTTGTTGGGCCCTCGTTGGGCTGCTGTGACGCTGGCCTTGCTGGGCTGCCTTGTGTGTTGGGTCCTACTGGGCTGCTGTGGATGATGGGTTCTGCTTCGTGGTCAACCGCGGTGTCGGTTGCTACTGGTGTGTATGTTGGGGGGTCAAAGAAGGTAGGGTCCAAAGTGGGTTGCTCAGGATAGTCCGTGAATCTGAGTTTGATTTGGTCCAAGTGTTTCCGGTAAATGAGTCCATTTGAAAGTTTGACCCGAAACATGCTGCTCCCTTCTTTGGCCACGACAGTGCTGGGAAACCACTTGGGACCTTGTCCATAATTCAATACAAATACAGGATCATTGACTTCAATCTCGCGTGACACATTTGCGCTATCATGGTGTGTACTTTGTTGAAGCTGCCTGCTCTCTACCTGTTCATGTAGATCAGGGTGAACTAATGAGAGCCTTGTCTTAAGTGCTCTTTTCATGAGCAGTTCAGCAGATGGGATCCCAGTGAGCGAGTGGGGCCTTGTGCGATAGCTAAGCAGGACTCGGGATAGGCGAGTCTGCAATGAGCCTTCAGTTACCCTCTTCAAGCCCTGCTTGATGGTTTGCACTGCTCTCTCTGCCTGACGGGGCAGATGTGACATGTTTGATCCCGTTACGGGTCATGAATTCTTTGAACTCAGCACTGGTAAAACATGGCCCGTTGTCACTCACCAGGACATCGAGTAGGCCGTGTCTGGCTAACATGGCCCACAGGCTTTCAGTAGTGGCAGCGGACGTGCTAGCCGACATTAGCTCACATTCAATCCACTTGGAGTATGCATCTACATCCATAAGGAAAATTTTACCCAAGAACAGGCCTGCATAGTCGATGTGTACCCTAGACCACGGTTTGGAGGGCCAAGATCATAAACTTAGCGGTGCCTCCCTGGGTACATTGTTTAACTGCGAGCATGTATTACATCTGTGCATGCAGGACTCTAAGTCCGCATCGATACCGGGCCGCCACACGTGGGATCTGGCTATCGCTTTCATCATTATGATACTTGGGTGTGTACTGTGGAGGTCATTGATGAAGGTGTCTCTCCCCTTCTTGGGAACCACTACTCGATTGCCCCACAGAAGGCAGTCTGCCTGTATAGACATTTCATCTTTGCGCCGCTAGAACGGCTTTATCTCTTCCTGCATTTCCACTAGGACACTGGACCAGCTCCGGTGAAGCACACAGTTTTTGACTCGGGACAATAAGGGGTTCTGGCTCATTCAGGTTTTGATCTGCCGGGCAGTGACGTGTGATTGCTCACTCTCAAATGCTTCCATAATCATGGCTAGATCTGCGGGCTGTGCCATTTCCATCCCCGTGGTGGGCAATGGCAGCCTACTGAGAGCATCGGCGCAGTTTTCTGTGCCTGGCCTGTGGCGGATGGCGTAGTTGTATGCGGACAACATGAGCGCCCATCTCTGGATGCGGGCCGATGCGTTGGTATTTATCCCTTTACTCTCGGCAAACGGATATAAGTGGCTTATGGTCAGTTTTCAATTTGAATTTTAGCCCAAACAGGTATTGATGCATTTTCTTTACCCCATAGACACACGCTAACGCTTCTTTCTCAATCATGCTGTAGGCTCTCTCAGCCTTAGACAGACTCCTGGATGCATCAGCAACCGGTTGATGTTTCCCAAAATCATTAGCTTGTTGCAATACACACCCGATGCCATATGACGACGCATCACATGCTCGTACCAAACGTTTACATGGATTATACAACACAAGCAATTTGTTTGAGCATAACAACTTTCTCGCTTTTACAAAGGCATTTTCTTGGCTTTTGTCCCAAACCCATTTGTACCCTTTCCATTGTAAGACATGGAATGGTTCTAACAGGATGCTGAGACCCGGTAAGAAGTTACTAAAGTAGTTCAAGAGTCCCAGAAACTACCGCAGCTCCGTCACGTTCTGTGGCCTTGGTGCGTTCTCGATTGCCTCCGTCTTCGAATTGGTGGGCCTGATGCCATCTGTCGCGATCCTCCGCCCCAAGAACTCCACTTTAGGCGCCAGGAAAACGCACTTCGAGCGTTTTAACCTGAGCCCCACGCGGTTGAGTCGACTAAGAACCTCCTCCAGGTTCTGCAGGTGCTCGACTGTGTCCCGACCTGTGACCAAGATGTTGTCCTGGAAAACCACGGTGTGTGTGGGACTGACTTCAGTTAGCTTTCCATGTTTCTCTGGAATATTGCCGCCGCTGACTGAATTCCAAATGAGCACCTGTTAGACATGAAAAGACCTTTGTGCGTGTTGATGCAGGTGAGACCCTTCGATGATTCCTCCAGTTCTTGCGTCATGTAGGCTGAAGTCAAATCCAGTTTCATGAACGTCTTTCCTCCCGCCAGCATTGCAAAGAGGTCGTCGGTTTTTGGTAGTGGGTATTGGTCCTGCAGTGAGAAATGATTGATAGTTACTTTGTAATCTCCACAAATGATGACGGTGCCATCTCCCTTGAGGACTGGGATGATAGGACTGGCCCACTCATTGAACTCGATCGGGGAAATGATGCCCTCTCATTGCAGCCAGCCTAGCTCGATCTCTACCCTTTCTCTCAACATGTACGGCACTGCTCTCGCCTTGTGATGGATGGGTCACACACCCGGAATTAGGTGGATCTGCACTTTTGCTCCTTGGAATTTCCCGATGCCTGGTTTAAACAATGAAGGGAACTTGTTTAAGATCTGGGTACACGAAGTTTCGTCAGTGGGCGATAGCGCTCGGACGTCGTCCCAGTTCCAGCATATCTTTTCCAGCCAGCTCCTGCCAAGCAGCGTGGGACCATCGCCTGGTACCACCCAGAGTGGTAGCGTTTGCATCGCTCCATTGTGAGAGACCTTTACGGTAGCACAGCCGATTACGGGAATCAGTTCTTTCGTGTGAGTTCTTAATTTTGTACGAATTGGAGTTAAGACTGGCCTTGAGACCTTGTTGCACCACAATCTTTCGAAAGTCTTTTTGCCCATGATGGACTGGCTTGTGCCGTGTCCAGCTCCATTGGCACCGGGAATCCATTTCGTTCAACATTCAGCATTATCAGGGGACAATTCATGGTGAATGTGTGCACCCCATGTACCTCTGCCTCCTTGGTCTGAGGCTCTGGTTCGTCGTGATCCTCCGTGGATCTGTCCTCCTCTGCAATATGGTGGTTTTCAGGTTTAACAGGATTTGCAGCTCACCTGCACACTCGTTGGAGGTGTCCCATTGTTCCACAGCCCTTGCAAACATATCCTTTGAATCGGCATGAATGAAAACGATGATCATCCCTGTAGCGCTAACAAGATGTTAATGGCCTTGCATTCATCACCCTTGATGGTGGACTCTGAGATATCTATGGACGTGCAGCTGCAGGCATGTGTGACCTGCCCTGTACATTGCGATTCAAAAACAACATCACTTTGTTCACAGTACTTGTAGCAGCACTTGTGTGCTGAGAGATTTGCTTTGTATTGTCACTGGTGGCAATGAACGCCTGGGCTATCGCTATGGCCTTACTCAAGGTTGGGGTCTCTACAGTCAAAAGTTTGCAAAGTATGGTTCCATGGCCAATGCCAAGTATGAAAAAGGCTCTGAGCATGTGCTCCAAATGTCCTTCAAATTCGCAATATCCTGCAAGGAATTTTAGCTCGGCATAACTCGCTACTTCCTGGCCTTCAGACCTATTGTAGGTGTAGAACCGATACCTCGCCATCAGAACACTTTCCTTCGGGTTTAAATGCTCTCGGACCAGTGTGCACAAATCATTGTATGATTTCTCCGTGGGTTTCGATCGAGTGAGCAGATTCTTCATGAGGCCATACGTTGTTGCCCCACAGACGGTGAGGAGGATCGCCCTTCATTTGGCAGCGTTCTCTTCCCCATCTAGCTCCTTGGCCATGAAGTATTGGTCGAGTCACTCCACAAAATTTTCCCAATCATCTCCCTCCGAGAATTTCTCCAGGATGCCCACTGTTCTCTGCATCTTTGGGTTCGCTATCTGTATCTCATCGCCAGTTGTTATATATGGAGAAAGAGTCAGACTGAACACTGTGAGCTCCAAGTAAGGTGTGACCTTAGTCTTTTATTGCAGGTCTCCAGAGTGCCTTTCGAACCTGTGAGGCCTCCTTAAATACCTGTGCTCCCAAGGGATTATGGGATCCCTTGAGACTCCAGGGGATGAGCCCTCTGGTGGCTGTACAGAGTAAATACAAGTTTATATATATAACAAATAGCTTGCTGGCCTCTGTGTATGATTGCCAAATATTTTTTATATTTTTCCTTTTTCCTACAAAATTTGCAATTTCATAGAAGTTCTGGTCACTACTTTAACAAATATCAATGTAAATAATATATTTTAAAAAGAATACTGTAGCAGCAAGGTACAATAGTTTACCATGATCTGAGTTCCAAAAGAATCAGATTACAAAGTAATGGCTATCAAGCTTTGGAAGAACCCATCACCTGACTGGTCTTCCACAGGTAGAACTCTGGATTGGGGATCACTTAATCCACAGAAGAACTGGATGTTGCCCCCCCACCCCTCCCCTCCCATAGCAAGGAACCTACAAGCAAACTTTTATTGCAACTTCTTGGAGTTTCATGGAAGAAGAGGAATGGTGTCATATCAACCTAGTAACTGGATTGACTGGAAAGCCAACCAACTCTATCAACTGTGCTCAATCCAAATGCCTAATATTATGGGCTAGAACCTCCACTTTTTTTGCTTGCTTAACGCCCACTTAACGCCTATTTAACCGCTGAAATGACGTATAACGCCCAGATATCGCCCATTTTGGCACAAAATGGAAACTGACAAGCTTTTTTACGCGGCTTATTGCCGAGCGTTACTTTCCCCATGTTCTTAATGCCGAGAAAAAATATTAGTCATTTGGATTGAGCACAGTTGATAGAGTTGGTTGGCTTTCCAGTCAATCCAGTTACTAGGTTGATATGACACCATTCCTCTTCTTGGGCGGAATCCTCTTTTTTGGGCGGAATCAGCAGAATGGACGATTTCAACACCCCTATTATTGGCCAGCGTTACTTTCCTCACGGACTTAACGCCGAGATTCAATAATAACGCTCGACGACTGTTTTTGCTCGTAAAGAGCATTTTTACCCAAACTAGCAGCCATGGAGATCGCCCACTGTCAATTTCACCACCTCGCACACATATCGCCCACAATATCACCCTCTCAAAAAAACGCCCACAAAAAGTGGAACTGACCGGGACGGGCGCCAGCGGTGTAGCAGGCATTTGTTAAATCCCACTCTTACGTGAGGAGCTGATATCGGAAAGATTTGCCTGAAAGAGCGCTGGTGTGAGTGACAAGGCTGACACACTGCTGTGTGTGTGCAGCTCAGACATCAATGGTGCCCATCACCTTGGTGCCAGGCAAAGCTTACGTTGATTGATGTTAAGTTGTATTTAACTCTTTCACGGTAAGGAATCACCAGTGTGTAACGGTCCAGCTATCTGAGACAATGCGCAACAAGGTTACGTTCAATAACAAATATTTAATACCAACATTGGTCTGAAATCGTAAGTATCACAGCCAATAACACCCAACTCCCACCCACATCCCACTTTTTCCACCATTGACATCAATCACATGTTCAACATGTCCAGCAACACAGAATACAAAGGCAAAGCAGGAGCGTGGTCCCCAGCCCCCATACATTGCAACAAATTGCATACACCCAGATGGAGATATGACACAGCCATCACCTGCGCACATGCGCCTCACTTTCCTTCACCCCCTCTTTTTTCTCCCCACCTCTATCCCTTCCCTTCCTCGCTCCACGGCGCCTGGCCGAGGAGCTCCTCAGGCGGTGCCTCATTGGTGGGGATGTAGGCAGATGCATTGGTTGGACGGGTACAGGAGTGGGGGGTGTCAAGGGGGCAACATTCTCTGATGCAGAAGTAGGATCTTGGTCCTTGCTCGCATCTGTCGTTCGCAGAGGTAGTGCAGAGCCCAGGGGTGGAGTGCCTTGCTCTGGGACCACTGGGAGAGCTGTGGCTATTGCATCCAGGGATTCTGCCATGCGTGGAATGTACTCGGACATGGTGGTCAGCTGTCGGAATATGCCCCGCAAAGTTTCGATGAGCTGGTCATCGGTGTCTACAGTCCTCCTGGACAACTGAATCATCTCTCCGCTGTCATGTCGCGCTCGTGGAACAGACCTGCCGCTTCCACAAGGCCTCCGCGGGGTCGGCGCTGTCCTGGGGACAAATGGGGTGCCTTGTGGAGAGGTGCTTGGGGTCGGCACTTCCAGAGTGGAGGGGAATGACCGGAGGACCAATAGATGGCCTTGGGGTGGAATGGGTTCTGGAGCATGGCGATGCAGGTTCTTCGAAGTCCACGCTCTCATCTGTCGAGAATAGACCCAGCGGATTGACGGGCGAGAATCGGAGTTCCTCAGCACTAGATGTAGTGGGATCATCCGCCGACTCCTGCCCCACGCCCCCACCTTCTGGCCTCTGTGGTCTTGCCTGGGGCCGTGCTGCTGGCTGAGCTGCAAGACACAAATGAGGTTGTTAGAGGAAAAGGGGGTGCTAGGGTGACAAGGTGAGTCCAGCGCTACACACAACATATGCCGACAAAAGCACCACCGCTCTCAAAATTATCGCAGACACCACATTTCATGACCATCGACACATTGTGGATTGCAATGATTTTCATTAGGCCAGCATTATTTCGATGACACTTTTAGAAATTATCTATCACATATGATTGGTCGGATATGAGTGGGTGTGGCATCTACTGACTTTACATCATGCAATGGTGTAAGCTTTACTCACGTGGCATCACTTCAGGGTCTGCAGATACTTCCGTGACTGTCCGGGGGTGCTTCCCCACGAGTGCGAGCACCCGCTCCTCCATGTCAGTGATGTCACTGGGGACTGGTGGCCCCCCACCCGTTCGCCTCTGCATGGACCTCATCGTCGATAACTTCTTCTGTAAAAGGTGAAGGACGACATGGCATGAGATCATTGCTAGGTACTGTCACAGACATTGATACAACACATAACCGACAGATGTAATCATGATTATTATGATTATTATCATTCTTACCTAAAGACGTACACCATGACCGCAGGCTTTGAGTAAAACATTCCCGGTAAAAGTGCAAGACCTCACATCTGCTGATAGTCACTCATGACTGTTACAAATCAAATTATATAAATACATAAGTACATGTAAATAAATGTAATACTTACTCTTGCGGATCCCACAAGGTCGTTCCATCGTTTGCGGCATTGGTTGCCCTCATGCACCTCGTTAGTTGCCGACGAGACCACCTCTGCTATCTCGGTCCATATCCTCTGGTCGGCCTTTGGGGTGGGCTTCCTACGCCCTCCCTGTGTCACATCACCCCAGCGTGACTCAACCTCCTGCAGGAGGGAGGCATTTGCCTCATACGAGAACCTCCTGGCTTTTTTGTGGCCTCTCCCACCTCACTGCTCTCTCCAGCATCAGTCTCCAAAGCGTGCTGTGATGCCTCTTTCTCTCCCTCCATTATAGGGCAAATTCGATCAAATATGTGGCTGGTAACACCTACTTTTTGTTTGCCTACCTGCTGTGAAGCTCTAAAGTCTCCCTCCTTCCTCCCAGAGCAGCCACGCCACACCCAGACACGCCTTCAATCCCTCTGAGCTCCCTTTCTCTCTGTCTCCTCTTCTGCGCATGTCATGATGACTCTCGACCTCCTGAATCGCGGGAATCGAGCTTTGCCATGCCGTTGCTAAGGATGGCCACACTTTACGGCAGAAGGTCAAAAAAATTTAACGCTACCGCCCATTTGATATCGCTCACGGTTACGCCCATTTTCAAAAATGTAAATGAAGTGTTTTGAGAATAGGCGAGAAGCCGGCGATCTGAAAAGCCTTTTTTACCGCCCACGCCGGAAATAACGCCCATTTTTGGGCGATAAGCTCAAACGTGGAGGTTCTAGCCCATAGTTTGGTGACTATATTGGGTGGATTTTTAACGTGTGTGGAAATTTGGTACTGAAGTGCAGGACGACCGTCCCCCGATGAAAAATGTCTGCCCCGATTCGAACCATTTTGAAGGTCAAGTCTCATTTGCCTACAACAGACGAGCTGCCTACAAGTTTTCCGAAATAAAGGAGAGGCTCGCCAATGAGAGGGGGCAGCATGTCAGATGGGCCCAGTGTCAAATATCAGTGAGCATATCAACATAATGTATTTTTAAAGTTTTGTCGGTATAAAATTTATTTTCATTACTCTTGAACTGGAAAGGTTGGCCACTCCTGCAGTACGGAATCAAAATGGCAGATTGTTTTTGTCCAGTAGGGATAGCCTTTTAGTGATTTTAAACGTCTCTTCAAAATTGCACTAGTACTGACTAGTAGTTTTGCAGAACCCCTTCTGAAATAAGATGCTTTTCAGAAGATATTTTCCTCTGTGACAAAATCTTAGTTGTTGATTCCTTTTTATTTCTTTTAATGTCTGCTTTTGCAGTTAACTTTGATGAGATTACTGACTCGTACACAATTGATAATATTGTCAAGTGATTGGCTGAAATGTAATGATCTTATTGCCAGGAAATCATTAACAATGGTGCACTATTACTGTAAGCCACTTAAAACAATTTGATGGAAAGAATACTATAGCATGCAAGTGATTCACCTCACAGGCTCACTCATGTGTGTATAACTTCTCCCAAATGTTTGTAAATTTGCACTTTTTCTCCATTGACTGAACAAAAGTGAGTCACTCGAAACACATTCAAATAATTGTCTGCCATTTTTTCCGTTGATGACTAAAATTTATATTGGAAACTGCCTCTGTAAACCACTGTCAGGAGGACGTAATTACAGAGTAACACGTTTACTGTAGGCAGCTTCCATTTTAAATACATACATCAGAATTTTTATTGGAAAAAATTGACAGGAAATGTGCACAGATTTAAAATATATTGTAGATAGATAATTGTCACAATTTGTGAATTTGTATCATTTAAATATTTATATGATATAAACCCCGATAAGTGATTAGCCAAGGCATAACAAAGGAAAGCAATATGAGCTGAGCTGTCAGGTTTATTGGTTTAAAGTAAAATTTTAAGGGGACAAAATTCAGCCTCCCGATAAGGCCTCTGGCTGTCGGAAAGCAGCGGCCACAGGGCGGGGTCGAATGGCCACCGACTTACGGCAGACTGACCGACGCTTGCAAAATTCTCTTCAGGATTGTTTCCGGCAGTGACCATATCCGTCCCGCTCCCTCCACTTCCACCACGCTGCCGAAGCCTCCTAAATGTGTCATCAAAGCACACACCGCCCCGGAGCAAAATTCAGCTGGAAAAGTCTTCCAGCCGCTGGCTGGTGCCCCTGACAGCTTTTTCTGTCGGTGCACGGTGTGTGAAATGGCAGTGCGGCCACCATTAAAGGGGAGGGCGCACTGCCGCGGACCCCATCTTATTTTTTTTTGTCGGCCAACTGCCAGGTCGGCCCTACAATTATGCCCCCGGGTTCGGCCGGGCTGCCAATAGGCAGCACCTCTTGTGTGCGAGGCTGCTGGACCGGCCAAAACCCTCCCTGGTGACCCAGTGGACCGAACTAAACCAATTGCAGAGTTCGCAGCAGCCCTCCCCTTTAACTGAAGGGGAGAGACGTGGTGATGTGCCAGTGCGATGATGTCGTCAGCCTGGCGCTGATGACTAACAGCGGCGGAGACTCCGTTCCTGCCCCCACTTCCGCCCGGCTAGTGATGGTCACTCCGTCCTGCCCCCACTTCTGCCCGGCTAGTGACGGTCACTCCGTCCTGCCCCCACTTCTGCCCGGCTAGTGATGGTCACTCTGTCCTGCCCCCACTTCTGCCCGGCTAGTGATGGTCACTCTGTCCTGCCCCCACTTCCGCCTGGCTAGTGACGGTCACTCTGTCCTGCCCCCACTTCCGCCCGGCGAGTGACGGTCACTCCGTCCTGCCCCCACTTCCGCCTGGCTAGTGACGGTCACTCTGTCCTGCCCCCACTTCCGCCCGGCGAGTGACGGTCACTCCGTCCTGCCCCCACTTCCGCCCGGCTAGTGACGGTCACTCTGTCCTGCCCCCACTTCCGCCCGGCTAGTGACGGTCACTCTGTCCTGCCCCCACTTCCGCCCGGCGAGTGACGGTCACTCCGTCCTGCCCCCACTTCCGCCCGGCTAGTGACGGTCACTCTGTCCTGCCCCCACTTCCGCCCGGCTAGTGATGGTCACTCTGTCCTGCCCCCACTTCCGCCCGGCGAGTGACGGTCACTCCGTCCTGCCCCCACTTCCGCCCGGCTAGTGACGGTCACTCTGTCCTGCCCCCACTTCCGCCCGGCTAGTGACGGTCACTCCGTCCTGCCCCCACTTCCGCCCGGCTAGTGATGGTCACTCCGTCCTGCACCCACTTCTGCCCCCATTATGACCGACTTCCGCCCCGCTCAAAAAAATGCTGAATTTCGCAGGATGAGCCGCCACAACAATTGCAGCGGCCAAAACACAACAAAAATGATGGGTGTGACTCGTTTCTGGCGGGATAAATATGTTAAAACAAAGCTTACCAACTCAAACCTGATGAACATCATTGTCCTTTTGTAAGCAAAGCGGTTTCTGAATCTCTAATGCTGAGGTGGTATCATTGGGCTGGATATTTACTGGGGCGGGTTGCATAGGCGTGGAGGGGTGGGGGGGTGGGGGCAGAGTTTTGGATGGGAAACCTGCAAGTCTTGATATCCCCGCATAGTGACATTTGGCCCTGACAGGTTCCCCACCCAGAAGTCAGCCTGATTGACAAGCTTGGCTTCCAGACGGCTGGGAAACACACCAGAAGAGGCCGCAGGACCAAGTAGGTCCGACCTGGGGGGCGGCGAGATCTGATCCCGAAGTGGAGTCTGGTCCCTGACCGTGGGGGAAGGGGTTTGTAGGGGGAAGGGGTGTTGTCTGATGGTGAGGGAGCTTGGGGGGCGGGGAGAAAGCACTTCTGCTCCTCCTGGCCCACAAGGTGTGCTCCTCGAGATTAGCATTTTAACATAACAGGCAAATCAAATTCAGATACAGACTCTTTCTGCGGTTCCAAGAGCCACCGTCACTGAAGCTGACGGGTTTCCCAAGGCCCTGGAAACCCTGCTGACCACTGTAAAATCTGCAACGCAGATTGAATCTGAGGCTTCGAGCCTCGTTAACATATTTAAAATGCCTCACCTCCTGGGAGTGGCCTGACTGCCCACTCTTTGTCCCGCCTCAGTAAAACACGGAAGTCGACGGGCTGGAGTCGGCTTCCCGACGCGCTCAGAATTTCTGCCCATTTAACCCACCCACCCACACCCACTCCAGCCCCTTTATCCATGCTGGGACTTGCTGGAGCTAACTTTTCTCCCTTGCACTTTATGCAAGCGCCTGATTTGACCTTGCCTGAACTCATCTGCTTTTCAAGGTTCAGCTGTTTTAAGTGTCTTTGCTGAGTACTCGGTGGGAACTGGTGCTTGTTCCAAAGGACAGGAAATTGTTGAACTACCTCATTGTAGGCCCATTGTAGCATTAACTGCCAGTGGAATGGAGGCCTGATGACTTCTGACAGAAACAGCAGCAATGCAGGAGAGCAGGTTAGATTGAAGTCAGCAGGAAGAGAGCATTGAAGTGTACCTTTCCCAGATGATTTTAACTGCCCACCCTGGCTTCCAACCAGAAAGTCCATGATGGCCGAAAAAGGTTTAAGTGTCATCTTTGTTCCAGGTCCAGTGGGAACATTCTTTGGCTTCTATTTTTGTACAGCAGCTTGAAGGCTCCAGAAGGGAAGAACAGAGGGAAAATGAGTTGATGGGAGTGCCATGTGGGTCGGGTCCAGCAGGCAGCAAAGGGATGATGGGTGCCATTGAAGTGCTGCCATTTTTTGTTTTTTTTAATGTAGTGGGTGATTAAAGTTTTCATTAAAGAATTTGTTTATCTGGGTATCCTGAAAGGCGAGCTGCAAATTAAAGGTAGCACTATACAAAAGAGAGATCCATCCTAGACTGAAAATTCAAATATTTGAAGTGTGCCTCCTGTTAAAAATGGGCATTAGGTAGCTGGAGTGTGTTCAGGTATTTCAGCTGCATTATGGTGAGGCTCCTAATTTGAATGAAATTTGAGGCCTTTGTGAGCCTTGCATATAGTTGATGCGCAGACTCCCATGCCTTACATGCTTCCCGCCTGCATTTGCCTGTGCTCAGCCCATTAGTTGCAGAGTAGCCTGAACCTTCTGCGCCCAGTAATATGGGGATCAGATACCGATACTCTATGGTGCTTCAGGCATTGCGAGCTACATGATCAGTCCGCTAGAGTTACGTTAAAGCTTTCTACACACATATGCTCATTGTAACCCTCATCCGTAGATGTGACTTGTTAGCTGCAAAGGAACTTCAGTATTGAAATTGTACCAACCATACCTGCCTTATTCACTTGAGGCTGAACGTTGGCACTGCAGAATATCATCTTTTTTGCATCAATGAATAACCGGTAATAACCTGCTATCAAACAAGCGAAGTTTACAGCTTCTGTTGATTCCATCAGCAACACGATAGGCTGAAAAAAAAGTATCAAGGTTAAAGTTGCATGTTGTCAGGCATGTATTGATGGAGTTAATGAGGGTGGCCCTGTTGTCAGCACAGTATAAGAACATAAGAACTAGGAACAAGAGGAAGTAATTCGGCCCCTCGAGCCTGCTCCATCATTCAATAAGATCATGGCTGATCTTCTACCTCAACCTCACTTTCCTGCACTATCCCAATATCCCTTGATTCCCTTAATATTCAAAAAAATCTATCTATCTCTGTCTTGACTATACTCAACAAAGGCATCAGAAGGTATTTTAGGTTCCCACTGAATACTGCATGGATAATTGCAATGCCTGGTGCAGGACTGAGCTATAACGATCAGGAAGGTGTGAGATTCAGTTACTGGCTTGTACTGGGTTAGCACAGCTCAGGCAGGCAGCAGAAGGCGATCTACAATTGACCATATTGCCCGAGTTAATAAGAAAAAACATTAGCCAATGTTACTGCCGTTGAGGGCTATCCAGCTGCAAAATATGTGTGTGTCTGGACATTATGTCATGATTACATGATTAAGCTTGGCTATGATACATACTGCCTGCCATCTCATCATTTGAATAGCTTGCCACTGTCTGTGCTCACATATGGAGAATGTCCGCTTAGATGAAATACTGGATGGCACGATGGGGAAAGAGAGAAGGTAAAGTATCTTAATGGATTAGTGGCCCACTGGGCTACTTTGTGACAGACATACTAGGGCCGAGAATCTAGAGGAAGGGATCTAGGATCACTGCTGCTAACCTCACCAATGTTTGTGGGATCAAGAACATATGAATAAGATGGATAGAAAAAGACCAGCTGGTATGGCGAGAAAGCAGGAATGGGGTACTGAAGTTGCATGTTCAGCCATGAACTCATTGGATGGTGGTGCAGGCTAGAAGGGCCGAATGGCCTACTCCTGCACCTATTTTCTACGTTTCTATGTTTCTATCAAGACCATCCCATTCAGCCGTGTTGCAACAAGGCAACATGACTACCAAAATTCCCCATCTGCCAGCAGGCATGTAAGAAGAAGTTACTTTATTTTAATGCCCATACCACTCTGGGCACAGCTAGGGAATTTGCCTTCACCTGGGGGCCACAAATTGCTAGTCCAGGGAGGTACAGGCCTCCACCCCAGAAATAACTTGGCAATTCCCCCAGTGGTCCCCTTTCTAACATTGAAATAATTAAAAAATATATATTTTCTGTGGCGGTCCAAACCATGTTCCTGACCTGAACTCCAGCTGTGGCCCACTACTGCCATTCAGCGGCCCACTACTGCCATTCAGCGGCCCACTACTGCCATTCAGCGGCCCACTACTGCCATTCAGCGGCCCACTACTGCCATTCAGCGGCCCACTACTGCCATTCAGCGGCCCACTACTGCCATTCAGCGGCCCAGCACACTTGGTCATGTACCGCCACCAATGAAATTCTGGTCCCAACAGAAAGCATGAAATATATAGGTTACAACACAGAAACAGGCCATTCAGCCCAACAAGTCCATGTTGGCGTTTACGCTCCAGCGAGCAAGTGGTCCTAATCACAGCCTTGTCCCCATGTCCTTTCATCCCCTTTTCTTTCATCCACCTATCCAATCTAATATTGAACGATGCTGCCGCAGCTCCAACTGAATAACAGTGGCGTAGCGACAGAGAGTCTGGAGAAATTAGGGCCATTGTTTCTGCATCAACAACTCACCCTGAGAGGGAATTCCACAGCCTCATAACTCTGCTATTTTAAGAGATGCATTGGCCGTTTTATTTTGACGCAATAAGTGTTCAAATAATAGTTTTCAAAGAGCTTATTTTATGGTTTTATTAATCTGAGAGTTGTATAATTCCTTCAGTACTGGAGAGCAATCTGGCTGCAATAAGTCTCAACTGAAAAAAGTATCTGTAACACATTAACTTTCCGATCACCATCTATGCATTGGGAGCATTGCACGGATAGAATCATTGAATCATAGGCCCCGAAATTCTTCAACTGCCGCTCCTGCCGTTACCTGGGCGCTCCTTGTGTTTTTACCGCCCACTACAGCTGGGGCTGATTAGCCACGAGATTATCCCGGTTTTCTCGACGGGAGCAGCAGGCAGTAGTGGGAGTCGGCGGCAGGTGTAGGCTCCTGGACTCGGGAAAGATTGAGAGCTCAACAGTGGCTTAGTAGCACAATTAATAGGGAGCTGGCGGGGATTTTGACAATTTTAGCACACTGCACTACATTTAAAGGACATTTGTGTGTTTCTCAGCACATACCCCTCATTATCTCAAAGTTAGACACTGATCAAGAGTGGTTAAAAAAAAATATCTGTATTGAATTGTACAACATTCAAAAGTGGCAGAAGATTCAAACATGTCAAGCAAATTATTTTACACCATTTTCAAAAACAGTAAACTTAGCATCAAAAGGCAACATCTTAAACACCAACAACATGAACAATATATACAAACATCACCAACATCCAACCTCTACGCACTCCCACTACCTTTTGGACAGTAGCTCGGCGGTTGTGGGCGGTAGTGCGACGAATTTCAGGCCCATAGAATCATAGAAGTTTACAGCACGGAAGGAGGCCATTTTGGCCCATCGTGTCCATGCTGGCCAACAAGAGGCTATCCGGCCTAATCCCACTTTCCAGCTCTAGGTCCGTAACCCTGCAGGTTGCGGCACTTCAGGTGCACATTCAAGTACTTTTTAAATGTGGTGAGGGTTTCTGCCTCTACCACCCTTTCAGGCAGTGAGTTCTAGACCCCCAAAACACTCTGCATGAAAAAATTTCCCCTCAAATCTCTTCTAAACTGTCTACCAATTACTTTAAATTTATGCCCCCTGGTTGTTGACCCCTCTGCTAAGGGAAATAGGCCCTTTCTATCCACTCTATCTAGGCCCCTCATAATTTTATACACCTCAATGAGGTCTCCCCTCAGCCTCCTCTGTTCCAATGAAAACAAATCCAACCTATCTAATCTGTCCTCATAGCTTAGATTCTCCACTCCCGGCAACATCCTCGTAAATCTCCTCTGTACCCTCTCCAGTGCAATCACGTCCTTCCTGTAATACAGTGACCAGAATTACATGCAATACTCCAGCTGTGGGCTAACAAGTGTTTTATACAGTTCAAGCATAACCTCCCTGCTCCTGTAATATCATCATCATCATCATTGTAGGCAGTCCCTCGGAATCGAGGAAGACTTGCTTCCACTCTTAAAATGAGTCCTTAGGTGACTAAACAGTCTAATACGAAAACTATAGTCCCTGTCATAGGTGGGACAGGTAGTCGTTGAGGGTAAGGGAGGGTGGGACAGGTTTGCCACACGCTCTTTCCACTGCCTGTGTTTGGTTTCTGCATGCTCTCGGCGATGAGACTCGAGGTGCTCAGCGCCCTCCCGGATGCACTTCCTCCACTTAGGGCGGTCTTTGGCCAGGGACTCCCAGGTGTCAGTGGGGATATTTGCGGCAAGCATTCCGTATGCCTTCTTAGCCACCTTATCTACTCTGGCCTGTTTGAAAGTATAGTTCAGAGCTGGGATTTTAGCAGAATAGAGGTAGCAGTGGTAGATCCAAGACAATTCCATTTCTAGTTCAATGTAATGACGTTTGCACAAGCTCGGCATTGCACAGAAGCTCTGAAGAAGTGCCTTGGTCCCAGCTGCTCTTACTGTGGGCTCAGCAATATGTCAAAAGCCAACATTCAGCACAATCCAAATCCCCCTCCCACCAATACAGATTAACCTTTTCTGAAGATGCCTTAAAGGGCTATAACAGCACAATAATTCAAAACTGTAATAACGCTACAGATAGCAACAAGGAGGCACTGTAGCATTGCCCAGAAATGCCATTACTGGATCATCACAGAAAATAGAATTTATAAGCATTATAGATGCTGTAGAAAAGATGGAACATTAAATTGCTATAAATGCATTCTTCCTTTGGCCCAGATTTGATTTAATAGACATTTTGTTACAAATGCATTTCACTCCAATTTATAAATATGCTGATGCTTCTGAAAATCTATCAACCAAGTGTAATAAGTTGCTCCCTTTTTGCCAAGGAAAAACCAGACTTACAGCAGGATAAGGGTGAGATAGGGGTGCAGCCATTGATTGAATTCCGGTTTTGCTTTACTGATGATCAGAATTAATTGAAAACTTATTAAATAATGTCTCCACATCATAAAAACAGAAAAAAATGGAGAAAAAAATCTACTAATGTCAGCTATTCAGATTGACTTACCAAAAAATACTAATGTGTGATAGTTAAATACAGAATAATTATTTAATAAATGTGTGACAATTGTTCCATAGCACAGCGTTCCATATGCTTATTGAACAAATTATATTTGAAGTGTAGTCACTGTTTTGTACGCAAATACAGGGCACAACAAAAAAAACTTTTAACGGAGAAGAACATCTTAAGGAACTTCACAGAATGATACACAATTTGACACTGAGATGAAGAAGGAGCTATTAGGAGCGATGACAAAGATTAGGCAAAGAAGTGAGTTTTAAGGAGGGTTTTAAAGGAGGAGAGGGAGGTAGAGAGGCAGATAGGTTTAGGGGACAATTACAGATCTTAGGAGCTAGATGCCTAAAGGCATGACTGCAACGGTGGGGACGAACAACAACAACAACACTTGTATTTATATAGCGCCTTTAAGGTAGTAAAACGTCCCAAGGTGCTTCACAGGAGTGTTTTAAGACAAAACAAATAAATTTGACACTGAGCCACAAAAGAAGAAACTATGGCAGATGAGAGGTAGGTTTTAAGGAGCGTCTTAAAGGAGGAAAGAGAGGTAGAGAAGTGGAGAGGTTTAGGCAGGGAGTTCCAGAGCTTGGGGCCACCAATGGTTGAGCAGTTATAATCAGGGATGCTCAAGAGGATTTAAGGAGCGCAGACATCTCGGGAGGGGGGGGTTGTGAGGCTGAAGGAGATTATAGAGATAAGGAGGGACGAGGCCATGGAGGAATTTGAAACAAGGATTAGAATTTTGAAATCGAGGCGTTGCTTTACTGGGTGCCAATGTAGGCCAGCGAGCACAGGGGTGATGGACGAGCGGGACTTGGTGCGAGTTAGGACACAGGCTGCCGAGTTTTGGATGACCTCAAATTTATGTAGGGTAGAATGTGGGAGGCCAGCCAGGCATGTGTTGGAGTAGTCAAGTAGTCAAGTCTAGACGTAACAAAGGCATGGATGAGGGTTTCAGCAGCAGATGAGCTGAGGCAAAGTCGGAGATGAGCGATGTTACGGAGGTGGAAATAGGCAGTTTTTGGTTATGCCGCGGATATATGGTCGGAAGCTCATTTCAGGGTTAAATATGACACCTCGGTTGCGAACAGTCTGGTTCAGCCTCAGACAGATGCTAGGGAGAACGGATTTTAAGATGCACAAGTGGCCAGAGTTGAAGGAACACAGTTCTCAAAGGGCTATCGGGCTGGAATAATGACACAGATAGGAAGGGACAAGACCATAGAAGCACTGAAACGTGAGGTTGAGACTTTATACATGAGCCATTGGGGGACTGGGAATAGGTCAGCAGCAAAGGGGCAATGAGTGACTTGAATGCGGGATAAGATACAAGTGGTCGAGTTTTGGATGAGCTGAGGATGGAGGGTGTAGGATGGATGCTGGCCAGGAGAACATTGCACTAGTCGAATATGGAGGTGCCAAAGGCACGGATGAGGGGTTGGGTAACAGATGGGCTGAGACGGAGTGGAGATGGGCAATGCTACGGCAGTAGAAGTAGACAGTTTTTGTGATGGAGAGGATATGGGGTTGCAAGCTCAGCTCTGGGTCACATAGGACACTGAAGTTTCAAACAGTCTGGTTCAACCTGAGACAGTGGCTGGTGAAAGGGGATGGAATCTGTGGCAAGCATGTACAGTTTGTCACGGGGACTCAAGACAGTGGGGTCAAAATTGCCCTGTTTAGCGACCCCCGTTAGCGGCTCCGGTAACCCCTTAGTTCCGCCCGCCGACCCCTTTCCGCCCCCCCCGGCAGATATTGCCCTGCACCCCGTGAGGCTACTGCGAGCGGTGTCACCACCAGCCTCCCGGGGCAGAAGTTAAAGGGGAGGTCGGGAACACCCCATGCCGCCATCTTATCTGTTTGGCCAAAGCGCCGGTCAGCCCGACTTCTGCCCCCCTTGTGTGGTCCGGGCCGTCTTCGTGCAACCCGGCGCTCTGTTTTGGGTGCCGAGCCATCCTGGAGGCCATCAGAGGCCCGGCAGAGTGCACAGCAGCCCTCCCCTTTAACAGGAGCAGACACGTAGCGCTGATGAATGCGCCCCAGTAGTGCCCCGGAACCCGTCCCAAGAGGAAGTGGAGCATGTGAGATTATGCCCCACTTCCTGTGATAGGCGGTAACACAATTTTGCAGCTGGAGCGGGACTTCCGTGATGGGCGCAGGAAGTCCGCCCCGAGTCGGTTACCGCCCCCCCCAATCGGGGCGCTGGGGAATTGAACTATTACATTTTTGAAAGTATATAAATTTATGGCCCCCAAATTCTTAGGACTGGGAAAGCCAGGAATTTGGGACAGAACCCAGTTATGCTGGGCTTGCTGTGTACCTGTCGGTGCATAGTACGTAGATGATGCAGAGGCAACGTTCCTGTGACACTGAAGACTTGTGCATCATGTATGCGTTGTTCTCATTAAAGTCGCAAAGAAAATAACTTTGGCCTGTTAGCCAAAGGGAGCTGCTTGGTTGCTCTATTAAGTATCTGCATGTTTATTTAGTGATTTATTTGTTTATTTCATGTCCTTGGGTTCCAGTACTGCAGATATTTACATGTTTTTAAAGCTGCCTCCTGTCATGTATCTTACATGGCCACTGTTGGTACTATATCAAGGTGTGCCACCAGAGGGCACAGCAGTGGGAGACTCGTAGGTTACCTGTATAGGTGTGTCTGGTGTAGTAAAAAAGGCAGGCCAACAGGTGTGATCCTCACTCTGGAGTTAACTAATAAAGGATTAAGGTCACTACAGTTCAAGTGCAACACACTGCCTCGTGGAGTCATTGTTAGAGTATCTAAGGACACAACAACTGGCGACAAGAATATGAACTTTCACGCGAAAATGGCTACCCTTGGTACGTTGCAGCAGTTCGCGAATGGTGATGATTGGGACACCTTTGTGGTGAGGCTAGAACACTTTTTTACAGCAAACGACCTGGCAGGAGACGACCCGGCCACACTGGCTGATAAGCGCAGAGCTATCCTACTGACCAGTTGTGGGCCCAATGTCTATGGCCTCGTCAGGGACTTGCTGGCACCAGAGAAAACAACGACCAAGTCGTACAAGGAGCTCGTAACCCTGATCCAGGAGCAACTCAAGCCCAAGGAGAACATCCTCACAGCCAGACACCGGTTCTACACCCACCGACGGCCCGAAGGCCAGGAAGTCGCGAAGTACGCCGCAGACCTCAGGAGGCTGGCAGCGCCGTGCGAGTTCAGCAACCACCTCAACGAAGCGCTGCGGGACATTTTTGTCATTGGAATTGGCCATGAGGGCCTTCTTCACAAGCTACTGTCGGCGGAGACCACAGTCACACTGCAGAAGGCCATCTCTGTGAGCCAGTCATTCATGACCTCGACCTGCGGCTCTAGGCAGATGTCTCACCCTCAGGACTCAAACCCAGCAGGTACTGTGCACCGAGTGATGCCATTTAGAGGCTGGACTGTAGAACGTGAACCCTTTCAGGGGAGAGAGAACAGGTCCCCGAGGGGGGTTAATCGAGTAGCACCATGATGGCGTTGCGGAGGGAATCACAGGGCTCACCAATGCTGTTTTAAAGATTATGTATGCAAAGGCTGCGGCACAAAGTGCTACCTCCAGCGAATGTGTAAGAGAAATAGGACTCACTGTGTCATAGAAACATAGAAACATAGAAAATAGGTGCAGGAGTAGGCCATTTGGCCCTTCTAGCCTGCACCGCCATTCAATGAGTTCATGGCTGAACATTCAACTTCAGTACCCCATTCCTGCTTTCTTGCCATACCCCTTGATCCCCCTAGTAGTAAGGACCTCATCTAACTCCTTTTTGAATATATTTAGTGAATTGGCCTCAACAACTTTCTGTGGTAGAGAATTCCACAGGTTCACCACTCTCTGGGTGAAGAAGTTCCTCCGCATCTCGGTCCTAAATGGCTTACCCTTTATCCTTAGACTGTGACCTCTGGTTCTGGACTTCCCCAACATTGGGAACATTCTTCCTGCATCTAACCTGTCTAACCCCGTCAGAATTTTAAATGTTTCTATGAGGTCCCCTCTCATTCTTCTGAACTCCAGTGAATACAAGCCCAGTTGATCCAGTCTTTCTTGATAGGTCAGTCCCGCCATCCCGGGAATCAGTCTGGTGAACCTTCGCTGCACTCCCTCAATAGCAAGAATGTCCTTCCTCAGGTTAGGAGACCAAAACTGTACACAATACTCCAGGTGTGGCCTCACCAATGCCCTGTACAACTGTAGCAACACCTCCCTGCCCCTGTACTCAAATCCCCTTGCTATGAAGGCCAACATGCCATTTGCTTTCTTAACCGCCTGCTGTACCTGCATGCCAACCTTCAATGACTGATGTACCATGACACCCAGGTCTCTTTGCACCTCCCCTTTTCCTAATCTGTCACCATTCAGATAATAGTCTGTCTCTCTGTTTTTACCACCAAAGTGGATAACCTCACATTTATCCACATTATACTTCATCTGCCATGCATTTGCCCACTCACCTAACCTATCCAAGTCACTCTGCAGCCTCACAGCATCCTCCTCGCAGCTCACACTGCCACCCAACTTAGTGTCATCCGCAAATTTGGAGATACTACATTTAATCCCCTCATCTAAATCATTAATGTACAGTGTAAACAGCTGGGGCCCCAGCACAGAACCTTGCGGTACCCCACTAGTGTCGATGAGGAGTCTGCAGATGGCCATGAATCCAGCGCGGATTACGAATCGTTAGACAGAGAGGCAGCCCACCCCACGGGGAGGTACATAGAATGTTTACCTGCACCACCGAGTGCTCCCCGCTGAAGATGGAAGTCGAGTTAGAGGGACGTTCAGTCTTCATGGAAGTGGACACGGGGGCGAGCCAGTCAGGGAGCCTTTGAGAGACTATGGGACAATCCAGCGGAACGACCCATGTTGGCGGGGAGGAGCAGCGTCAGTGGCAGTCTGGGGTCAGCAACCTACAAAGGCCCAGCGGCAGTCCGGGGTCTGGGGCCTACAAAGGCCCAGCGGTAGTCCAGGGTCAGCGACCTACAAAGGCCCCGCGGCAGTCCAGGGTCAGCGGCCGACAAAGGCCCAGCGGCAGTCCAGGGTCAGCGACCTACAAAGGCCCAGCGGCAGTCCGGGGTCAGCGACCTACAAAGGCCCAGCGGCAGTCCAGGGTCAGCGACCTACAAAGGCCCAGCGGCAGTCCGGGGTCAGCGACCTACAAAGGCCCAGCGGCAGTCCGGGGTCAGCAGCCTACAAAGGCCCAGCGGCAGTCCGGGGTCAGCGGCCTACAAAGGCCCAGCGGCAGTCCGGGGTCTGGGGCCTACAAAGGCCCAGCGGCAGTCCGGGGTCAGCGGCCTACAAAGGCTCAGCGGCAGTCCGGGGTCAGCGGTCTACAAAGGCTCAGCGGCAGTCCGGGGTCAGCGGTCTACAAAGGCCCAGCGGCAGTCCGGGGTCAGCGACCTACAAAGGCCCCGCGGCAGTCCGGGGTCAGTGACCTACAAAGGCCCAACGGCAGTCCGGGGTCAGCGGCCTACAAAGGCCCCGCGGCAGTCAGGGGTCTGGGGCCTACAAAGGCCCCGCGGCAGTCCAGGGTCAGCGGCCTACAAAGGCCCAGCGGCAGTCCGGGGTCTGGGGCCTACAAAGGCCCAGCGGCAGTCCGGGGTCAGTGGCCTACAAAGGCCCAGCGGCAGTCCGGGGTCAGTGACCAACAAAGGCCCAGCGGCAGTCCGGGGTCAGCGGCCTACAAAGGCCCAGCGGCAGTCCGGGGTCAGTGACCTACAAAGGCCCAGCGGCAGTCCGGGGTCTGGGGCCTACAAAGGCCCAGCGGCAGTCCGGGGTCAGTGACCTACAAAGGCCCAGCGGCAGTCCGGGGTCTGGGGCCTACAAAGGCCCCGCGGCAGTCCGGGGTCAGTGACCTACAAAGGCCCAGCGGCAGTCCGGGGTCTGGGGTCTACAAAGGCCCAGCGGCAGTCGGTGAGTGAGCAGTGCGGGGAGGAGGGACAAAAAATCAAAAAGTGACGTCACAGCCATGCTGGTAAGTGGTTGGCTGATCGGCTGGTGAGTATATCTCTTTGATTTTTGTGTTCTAATAGATAAGAAGATAAATGACTAAATAGCTGTTTAGTGTGTGTAGTGGGAGTCAGTGTTTTTGCTGGGTAATTTAAGGGTAACTAGTGGGATGGCAGGGCAGCTCATTCAAACGGAATGCAATACCTGTGCCATGTGGGAATTCCTGGATGCTTCCCGCAAAGGGGATGACCACATGTGCAGGAAGTGTCTCCAGCTCCTCCAACTCGAGGGCCGAGTCTCGGAGCTTAAGCGAGGACTGGAGGCACTGAGGAGCATCCGAGAGAACGAGAGGTACGTGGATAGCTGGTTTCAGGCGTTGGTCACCTCCACAGATTAAAAGGGTACAGGAGGATAGGGAATGGGTGACCGTCGCACACAAGTGTATGGCGAGGCAGGTAGTGCAGGAGTCCCCTGAGGCTATCCCGCTCTCCAACCGGTACTCTATTCTGACTACTGGCGAGGGCGGTGATGCCTCTGGGGAGTGCAGGCAGGGCCAAGTCCACAGCACTGTGGGTGGCTCAGCTGCACGGGGGTGGGGGGGGGGAGGAAGAAGACGGGAAGGGCTATAGTGATAGGAGATTCAATAGTTAGGGGAGCAGATAGGCGCTTCTGCGGCAGCAAAAGTGACACCAGGAAGGTGTGTTGCCTCCCTGGTGCAAGGGTCAATGATGTCACTGAGCGACTGCAGGGCATTCTGGGGAGGGAAGGGGAACAGCCAGTGGTTGTGGTCCACATTGGTACCAACGACATAGGTAGAAAGAGGGGTGAGGTCCTGAACGCTGAGTTTAGGGAGCTAGGAGTAAGATTGAAAGCCAGGACCTCAAAGGTGGTAATCTCGGGATTACTGCCAGTGCCACGTACTCGTGAGGGTAGAAACAGGAAGGCTACTCAGATAAATATGTGGCTGGGGCATTGGTGTAGGAGGGAGGGCTTTAGTTTCCTGAACAATTGGGACCGCTTCTGGAGTAGGTGGGACCTGTGCAAGTTGGACAGGTTACACCTCAACAGAGACGGGACCAATGTTCTCGTGGGTGGTTTTGATAGTACAGTTGGGAGGGCTTTAAACTAGCTTGGCAGGGGGATGGGAACCCAGGAGAGGGCTCTGAGCTAGTTAGTGGGTGAGAGCTCAGATGAACAGGACCCCAAGAAAGAATGCAAAAGGCAGGAGGCAACAGAGCAGAGTAGCACTGGGGTAAGTGTAATCCACAAGGTGATAGGAAGGGACTATATGTATGAATATAAAGCGGCTGCAGGAGGGGTCAAAACTAAAAATCATGGTTTAAAAACTATTATTATAACACTTTACCTAAACGCACGCAGCATTCGAAACAAAGTAAATGAGTTGATGGCACAAATCATTACAAATGGGTATGATTTGGTGGCCATTACAGAAACGTGTTGCAGGGTGGTCAAGACTGGGAATTAAACATACAGGGGTATCTGACAATTCGGAAAGATAGACAAGAAGGGAAAGGAGGTGGGGTAGCTCTGTTACTAAAGGATGATATCAGGACAGTTGTGAGAGACGATATTGGCTCTAATGAACAAAATGTTGAATCATTGTGGGTGGAGATTAGAGATAGAAAGGGGAAAAAGTCACTGGTGGGCGTAGTTTATAGGCCCCCAAATAAGAACTTCATGGTGGGGCGGGCAATAATCAAGGGAATAATGGAGGCATGTGAATAAGGAACGGCAGTAATCATGGGGAATTTTAACCTACATATCGATTGGTCAAATCAAATCGCACGGGGTAGCCTTGAGGAGGAATTCATAGAATCATACAGGATTGATGCTTAGAACAGTATGTTACAGAACCTACAAGGGAGCAAGCTATCTTTGATCTGGTCCTATGTAATGAGACAGGAATAATAAACGATCTCCTAGTAAAAGATCCTCTCGGAATGAGTGATCACAGTATGGTTGAATTTGTAATACAGATTGAGGGTGAGGAAGTAGTGTCTCAAATGAGGGTACTATGCTTAAACAAAGGGGACTACAGTGGGATGAGGGAAGAGTTGGCTAAAGTAGACTGGGAACACAGACTAAACGGTGGCACAATTGAGTAACAGTGGAGGACTTTTAAGGAGCTCTTTCATAGTGCTCAACAAAAATATATTCCAGTGAAAAAGAAGGGCAGTAAGAGAAGGGATAACCAGCCGTGGATAACCAAGGAAATAAAGGAGAGTATCAAATTAAAAACCAATGCGTATAAGGTGGCCAAGGTTAGTGGGAAACTAGAAGATTGGAAAAATTTTAAGCGACAGCAAAGAGTGACTAAGAAAGAAATAAAGAAAGGAAAGATAGATTACGAAAGTAAACTTGCGCAAAATATAAAAACAGATAGTAAAAGCTTTTACCGATATATAAAACGGAAAAGAGTGACTAAAGTAAATGTTGGTCCCTTAGAAGATGAGAAGGGGGATTTAATGACAGGAAATGTGGAAATGGCTGAGACCTTAAACAATTATTTTGCTTTGGTCTTCACAGTGGAAGACACAAACACCACGCCAAAAATTGCTGGTCATAGGAATGTGGGAAGGGAGGACCTTGAGATAATCACTATCACTAGCGGGGTAGTGCTGGACAGGCTAATGGGACTCAAGGTAGACAAGTCCCCTGGTCCTGATGAAATGCATCCCAGGGTATTAAAAGAGATGGCGGAAGTTATAGCAGATGCATTCGTTATAATCTACCAAAATTCTCTGGACTCTGGGGAGGTACCAGCGGATTGGAAAGCAGCTAATGTAATGCCTCTGTTTAAAAAGGGGGACAGACAAAAGGCAGGTAACTATAAGCTGGTTAGTTTAACATCTGTAGTGGGGAAAATGCTTGAAGCTATCAATAAGGAAGAAATAGCGGGACATCTCGATAATAATAGTGCAATCAAGCAGATGCAACATGGATTCATGAAGGGGAAATCATGTTTAACTAATTTACTGAAATTCTTTGAGGATATAATGAGCATGGTGGATAGAGGTGTACCGATGGATGTGGTGTATTTAGATTTCCAAAAGGCATTCAATAAGATGCCACACAAAAGGTTACTGCAGAAGATAAAGGTACGTGAAGTCAGAGGCTATGTATTAGCATGGATCGAGAATTGGCTGGCTAACAGAAAGCAGAGAGTCGGGATAAATGGGTCCTTTTCGGGTTGGAAATTGGTGGTTAGTGGTGTGCCACAGGAATCAGTGCTGGGACCACAACTGTTTACAATATACATAGGTGACCTGGAAGAGGGGACAGAGTGTAGTGTAACAAAATTTGCAGATGACACTAAGATTAGTGGGAAAGCGGGTTGTGTAGAGGACACAGAGAGGCTGCAAAGAGATTTGGATAGGTCAAGCGAATGGGCTAAGGTTTGGCAGATGGAATACAATGTCAGAAAGTGTGAGGTCATCCATCTTGGGGAAAAAAAACAGTAAAAGGGAATATTATTTGAATGGGGAGAAATTACAACATGCTGAGGTGCAGAGGGACCTGGGGGTCCTTGTGCATGAATCCCAAAAAGTTAGTTTGCAGGTGCAGCAGGTAATCAGGAAGGCGAATGGAATGTTGGCCTTCATTGCGAGAGGGATGGAGTACAAAAGCAGGGAGGTCCTGCTGCAACTGTACAGGGTATTGGTGAGGCCGCACCTGGAGTACTACGTGCAGTTTTGGTCACCTTACTTAAGGAAGGATATACTAGCTTTGGAGGGGGTACAGAGACAATTCACTAGACTGATTCCAGAGATAAGGGGGTTACCTTATGATGATAGATTGAGTAGACTGGGTCTTTACTCGGAGTTCAGAAGGATGAGGGGTAATCTTATAGAAACATTTAAAATAATGAAAGGGATAGACAAGATAGAGGCAGAGAGGTTGTTTCCACTGATCGGGGAGACTAGAACTAGGAGGCACAGCCTCAAAATACGGGGGAGCCAATTTAAAACCGAGTTGAGAAGGAATTTCTTCTCCCAGAGGGTTGTGAATCTGTGGAATTCTCTGCCCAAGGAAGCAGTTGAGGCTAGCTCATTGAATGTATTCAAATCACAGATAGATAGATTTTTAACCAATAAGGGAATTAAGGCTTATGGGGAGCAGGCGGGTAAGTGGAGCTGAGTCCACGGCCAGATCAGCCATGATCTAGTTGAATGGCGGAGCAGGACTCGAGGGGCTAAATGGCCGACTCCTGTTCCTAATTCTTATGTTCTTATGTTCTTATGGCCCCGGTTCTGGCAAAACTGCTACACCAATGAAATCATCCCAGAAACACCGCTTTGAGTACTATTGAGGGGGATGACTCATCAGGGGAGAGCAGCAGCAGCCAAGTTCATGACACCATGGCTGGCTCTGCTGCACAGGAGGGCAGGAAAAAGAGTGGGAGAGCGATAGTGATAGGGGATTCAATTGTAAGGGAAATAGATAGACGTTTCTGCGGCCGCAACCGAGA
The DNA here is from genome assembly GCF_044704955.1 of Pristiophorus japonicus. NCBI lineage: Eukaryota > Metazoa > Chordata > Chondrichthyes > Pristiophoridae > Pristiophorus > Pristiophorus japonicus. The sequence continues at coordinate 8,399,779 of NC_091982.1, read as the reverse complement.
CTCCAGGACGGTATGTTACCTCCCTGGTGCAAGGATCAAGGATGTCTCGGAGTGGGTGCAGGACATTCTGAAAAGGGAGGGTGAACAGCCAGTTGTCGTGGTGCATATAGGTACCAATGACATAGGTAAAAAACGAGATGAGGTCCTACGAGGTGAATTTAGGGAGCGAGGAGCTAAATTAAAAAGTAGGACCTCAATAGTAGTAATCTCAGGGTTGCTACCAGTGCCACGTGCTTGTCAGAGTAGGAATCGCAGGATAATTCAGATGAATACGTGGCTTGAGGAGTGGTGCAGAAGGGAGGGATTCAAATTCCTTGGACATTGGAACCAGTTCTGGGGGAGGTAGGACCAGTACAAACCGGATGGTCTGCACCTGGGCAGGACCGGAACCAATGTCCTGGGGGAATGTTTGCTAGTTCTGTTGGGGAGGGGTTAAACTAATATGGCAGGGGGATGGGAACCTATGCAGGGAGACAGAGGCAAGTAGAATGGGGGTAGAAGCAAAAGATAGAAAGAAGAAAGGTAAAAGTGGAGGGCAGAGAAACCCAAGGCAAAAATCAAAAAGGGCCACATTACAGTAAAATTCTAAAGGGGCAAAGTGTGTTAAAAAGGCAAGCCTGAAGGCTCTGTGCCTCAATGCGAGGAGTATTTGTAATAAGGTGGACGAATTAATTGCGCAGGCAGCTTTTAACAAACATGATATAATTGGCATTACAGAGACATGGCTCCAGGGTGACCAAGGCTGGGAACTCAACATCCAGGGGTATTCAATATTCAGGAAGGATAGACAGAAAGGAAAAGGAGGCTGGCTGGCCTTTTTGGTTAAAGATGAAATCAATGCAATTGTAAGGAAGGACATTAGCCTGAATGATGTGGTATCGGTATGGGTGGAGCTGTGGAATTTCAAAGGGCAGAAAACGCTAGTGGGTGTTGTGTATAGACCACCAAATAGTAGTAGTGAGGTTGGGAACAGCATCAACCAAGAAATAAGGGATGTGTGCAATAAAGGTACAGCAGTAATCATGGCCGACTTTAATCTACACATTGATTGGGCTAACCAAACTGGTAGCAATGCGGTGGAGGAGGATTTCCTGGAGTGTATTAGGGATGGTTTTCCAGATCAATATGTCGAGGAACCAACCAGGGAGCTGGCCATCCTAGACTGGGTGATATATAATGAGAAGGGACTAATTAGCAATCTTGTTGTGCGAGACCCTTTGGGGAAAAGTGACCATAATATGGTAGAATTCCTTAATAAGATGGAGAGTGACAAAGTTAATTCGGAAACTCGGGTCCTGAACTTAAGGAAGGGTAACTTCGACGGTATGAGGTGTGAATTGGCTAGAATTGACTGGCAAACGATACTAAAAGGGTTGACGGTGGATAAGCAATGGCAAACATTTAAAGATAACATGGATGAACTTCAGCAAATGTACATCCCTGTCTGGAGTAAAAATAAAACTGGGAAGGTGGCTCAACCATGGCTAACAAAGGAAATTAAGGATAGTGTTAAAGTCAAGGAAGAGGCATATAAATTGGTTAGAAAAAGCAACAAACCTGAGGACTAGGAAAAATTTAGAATTCAACAGAGGATGACTAAGGGTTTAATTAAGAGGGAGAAAATAGAGTACGAGAGGAAGCTTGCAGGGAATATAAAAACTGACTGCAAAAGCTTCTATAAATATGTGAAGAGAAAAAGATTAGTAAAGACAAACGTAGGTCCCTTGCAGTCGGATTCAGGTGAAATTATAATGGGGAACAAAGAAATAGCAGACCAATTGAACCAATATTTTGGTTCTGTCTTCACAAAGGAAGATACAAATGACCTTCCGAAGGTACTAGGGGACAGTGGCTCTCGTGAGAAGGAGGAACTGAAGGATATCCTTATTAGGTGGGAAATTGTGTTCGGGAAATTGATGGGATTGAAGGCCGATAAATCCCCGGGGTCTGATAGTCTGCATCCCAGAGTGCTCAAGGAAGTGGTCCTAGAAATAGTGGATGCATTGGTGATCATTTTCCAACAGTCTATCGACTCTGGATCAGTTCCCATGGACTGGAGGGTAGCTAATGTAACACCACTTTTTAAAAAAGGAGGGAGAGAGAAAATGGGTAATTATAGACCGGTTAGCCTGACATCAGTAGTGGGGAAAATGTTGGAATCGATCATGAAGGACGAAATAGCAGCACATTTGGCAAACGGTGACAGGATTGGATCAAGTCAGCGTGGATTTATGAAAGGGAAATCATGCTTGACAAATCATCTAGAATTTTTTGAGGATTTAACTAGTAGAGTGGACAAGGGAGAACCAGTGGATGTGGTGTATTTGGACTTTCAGAAGGCTTTTGACAAGGTCCCGCATAAGAGATTGTTGTGCAAAATCAAAGCACATGGTATTGGGGGTAATATACTGATGTGAATAGGGAACTGGTTGGCAGACAGGAAGCAGAGAGTCGGGATAAACGGGTCCTTTTCAGAATGGTAGGCAGTGACTAGTGGAGTGCCGCAGGGCTCAGTACTGGGACCCCAGCTATTTACAATATACATCAACGATTTGGATGAAGGAATAGAGTGTAATATCTCCAAGTTTGCAGATGACACTAAACTGGGTGGCAGAGTGAGCTGTGAGCAGGACGCTAAGAGGCTGCAGGGTGACTTGGACAGGTTAGGTGAGTGGGCAAATGCATGGCAGATGCAGTATAATGTGGATAAATATGAGGTTATCCATTTTGGGGGCAAAAACACGAAGGCAGAATATTATCTGAATGGCGGCAGACTAGGAAAAGGGGAGGTGCAACGAGACCTGGGTGTCATGGTTCATCAGTCACTGAAAGTTGGCATGCAGGTACAGTGGGTGGTGAAGAAGGCAAATGGCATGCTTTCGTGCTCTTCTTCAGAGATGGGTGTCCTCTGCTCCAAAAAGTCCTTCTCGCATGCACCTTCTGCTGGAGGACATCCAAATCTGCCTCCTGGAAGGCTGCCATTTGTCACACTGGTCTTGCTGCAGGTATTTTTCCCGTCAGTTAAAATTTACCTTTGTGATGACGAACAGCCCTTTACGAATTGCATCATGCTCTTGGTGCTGGGAGTACAGGTACTGCGGTATTATGCAAACACGCTGATCTCATATCACAGTGTGAGGTAAGCTCATAGCTCTGCATGTTCAGACAGTGCCAACCCCGCAGTATTGGCCCCATTATTTACATATAAATTCTACATCCTGGTTGTGATCTTAATGGTAAAAATGTGATATGCAATCTCATACCTTAGCTTCTGATATGGTTAGCTCAACCCGAGTTACGTTCTCCTTCTCTCTGAACAACTGGACTCGGTGCACGCGCCCAAACTCTGCCAGAATGGTGGTGAGATTTGTTTTCAGGTCTATAACATGGCTGATGCCGTGCTGTGGTCCAACTAGCAGAGTCATTTCTGACTGCTTTGAATCCTGGTTCCAGGAAAATAAAAAGGCAGCGAATTAGACATTTCACCTCGATGATTCAGTACTCCTCGCAGTTCATTTTACTGTTTAATGCAAAAAGCTTTCAGTAAAACAATTTCATGAAAACACATTTTTGGTTTAATGTTTGACAACATTAGCATGGCAATTTCTGATGATGATGAACATTTAAAGATTTGTATGAAATGTCTCTGTTTGCTATGTTAACTTAATCATGAGCTAATTTATTTTAAATGGCCTAATGCTAATACTGAAATAACAAACCAGAATATCAAACAAAAACATTAAGGGGGTCATTTTCAGTTTGGGCGTGGGCGTAAAATGGACCGTTGCTGCCCTGTTGGAGGGGGAACACCCAAGCTATGAGTTTCCTCGGCCCTGGCTTGGGATCTGCCAAATGATGCATTTGCTACCAGAATGCTGAGTGTAAGCAGGCATATTGGTCAATAAAATGGCAGTTGTGGGCACTACCTGCGAGACCAGGCCTGGGACATGGCTTGGACCCCCTGAAGAGGTGAAACACTTTAATTTGACTTTTCAGCCCTTTTATAAAGGCTGGGCATTTGCAAGCAGCTTTCTTCCATTCTATTCTCAGTCCCTCAATATCAGCTTTTCTCCAATCTAATACCCTGGTTTTCGTCATACTTATATCCTTCTCAATTATCATCTTAAAGCGTATTATATTATGGTCACTATTGTCTAGATGTTCCCCTACTTTTACTTCTCTTATCTGCTCTGGTTCATTCCCCATTACTAGATCCAGTACAGCTCTCTTGTTGGCCTTTTTACGTATTGGGTTAGAAAGGAGTCCTGTACACATTGTAGGAACTCCATTCCCTTATCCCCTTTACCTACCTCTTCTGTCCAATTAATATCGGGATAGTTGAAATCCCCCATGATTATTATTCTATGTTTTTTACTCATTTCCCTAATTTGTCTGCATATTACTTCCTCCATCTTCCTTCCACTATTAGATGGTCTGTAGACTACACCTATTAGTGTGATTGATCCTTTATTATCTTTTATCTCTATCCATCTGGATTCTATTATTGTCTTGCTGATAGTGGCATCACTTTTTTCTACTGCCATTATGTTATCCCTAATAAGTACAGCTACTCCACCTCCCCTTTTTCCCCTCTCTATCTTTTCTAAATATGTTATACCCTGCCGTGTTTAATTGCCAGTCCTGATTTTTTCTGTAGCCATTTCTCAATAATCCCCACTACATCTGGTTCCTTCCAACGCATGATTGCCTTCAGCGCCCCTGTTCTATTACGTACACTGTGTGCATTGCTGTACAGACAGTTTAACTCATTTTTAATAGGATTTCCTCTCACTTTGGGGCGGATTTTCCAGTATTTTGCACTCCGTTTTTCACCCCGGAGTGGCGGGAATGGTCTTTTGGGTGGGCAGTCAGCCTGGGTTTTGTGGGGTTTTCGCCGCCGGTTTTGTGCCGGTGTGGAGCAGCACTGCTCGGAAAAGCTGCACCGGTGTGCAACGCCCCTGGTTGCGACACCGGTGCGCTTTTTGACTCCCGCCCGACCCGTACGCCCCGTGGCGTGCCTCGCAGTGACCGCCTGGGAAAACGGGCGGTCCAACCTATACCGACTGCAGACAGGTAAGTAATGCCGTCCTAAGGTAAACGCGATTGTTTCTCTTTTAATTTCTTTTGCGATTTATGTTGTGGTGGCATGGGCAATGTATTGGGAACGTTTGTGTGGTTTTTTTTAAGGTTTTCTTTTGTCCCCAGACATCTCTCGGAGCGCTCCCTGGCAGGCTTTTTAGCTCGGGATTTTCCCACGCTGGCGCTCTAAGAGAGGTGTACAATGCCTCCCTTAGCACTGCGCCCCAGACTCAGGGCCCAGCTGCTCAATTTTGCTGACTGAGGCGCAAACTTTACCGTCCTGCTGCCATTACCGCCCCGAAATCATCAAAGCCAAAATCCAGCTCTTTATGTTTAACCACCTTCTTAGACTCCTCTTCTATAACTCTATTTATTCCCTTTCCTTCAATGTCATCCCTTACTTTATTCTGTCCTATTCTCTCTTTTCCTGTTTTGTTTATATTTAGGTTGGTTATGTTTCCTGTAGATCCCTCTTCCCATCTTACCAGTTTAAAGCCTTTGCCACCTCCCTAGTTACCCTTTCCACCAGGACACGGGTCCCATTCTGGTTCAGGTGGAACCCGTCCCATCGGTACACCAACAGACTTGTTGGTATGTATTTTATCATTCTATTGGTTTTGTTGAAAATTAATCTGTATTTGTTGTACATGTTGAGTATTGAGTCCAGCAATATTCCTAAGTTTTACCCTCAGCAATTTCAACACCATTCGGGGAGTCCGTGAAACAGCATTGAGCCCAGCACGATCCCTTGGACACCGCACTCAGTTCTTGCCCACGCCAATATAATACCTCTAACAAGCACCCACTGTTTTCTACCCTTCAGCCAATTTCTTATCTATTCCCAAGATTTACCCTGAATCCTCACAGCTTTGAGCTTAACTAATGTTTTATTTTGTTCCGAGTGAATGCTATGACATTAATGGTAGTAGAAAAACCCATCACACAGATAATTTGGAACATCAAACTGTATCATCCTGCTCTGTGACACACACTACCCTACTGTACTAATATACATCGTTCCATCTTGCTGGTACAGATTGCTGCACGGTGCTGGCTGGTACAGACAGCCTCACTGTGCTGGTACAGACTGTTTTGGTACACTTTATACCAGTGTGCTATTCAGGACTGCTTTGTGACTAATATACATACATATTTACACAAGTCTGACATATTTGGTATGTGTCTGTCAGTTGCTTCTTGAAGTGATATTGTCAGTGAATATCCAACTGCTTAACATTACTGAAGTCTTGCGCTGGTGTACTGGTATTTATACTCAGTGCTGTTAGTTATTGAAAAGTCGGAGTTGTGGGATTTTCTGCTACGAGCTGTATACCAAGTGTCCATTTTAACGAGAAATATAAACATGGCTACAAACAGCAAACCTCACCAGTTACAAGGGTCGCATGGGATGGCCAAAGAACCATTCATATATTAGTTTCTCTTTGTTATTCTCTTTTGCCCTTTATCTGTTCTGCCACCCTTTCTCCAAGAATTCAAGCATGCAACCACACAATTTACTGTTCATTTTCCACCTGGTCAAGGAAGGTTTGCAGGCTGTTTTACCAGTGGCAGTAAAAGTTGGACTGCTCTCAAATTTTATACCACAGGTACTTTTTAAGCACCCAGAGGGGACACGACAGATAAAGCTGGACCAAGATCGGGGCTGGACAGCAGCCAAAAGGCCCAGAAGGTGGCGATTACTGCTGTTGACTGTCTTTCCCTGTTTCCCAAGGGATGGATGGGCCTTTGCTGGGGAAAACTGGGCCTACTCAAATGACCTGAACCTAGAGTTACAGGTAGGTTCAGGTCAAGTCAGGCAAGGTGTACATTGGATGGACTCCACCTGAGGACAGGCGGAAGGAGGACAGAGGACAATCACGCACATGTTTTCAATGGAAGAGCTGTTACTAACACTTCCTTTTATTTGTGCAGAACAGAATATGTTTTTGTTTTTTCCATTTCAGCACATTAATCGAATGACAACTGCAAGATATATTCAAATAATATAATTTTATTGCCTTTCAATATATATGCTGTTTGAGTGCATGTTGTCTTTCAGTGTTCTCAACAGCCTAGATTTTCCACTATATGTACGCTGATTAAAATAGGCAGTTGTGAGCTGGCTGAGGCAGGTAATGGGTTGGGGTTCCATTCTACTGTCTCCCCACCATCTTAACACCTGCGCGCTTCTCTGCCACAAGTGTCTGCAGCAGTCAAGATGGAAGTGCTTTTAAGTACAAACAACACCTTTCCTAGCTTTGCCTGGCAGAAGTTTCTTACGAAGAATAATCTCTCCCGGAAACATTCTCCTGTGCATCGGGGACTAAAGTTTGTGGGGTAAGTGCTAGGATGTGCTCTTCTGGGACATTTGCCACTGACCCTGCTAAAGTTCACGGGAGAGCGGGAGTTTCATCCGTTAGCATAGAAATAGTGGGAGCCTTTGCCACTAGGAGCACCTCTGGGCCAGGCCACCGGCCTGCTTCCACAGGCTGCAATTAATAGTGTAACTTACTGGTTCTGTGCGGAGGAGTCACATTTAAATAATTTTTTTTATTGCTTTTTTTTTCAGCAGTTCAGGCCACAATTCTGTTGCCATTTGGCTGGCCAGAACACCTGGTCTTACCAGCAGTACTGTCAGGTTTCGCTGAAATCCAGGGACATTGGAATTCCTAGTGTTGAGAATCCTTGCCCTCTGCCATGCCCCCTCCTATGCTGCTGGCCTTTAAGGAGTGGAGAGAGGCTCAGTCCATCCAGGACCCACAAATTCACCAATACAAGTCTAAGAACCACTGGGGCCAAAATTACCCACCACCCGAAAAGAGTCGCACCTACTGCTCTTGAAGTGTTTGTGCTTTGTGCTTTTTTTTGGAACGGGGCCAGAATGACCGACCCTAGCGGGGTGGAAATGGGGGTGGGTCGCAGTAGCCGACGCTTGAAGTCGTCAGTGCGCGCTGATGATGTCATCACGCTGGCGCCATCAGTTAAAGGGGAGGGCCGCTGTGAACTCTGCAGCCACCTTAGTGGCAAACACTGGGCCAGCAGGTAGGGTTTCGGCCGGGCCAGCTGCCTGGCATCCAAGAGGGAGTGCCAGGTGCCCCGGCCGAATCCGCAACCGTAATTGTCGGCCCGACCTGGCAGTCGCCGGCAAAAAAAATAACACGCCGTCGCTGGCACCACCACCTCCCCTTTAAGGGCGGCTGTGCTGCCAAGCCACACAAAGGGTACTGACAGCAAGAGCTGTCGGGGGCATCGACCGGCAGCGGGGCATTTCCAGGAAAGGGGCAATTTCCCGCAGGACAATTTCGGGAAGGGATCGCTGTCGGTTGGTAAGGGGTCCGCAGCGGGAAAACGGGTGGAGCGGTCCCCCACACCGCTCCAAACCTGAGGAAGGGCAACCTTTAGAATGTGGAGACTCGGGGGCCATTCCGCACCGACCCATGGCCACTGCTTTCAGCTGGCCACGGGCCTATAGAAAGGGGCAATTTCGGCCCCAGTGTATCTGGCTCCTGGTCCAACATCCAACTTTTCTGGAGCATTCCTGTCAGTGTGGCGGTAGGATTGCGCCAGAAGGGCTATAGAGTTTTGGTCCCAGCTCTTTCCACCATATAAACAGTCCAGTCAACATTGGCTTCCTGTCTAGTGCGTAGAGTTCACTATGCTCACAATCTTCATCCAAACACATAACTCTCATTCATCACATCACCACAGATTCTTCCAGTCTGTTGTAAAAAAATGAAACATAAACATCAACTTCAGGAACATGGAATAAGTTTCTTCTTGCACCGGTTAGTAGCTGTGATAATTATGATAGCTTATGACCACTTTGTTTCTCTTTGATGCCAATGTGTGCTCTTCTACCTATACCTAATTTGGTGCTCCTCCTAGGGGCTCGCTGAGAATCTGGAGCATGTTAATTGCCTGGCTGTTGACTTTCTCTTTGAGCCTTTTGGTACTGCAGTGGTCTTACTTTGCTGTCCCCTATGCTCTGAGAAGGACCAGTTGCAGGCTGCAGCTCCAGTACTGCTCCCTGGCCGCCTGGTCATGTTGACACTTGTGCAGGCATCTGCAGTGACGAAGTGGAGGCCACACTTGACCTGCTATTGGGAGAGACAGCAGGATCTTGTGAGCTTTTTGGGCAACACCAGAAGTCCATAGCTAGCATGTGCAATGCCATTAGGGATGGCTTCACAGCACTGTCAAGCCACTCTGGAGTATATGGCAGCTCTAAGCTGGGCTGCAGTGGAGACCATAGGTAATTATGTTTAAAACACACAAACATGGAAATTGGCTGTCTAATGCCCAGAAGGAGCCTTTGCTCCATATTTACTTTCTCTCGTGCGGCCTGGTCCTTTAACCTAAGTTTCAGCCTGCAGGAGCACAAGATTTTCTGCTTCCTCCTGGTACACAATTCCAGTTCCTGCCAAGATTCTGGTGTGAGCCCACCTAACAATATTTTAATAAATGGATTCAGTAAAATTGTCTGGGGTCAGTGGGGCATGTTGCACTTCCATTGGCATGATAGCTGAATGGAAAATCGAAGTCAATGTGTTTTTCTGGTGCTATTCCTGCTTTTCAGTCATACACTTCTTTGTGTCACTTCCCAGGTGCCACAATCCTAGGTGCTCCCTGTCTGAGAGGCTCAAAGTGGTGAGTGTCCGTTCAGTTTATTGGACAGCTGCACGAGATTCAGCAGATGTTTTCTGCCTAAATTGTGCTGAGAGATCTGTATTTCTGGATGCAGTGCCCATGGTCATAGAGCTAAGCAACGGCACAGAACTGCACCTTGCTCCTGTGCTTTTTCACCCATAGCATTGTTTGAGGGTATTCCTCCTGAAGCCTACTGATCTCTCTGTGCGTAGGATAGTGTGCAGCTGTGAGTGGTCAGATTATAAGAACATAAGAATTAGGACCAGGAGTAGGCCATCTAGCCCCTTGAGCCTGCTCCGCCATTCAATAAGATCATGGCTGATCTGGCCGTGGACTCAGCTCCACTTACCCGCCCTCTCCCCGTAACCCTTAATTCCCTTGTTGGTTACACTCTATGGCTATATGTAAGCATTTTCTGAGTGAATTTGAAAAGAGCCTTGACCACTTGAGGCAACCTATTTATACAATTTTCCACTGCCAAAGGTAGAGGTTGCGTGGAGGCTCAGTATTGTCATGTGTTCTACTGGCCTGTATGGAAAAGCAAGCCAATGAGATTTATATTCTGAGACAACTGAACAGGGTCAGGGTCCCAGGGAGTCTGCTAGAAATCCACTGTACATCTGTTCATCCTTATCATTCACTGTCCTTTTATGCCCATTCATCACCAGTGTTTGTGTTTTATGGATCCTCACATGCATCACCACTTAAATGTTGTGAGGTGCTTGTAGCTGAGAAGGTGCTTATTGCAAGTGTTAGTGGTGATTGATGTTACTGTGCTGACCACTCTTGTGCTGTTGATTGATGCAAACCACTTAATTCTCCTTCTCTGTGAAGAGAGCAGAGGTAACATTACTGTGAGTACATAGGCATACTTATCCATTTTGTATTGCATTGTCATTACATAAGCCATTAAGTAGTTGCACCCAATCAATCTGTATGGACATTATGATGTAATATACGTAAAACTAATCTATCCCCTGTGGCATTGCTCATGGGTGGAAAGAACAGGAGTGCGCATGTATGAAAGGCGGTAACAATCATCCATGCATGGCTGGATTGAATTTGAAATGTTATTAACTAACAGATGCACACATACATAGATGTTGCCTAAAGTGGAGGTGAATAGTGTGAGCAGGATGGGACGTATCTGTAAGGCAAAGAAACGGGAAACAAGGGCCAAGGGAACATATGAGGTGGCAGACAAGGTGGAAAAGAGCTTTTCAAGTAGACCTCTGAATAAAAGCAGCAGTGTAGATAGGGCTAGATTTTCTACTTTTGTGCTTATCGTCCAAAAGTGGCCGTTATTTCTGGTGTGGGCGGTAAAAAGGGGTTTTCAGATCGCCGGCTTCTCGCCCATTCTCAAAGCACCTAGTCTCCATTTTTTTAAATGGGTTTACCGCGAGTGATATGAAATGGGCGGTAGCGTTAAATCTCACTGACCTTCTGCCGTAAAGTGTCGCTGTCCTTAGCAACGGCATGGAAACGCTCGATCCCCGCGATTCAGGAGGTCAAGGATCATCATGACATGCGCAGAAGAGGAGACAGAGAGAGAGGGAGCTGAGAGGGACTGAAGGCTTGTGTGGCTGTGGTGTGTGCTTGTCTGGCTGTTGAGGGAGATTCACCAGCAGCAAAAAGCCTACTAAGCACCAAGAACATAGTTGGCACCGAGTTTTTGTTCAAAAAATAATATATAACATGGAAGGGATGGAGGAGGCCCTGGAGCTGGTAGCCAGGAACACTGGTGGCAGAGGGCTCCCAGTGGTCCCGGAGTGCGGCACTGCACCCCAAGGTGCCGCACCCTCATTGGCAACAACATGAGAGCCAGGAGCAACATCTCGCTTATGGCTCGGAGCACGTCCCCACCTTAGGACCGTCCTCTCCCGGATCCGTCCAAGCAGCGGTTCGGCCGACATCCCTCCCCCCCAATGAAGCATCGCCTGAGGAGCTCCTCGGCCAGGCGGCTTGGAGTCAGGAGGGGAAGGGGAAGGGGTAGAGATGGGGAGGAGAAGCGGGAGTGGGGGGGTGGGGGAGGGTTTTTTTTTACAGAAATACTGATGATTTCAGATAAATGTTCGCTTTAAATGTTTTTTATTTAACAAAACCTTGTTGCACATTGGCTCAGATAGCTGCACCGTTACACGCTGGTGATTCCTTAACATCAAAGGGTATAATGACACTTAACTTCAATCAACTTAAACTTTAACTGTCACCAAGGTAATGCCCACCATTGATGTTTGACCTGCACACCCAGCAGTGTCTCAGGCTTGTAAATAACACCAACATACTTTCAGGCAAAGCGATCATTGATGAGCTCCTGATGTAAGGCTCTTGCAGCTATCATGCCAACACGGGCCCTTTCATGCGGTCTACAGGGGGGCGGGGGCATGGCTTCAGCATCAGCCTGATTGTCTGGGCCGATGTCAGCGTCCGCCTCCTTGTCCTCCTCTTCCTCTCTCTGGTGAGGTGGACTGTCAGACTCATCAGGCAATTCTTGTCCCCTCCTGATAGCCAAGTTGTACAGCATGGAGCACACCACCACAAATGGAGCTACCTGCTCAGGGTGGTATTGGACCTCACCTCCTGAGTGGTCCAGGCATCTAAAGCGCTGCTTAAGCACTCCAATGGTTTTTTCCACGATATTGCGAGTGGCTCTGTGGCTTTCATTGTATCGCCTCTTGGCTTCGGTGTGGGTGTCACGCAGGAGGGCCATCAGCCAGGTGGCGAGGCCATATCCTTTGTCAGCAAGCATCCAGCATTGACCTTGTGGCTGATTGGTAAACAAGTCAGATACAGTGCTCTCACACAGGATGTGAGCATCATGGATGCTGCCCAGAAATTGAGCATTCATTGCCAGTATAATTTGATGGTGGTCGACAACGAGTTGGACATGCAGGGAGTGGAATCCCTTGTGCTTCCTGAAAACCTCTGCATCCTGAAAAGGTGCCCGCATCGCGATGTGCGTACAGTCTATTGCACCCTGCACCTTGGGGAAGTTTGCAATTCTAGAGAATCCTAGAGCCCTCTCACTCTGTGCCTTCCTGGTCATAGGGAAGCTGATCAAGTCCCTCCTGTGTGCGTACAGGGTTTCAGTGACCTGTCTAATGCAGCGATGTGTGGCATGCTGAGAAAGTCCACAAATGTCGCCAGCTGTGGCCTGAAAAGAACCAGAGGCATAGAACGACAGTGCCGCGGTGACTTTGACCTGGACGGACAGTGCAGTACTGATGGTGCTGGCAGACTGCAGATCTCCCCTTATCAGCTGGCATACCTCAGTGATAACCTCTTTGTGGAAGCGCAGTCTCCGAAGGCAGGTGGTGTCGGGCAAGTTGAGGTAAGAATGCTTCTCCCTGTACTTGCGGGGGTGTAACGTCTGGTTCTCCTCATCAGTGTGGCATGTCTTACATTGGGCACATAATGCTGTGGTGCGTACCTTCGGCGATGTCAAGTCTGCTGCATGTAATTGATCATCAAGAGAGGGTGAGAAAGGACAGGCCCCATTGCAGTAGCTCTCTATTTTCCATCATTTGGTCACAAACAAGGAATGTCCCAACAAAGACACCTATTAAATTTCAGTTGGTCACTGTATGGTCAAGATGTTTGTAGAAATGTTCACATCAACTTCAACGACCTGCAGAGTACATCCGAACTCCCCCGAGGTTGAAGCACAGCAGCCGTTTAAAGGACGCGACATGCGATGTGGAACATAGCGTCCATAACGCTGTGATTAGTTCCGGTCAGTTCCACTTTTTCAGGGCGGTTTTTTGGGCGAGCGATATTGTGGGCGATATGTGTGCGAGGTGGTGAAAGTGACGCTGGGCGATCTCCTGGTCGCTAGTTTGGGCAAATATGCTCTTTACGACAAAAAAAGTGGGCGGGCGTTAATATTGAATCTCGGCGTTAAATCAGTGCGGAAAGTAACGCTGGGCGATATTATGGCCGTTGATTTCGCCCACTCTGATGATTCCGCCCAAAAATAGTGGGCGGGCAGTAATATATTTTCCCGACGTTAAGCACATGGGGAAAGTAACGCTCGGCAATAAGTTTCAGAAAAATGCCCATCAGTTTCCATTTTGTGCCAAAATGGGCGAGATCTGGGCGTTATAAGTCATTTCAGCAGTAAAATGGCCATTAAGTGGGCGTTAAGCCTGCAAAAAAAGTGGATGTTCTAGCCCATAGAATATCTTAGAGAGTAATGTTTGGGTAACGTTCATGATTTTAAAGGGAATTATACCCCAATGTGTGGTGCTCAAACGACAAGGCTTTTAATTATATAAAAATATAATTAATGTGGTATATACCAACTTGGTCTATGCCCATTCATAATTCTCTTCAATCTCATCAAGGCTAACATCAGTGAGTCTTCCTTCTTATTAAAATACATCTTTTATAAAGAAGTAATGTTTTTTCTAGTGTGGTTGTGTCATCTGATGCATTCATTCCCTCTGTTATGTGCAAAATTTGTCCATAAAAAAAATAGCATGAATTAAGGCAAGAATTGATATTCATTCAGGAACAACTAGAGGCCTAAAATTGTAGCCCCGGCTCATTGTCAGTGCAGAGGCACTTTGTGCCACTGGTGCACCGAGGGAATCTGTGGATTTGGTGAGGTCCCTTCATTAGCATCTTGGTGATATGCTCCAACATACTGCTTGACATACTGGAAGCACAGAAGTTAGTGGGAGTGGAGGGGGAGAGGAAGGGGTGGGATTTATGACACAAAGCCTTAAAAGTGCAGGTTCTGCATGTGAAAGCTTTACGTGGACTTCCTGTTTGGCACTATGGAGGGAACAGTATTGCAACAAGTGTTGGTAAAAAGTTTAAAGTTAGGCAATTGCAATGTTGCAAGCAGGACTCCTGCCTTTAGTGAGATGTTAATGAAGAGGTAGACAAAGAGGCATGCTATTTTAGGATATGAAGAGCACCTCCCTTAACTATGTAGTGATGGCTGTATGGAAAGTAGGTGGTGGAGCAGGTAAATGCAGTCTCTGCAAAAAAATGCCTTCTAAATGAGTAGGATGAAATACCATCAAGAAGTTTTCCATGGTATGCGAGTCCTCTACTTAGCTGTTTTTAGCAGTCTATAATGCCATGCCTGCGACACACACATATACTTTCACCTTAATCAGTTGTATACTTACGTGGAGTGCTTTCTTATCTTGACACATCGCTTGCCTGGAATCCTTTCACTGATGGGTACATCCATTGAAGACGCGTTTGGAGCACTTTTACATACTTTCTGTTCTACACTCTTGTCAAGTGAAGCACGGGGGTGGGGTGAAAGATAGTAATGTTTGAAAAATGAGCAAACCCAAAATATCCTGTGTTTCTCCCTCGAGAGGCACAACAGCAGTGTAAGTCTGGGCCATAATGCCCAATTGCCTTCTCCTGATGGGCCTCAGAAAACATCAGTCATTCATTACTGTCACCTTAGTAAAGGCCAAGGAAGCACAGAGCGGAAGATAAAGGCTGCAAATTGGAGGAGGTCCACAAACCTTCAGACGTTGATACGCCTTGAGGGCCTAACTCTGGAAATTGCTGATGATCCTGCCGAGCCAGCCCCATCCGAGAGCCTCTTGGTGACATCCATCAGCCAATAACCTCACTTCCTTCTCCCACTGGGGTAGCATATAGAAGCAGCAATAAATTACATATCAAGAGATACTCAATATCTAACGTTGCCACTTGACGTACTGGGGAAAGAGAAAATAGGCCACACCACATAAGAAATGTAAGAAACTGGATTGCTAGGAATATTGATATTTGTGTTTCCTGAGGGGGCATTGCCCTTTTGCTGCAGTATATGCCTGGCTGTGCGGTGACGGTGGATGAGGGATAGAAGGGACTCACTATCACTTGTGTTTTTTTGGCTGGCCAAGGAGAACCTCAGCTGGGAGTGTTTCTGTAGGAGACATTGACCTTTTAAATGAAGTGGGCTGGGATTAATCTCGGCCTTAAGTCATGAGCATGTTGCTGCTCAAAGGATGGGGCAAGCCCATGTGCTGTGCCTCTAGTTCTGGCTCATCTCTGATCCTCTACCTCTGTTTCTGGCCCATTTCCTCCTCATCCTCCATCTCGAGAATAGCTGTCAGAAACCTGAAAGGAATGCTCAAGATGTGGATCAGGTTGCCTCGGCCAGGAAAGGTGGCTGCATGTTCTGGGGTGGAGAAGGCAAGTTAGCAAACAAATTGCTGCTCTTTCACCACAAATAAAAAAAAATGATCCTCATTGACTCCCATAAATTTAAAAAAAAGCAAAAAAATAAACTGGCATGTCAAAAAACAAGCAATAAACTCAGCAAAGTCAGATACAAAGGCAATTAGGAAAACTCTAAAAAGATCAAGGGGATGCTGGCTTGCTACTCTGGCAGACTTTCCCTCTGTTCCAGTTTTTTTTTGGTGCACAAGAATGACACTGTGCCAAGAGCACAAAGCACTGAAATTTCCAGCACACCACGGATATGGGCCCCCTCAAACACCCCTAATATACATATTACAATGAGACTTTATCCCAGCACAGACCCAGCACAAAACTGACGCTGGCACAGAACAGGCAGAGGGATCAAAACCCTGTGCTACCAGTGCAATGGAATATAATTTCAGGTCCTGGTGCCTATATATGTCCCTCATATCAATATCTATTCTTTGGTGATACCAGATAGTAAAGTTGTGGTTTTACCTTTGTGGTGTTGTGGAGCAACTTCTTCACTTCCTGTCGTGTCTGCCTTGTTCGACATTCCAAGTTCACCTGGTCTCTGATGTCTAGCCACACTTTTTGTCTCTGCTGTATAGTGGCTGACTGGCTGTGACCCTAAAAGGATTATTTATTTTTTCAAGAACATCTTCATCTATCACCTCCATGTCCTGGCTTTTCAAATTTGGCAGCTGGCCATAAGGATAAAGGTGGTGAATTTCCTTGCCGTTATCAGCGATTTTCTGGCGAATAATCGAAGAAATTAATTTTTGTGGCAAAAAGAATCAGGCAGGAGCTTTTTCCACCAATGTGCTGCCATTAACGTTCTCCAATTCCCTTGTTGCTTTTTGGCACTTGACGTGGTCTCCAGTGTCCTAATTTAAATATGTGGTAATGAGGGCGAATGGTTCCACAGCTCCGAGTTTCCAGCTTTCACAATCACAATATACTCAGAATATAAGGCACAGCTTTTGCCAGGATCAGCCAAGAGGCATGTGGAAGTGAAGAGCTTCAGAGCCTGAAGAGTCTGGAGAGTTTGACTAACGATTCCTAAAGCTGGGAAACAGCTTATTTTAGTGATTCTTTTGCAATTCTGCCGAGAGACAGCTGGACTTGCTGCACACTGCTTCAGATAGAGTTGACCACCGGCAGATTTTTGCCCCCCTCCCCACCACCTCATGAGCCTTTACTAGCAATAAAGGTTTTTCAGGAGAAGGTATTGAATTTGCGATGGGCACATCCTTATGTGCCATTAGCACAGAGCAGGAGGAAGAGGAGCAGCACAGGGAGGAGCAAAGGAAAATCTTCAGCATTTGAGGAGGATGCCCCTCACTAGATACTATTCTCCATAGAATATACAGACAGCACGGATTATATGAGGGCCTTAGTTGTTGTTTTCGTATTTCCACACTCTTTCTTTGGAGAATAGTGCGAAGTAATGGAAGGATTCATGGGCTGATTTACAGTCTGACAGGGCACTCTTTCCATAGACGTAACCATCTTTATGCCAGCCGACAGGGCGGTTAGTCCTGTACAGTGGGAGGGTTTTGTGGGCTTTCACAACTCATATGATAAAAGGGGAAACACCCACACCTACCGGGCTCAAGTATCCCGCTACATGTCAACCCAGAATTCAAGGCTGAAGCTCTCGTCTTCACTCGACTACCTGGAGCAGGGTTCAAACCTTGGATCTTGTGACTTAGAAGCGAAAATGCTACTACTAAGCCACAGGCTTGTTCCAGGGCCTTCGTGAGGAGATGTGTATAAGAAGAATGTGCTTCACCAAAGAGGCAATAGGGTAGCTCTGTCACCTACTGCACAAGGACCTGCAGCCATGCTCATCAGCCTGCACTACTCTATACTTATGAAGGTGACCACCACACTCAACCTTTATTGCACAGGCTCATTTCAGGCAATACTGGTAATATCAGCCAGGCTGCAGTACGGGCATATATTTGTCAGATGACGAACGTATTCTACAGGACAGTTGAGGAATTCATCACCTTTAGCATCACAGCAAGGCAACAAGATAGGACTTTTCAGTTTTATGGGGTTTCTGGCATTCCCAAGGTCCAGGGTGCAATAGATGGAACCCACATGGCTTTGCATGCTCCCAGAGAACACCCCCTAAACTACTACAACAGGATGGGCTTCCACTTCCTGAATGTACAGATTGTGTGTGACAACATGCAAAGGATCCGACACATATGACAGATACGCTGGAGGTTATTATAAAGCATCTATCCTTTGAAATTCGCCCTCCCTGTCCTCTTCAGGTCAACAGATAGTTTCTGCATGACAAAGCATACTGTCTATTCCTGTAGATAATGAACCCGCTAACTGTGCCCCAAACTGTAGCAGGAGCACTAGGAACATGCCTCTGCTAGATTGGCCATCGACAGGACCATCAGGGGTTTAAGGCAACACTTTTGCTGCTGAAACATGTCGGTAGGGACTCTGCAGTATACTCCAGGCTGTGTATCCTGCTGTGCACTTTACAACTTCACCATTCAAAAAGGGCTTGACTTTGACATTGCTGGTGAGGAGACATGGCTCCATTTGAGCCAGAACTACGTGGAGGAGAGCATCATAATGACCTGCAATCGGTGACTACCGCAAGGGGCATCAGAGCAGATCTTATCATGGAAGTCTTCTCTTCTGTGTAACACAGTCTACCTTTAACACCAAAGCCATGCCTCCTCCTCTCCCTGCAGTCTTCAGTCAGCTTTTCTCTGTCAATCTGACTCCAGTGGCAGCTTTTAGTCAAATTGCCTATCCCCATCCAAGAATGGAATCTACCAACCTAATTTGGCAATGACCCTGCTGAGTTTGTAGAATTCCGAGCTGCTCTGTAAATACTTTTAATCAGGTATCCATTCCATTTCATGAGTAAGGACTTCTGTTAAGAAAAAAGCAAAATTTCCTCACAGAATCTTCATAGAATCATAGAAATTTACAGCACAGGAGGAGGCCATTCGACCCATTGTGTCTGTGCCAGCCAAAAAAGTGCTATTCAGCCGATTCCCACTTTCCAGCTCTTGGTCTGTAGCCTTGTAAGTTACGATACTTCAAGTGCACATCCAAGCATATTTTAAATGTGATGATAAATCTTACAGCACAGATGGGGCCCATTCAGTCCATCATGCCTGTGCTGGCTCTTTGAAAGAGCTATCCTGCTCCCCCACTCTTTTCCCATAGCTCTGCAGCTTTTTTCCTTTTCAAATATATATCCAATTCCCTTTTGAAAGCTAATACTGAATTCTGCTTTCACCACCTTTCCAGGCCGTGCATTCCAGATCATAACAACTCGGAGCGTAAACAAATTCTCTTTATTTTCACTCTGGTTCGTAAGCCAATTATCTTAAATTTGAGTCCTCTGTTTCTCAACCCACTCACCAGTAGAAATAGTTTCTCAAACCCCTCATAATTTTTAACTCCTCTATTAAATCTCCCCTTAATCTTCTCTGCTCTAAGGAGAACAATCCCAGCGTCTCTAGTCTCGCTACATAACAGAAGTTCCTCATCCCCTGGTATAATTCTGGTAAATTTCCTCTGCACCCTCTCCAAGGCCTTGACATCCATCGTAAAGTGTGGCCCCCAGAATTGGACACAGTTGAGGCCTAGCCAGTGATTTATAAAGGTTTAGCATAACTTCCTTGTTTTTGTACTCTATGAGGCCAAAATTGCCCCTTTCCTGAAGGCCTCTTAACACCTGAAAGCGGCGGCCACGCTGCGGAACGCAATGGTTGACGACTTTTCGTGTAATGGCCGCCATTATCAAAATTCCGCTCCTGTGTTATCCTGGTGGTGACCTGCTCCCCACTCACCACTCCGCTGCTGCTGATCTGTGCTAAGTGTGTCATCACAGTGCACACCGCCGATCTAACTCCCCCCCCACCCCACCCCCCGGATGTTGAAATTCCGCCGTGCAAACCTTCGGCTAGCCCGACGGTGCCAAAACAAGCGGTCCAGCAAGGCTGAGGCCTTCTGTCATGGCGGTGCAGCTCCCCGTAAAGGGGAGGACCTACTGCCGCTGCTGCCATGTTTTGTTTTGTCACCGACTGCCATGTCGGCCCGACAATTATGCCCCCAGGTTTGGCTGGGCCGCCAACAGGCAGCCCCTCTTGGGTGCCAGGCCGCTGGCCCGGCCAAAGCCCTCCCTGGTGGCCCAGTGGACGGAAGTTTAAAGATCATGTAGGCTCTTTAAACCTACATGGTGACGCGGCGCCATGATACTGTCCTTGCGGTGGCTGCTCTACAACCCCCCTAACTTCCGCCCCTCTAGTCTTGTCACCGCCCGCATATCGCCCCCATTAAGAGCGACTTCCGGATCCGAGTGAAAAAAAAACAAAGAGCGGAATTTCGCTCAAGTGGTGACCTCAACCACCACGGCGGCAAAAACCATAGAAACGGGGTGCGTGCACCCTGTTTCGGGCGGGGGGCAATTTCGGCCCCTCTACCTCTATTTATAAAGCTACGGTTCCCATATGCTTTTATCATCTTCAAAGGTTTGTGTACACACACCCCCAGTGTCTCGCTTTCCTGCACTCCCTTTAAATTTGTACCATATACCTACCTAAATGCATCACTTCATACTTCTCTGCATTAAATTTCATCTGACATGCATCTGCCCATTTCACCAGTCTGTCTATGACCTTGTATATAAGAAGATAAGAAGTAAGAGCAGGAGTAGGCCACCTGGCCTCTCGAGCCTGTTCCGCCATTTAATAAGATCATGGCTGATCTGATCATGGAATCAGCTCCACTTCCCCATAACCCTTTACTCCCTTATCGCTCAAAAATCTGTCTATCTCTGCCGTAAATATATTCAATGTCCCAGCCTCCACAGCTCTCTGGGGCAGAGAATTCCACAGATTTACAACCCTCTAAGAGAAGAAATTCCTCCTCATCTCAGTTTTAAATGGGCGGCCCCTTATTCTGAGACTTTGGCTCCTATTTTCTCCAATAAAGATTTCTGGCGTCCACTTACCTTTACATACGTTTTTCTCCCCACCGTCAGTGGCAAAAAAAACCCGGCAGTTTCCCCGAACTGAAAGCTATATTTAGCGCCATGTTACCCGTCCATTTCGGGGGGGTGGAGCTTACAGTGTGTTGCGAAAATTCACTGCGCATGCGCTTTAAATACAAACCACTCACTGCGCATGCACTGTAGACCATCGGCCAGGGATAGCAGCGGGCTGCGTGTGTGAAGGACTATCGGCCAGGGATAGCAGCGGGCCGCGTGTGTGAAGGACTATCGGCCAGGGATAGCAGCGGGCCGCGTGTGTGAAGGACTATCGGCCAGGGATAGCAGTGGGCCACGTGTGTGAAGGACTATCGGCCAGGGATAGCAGTGGGCCGCGTGTGTGAAGGACTATCGGCCAGGGATAGCAGCGGGCTGCGTGTGTGAAGGACTATCGGCCAGGGATAGCAGTGGGCCGGGTCGGCTGCGTTGAAAAGTTTCTCTCGGAAGGAAAAGGCTATCCTGAACGTTTTCTGAGGGCTTTTCTTGATGTGGTGATGTGCCTACAGTTTGGTCTTCGAGAGAAGAGGCTACTCTGCATTTTTTGTGATGTGCCTGGAAGTATCTTTGGAAATTTGGCTGGAGTTGGAACTTCGGGGGAAAAGGCCGCTCTGGAAGGTTTGTTTTCAATGTGCCTGCAGTTTGCTCATCCATGGACAAGGCGCAGCCTGGTTTACTTCTCCTGGTTTACTTCTAGCCTCCAGTTATTTGCTCCGAAAGGCATGGAGGACCTTCGGCCAGGGATAGGAGTGGTCCAGCGTCGATTTCATAAAGTGAAGGTAGGGTTTTTCCAAACGGTCTCTGATGTCTCTGTGCGGCGTTTTAAAAGAAAAATCGGTGATGGGGAAAATGGCCTTAATGGCCAGAAATGGCGCACAATCACCTGTTTAACATGCACCAGCGCCAAAATATATGGCGCCAAATACTCTGGCGCTGATATTAGCGATGGCGCCCAAACATTGGGGAAAATTAGAAATGCCAAAAAAAAGTCACTGGGCACCAAAAAATTGGCACCTAATGATGGGGAAAATAGGGGCATATGTCCCCTAGTTTTAGTTTCCCCTACGAGTGGAAATATCCTCTCTGCATCCACCTTGTCGAGCCCCCTCATTATCTTATATGTTTCGATAAGATCACCTCTCATTCTTCTGAACTCCAATGTGTATACACCCAACCTACTCAACCTATCTTCATAAGTCAACCCTCTCATCTCCGGAATCAACCTAGTGAACCTTCCCTGAACAGCCTCCTATGCAAGTATATCCTTTCTTAAATACGGAGACCAAAACTGTACGCAGTACCCCAGGTGTGGCCTCACCAATACCCTGTACAGTTGTAGCAGGACTGCTCTGCTTTTATAATCCTTGCAATAAAGGCCAACATTCCATTTGCCTTCGTGAAGTCTGCTACTGTCCTCTTCATTGTTTCCGACATTTCCAAGTTTTGTGTTATCTGCAAACTTTGAAAATGCACTCCCAATAGCCAAGTCCAAGTCATTATTATGTCAAAAAGAGCAGTAGTCCCAATACTGATCCCTGGGGGACACTACTATATACTTCCCTCATTTGAAAAAAAGCCATTGACTACTACTTCCTGCTTTCTATCTCTTAACCAATTGTATATCCACACAGCCACTTCCCATTTAATCCCATGGGCTTCAATTGTGCTAACAAGTCCTCATGTCTCAAAGTGTGGCACTTTATCAAACGCCTTTTGAAAGTCCATATACACAACATCAACTACCCTACCATCATTAACCCTCTCCGTTATCTCATCTAAAAACTCAGTCAAGTTTATCAGACACAAATTGCCTTTAACAAATCCAAAAGCAAAATACTGCAGATGCTGGAATCTGAAATAAAAAATAAAGTGCCGGAAATCTCAGCGGGTCAGGCAGCATCTGTGGAGAGAAACAGAGTTAACGTTTCAGGTAGATGATCCTTCGTCAGAACTGTCTCTCCACAGATGCTGCCTGACCCGCTGAGATTTCTAGCACTTTGTTTTTATTTAACAAATCTATATTTGGCTGTCATTAAGTAACCCATATTTTTCCAAAATGTTCTATGATCTCTAAAAGTGTCCCCATCACGGATGCCCTGCAGTTACCGGGTTTATCCCTCTGTGGTTCTCGACTCCATCCCGCAGCACGTGACCCGCCACCAACCCAGTGAAACTCCAACGTTGCAAGAGGTAGGCAAAGCCATAAAACAGCTCAAGAATAACAAGGCTACGGGTGCGGATGGAATCCCTGCTGAGGCGCTAAAGTATGGCGGAGAGGCGCTGTTGGCGCGGATACATGACCTCATCTCTCTCATCAGGAGGGAGGAGAGCATGTCAGGAGATCTCAGAGATGCAGTGATTGTGACCATTTTTTAAAAAGGGGGACAAGTCTGACTGCGGCAACTACAGGGGAGTCTCCCTGCTATCAGCCACTGGGAAAGTTGTCGCTAGAGTCCTCCTCAATCGTCTTCTCCCTGTGGCCGAGGAGCTCCTCCCGGAGTCACAGTGCGGTTTTCATCCCCTACGGGGCACAACAGACATGATCTTTGCAGCGCGCCAGTCGCAGGAAAAATGCAGGGAGCAGTGCTAGCCCTTATACATGGCCTTTTTCGATCTTACAAAGTCCTTTGACACTGTCAACTGTGAGGGTCTATGGAACGTCCTCCTCTGTTTCGGATGCCTCCAAAAGTTTGTCAATATTCTTCGCCTGCTTCACGACGACATGCAGGCCGTGATCCTTATTAACGGATCCATTACAGACCTAATCCACGTCCGGACCAGGGTCAAACAGGGCTGCGTCATCGCTCCAACCCTCTTCTCAATCTTCCTCGCTGCCATGCTCCACCTCACAATCAACAAGCTCCCCGATGGAGTGGAACTAAACTACAGAACCAGTGGGAAGCTGTTTAACCTTCGCCGCCTCCAGGCCAGGTCCAAGATCACCCCAACCTCTGTCGTTGAGCTGCAGGACGCGGACGATGCCTGCGTCTGTGCACATTCAGAGGCTGAACTCCAAGATATAGTCAATGTATTCACTGAGGCATATGAAAGCATGGGCCTTACGCTTAACATCTGTAAGACAAAGGTCCTCCACCAGCTTGTCGCTCAGCACTGCCTTCCAATCATCAAGATCTACGGCGCGGCCCTGGACACCGTGGACCATTTCCCATATTTCGGGAGCCTCTTATCAACAAAGGCAGACATTGATGCGGAGATTCAGCATCGCCTCCAGTGCACCAGTGCAGCCTTCGGCCGTCTGAGGAAAAGAGTGTTTGAAGACCAGGCCCTGAAATCTACCACCAAACTCATGGTCTACAGGGCTGTAGTAATACCCGCCCTCCTGTATGGATCTGAGGCACGGGCGATGTATAGAAGGCACCTCAAGTCGCTGGAGATATATCACCAACGATGTCTCCGCAAGATCCTGCAAATCCCCTGGGAGGACATGCGCACCAACATCAGTGACCTCGACCAGGCTAACATCCCCAGTATTGAAGCACTGACCACACTTGATCAGCTTCGCTGGCCAGGCCACTTAGTTCGCATGCCAGATACGAGACTCCCTAAGCAAATGCTTTATGCGGAGCTCTGTCATGGTAAACGAGCCAAAGGTGGGCAGCGGAAACATTATAAGGACACCCTCAAAGCCTCCCTGGTAAAGTGCGACATCACCACTGACACCTGGGAGACCCTGGCCGAAGACCACCCTAGAAGGAGAAAGTACACCCGGGAGGGCATCGAGCTCTTCGAGTTCGAAAGCAAAGAGCATGATGAGGCCAAGCACAGGCAGCGGAAGGAGCTTGCAGCAAACCAGCCCCACCGACCCCTTCCCTCGACAAATGTCTGTCCCACCTGTAACAGGGTCTGTGGCTCTCATATCGGACTGTTCAGCCATCAAAAGAACTCACTTAGGGAGTGGAAGCAAGTCTTCCTCGATTCCGAGGGACTGCCTATGAATTCCATCATTATTCCTGTGTATGCCGAGGTAGTAAATATGGACAGGTTATTTTACAATGAACCTGTTCCTATTTTCACCCTGGATGTTCATGTCCAGCTTCTGGGCTGTCATCAGAAGCAAGATTTTGATCTACTTAACCTAGTAGCGCTGAGACCATTTGTAACACCTCTCTAATAGCTCCAACTGAGAACTGCTAACTCAGCACAAACTTTGATCAAGCAAGGGGACCTTCTTGGTCTGTAAAGCTCAGCTACGACTAAACTGCTTCAACCAGCTCAGCTATCAGGAGAGCTGGGGTGGAGTATGTTTCTAGTTTGTGTTACTTGCTGTTGGGAATTAACAGATCAATAGATGGTTTATTGGTAACATTACCAGCACAACGGAGTTAAAGAGTCCTCCTGGATACAATGGGAGCTCGTTCAGGATCCGCAGGTACTGCAGCTTGGCTTGTGTTGCAGAGATCTGTATGAAACATACAATGTGTTCAGCAAAATATCACCTGCATCAGAAAATGAATGATATCTAAATAAATCCATGCTAAACCAATCAGCCATTTGCAGAGTTATTTGTGATTGAATCAGAATTTGTATCAACTGTATAAAAGCTCTAAACTTTATGTCAATCAATCTGTGATTAATTAATGCAAATTAAACTCTTAACAATTTAAAAAACTTACTTCACAAAAAATATTCTTGGAAAATGTTTGCAAAAAATTATTCTTCTGGCATGCAACACCATCTTTAAATAAAGTTAGATAGTAGGAGCTTGTATGGTGGCCTCCTTTTGACAATGCAAAACTAAAGACACTGTGCTAGAGGGACGGTAAAGTGGTTGGTTCATGGCTTGGAGATCTACGTATAGCTTTTTTGATTAGATGTGTCTTGTTGAAGATCTGTTGCATTGAATCTCTGCCCACTTTGTACTGAAACAAGTGGGAGCTTTGTTGCAATATTAAAGCTCAGGGTGTGTTATAATTTCTTCTTGAATGCTATATCCTGATTTTTATATCTGCTGGATGCTGGGTCATCTTCACATCCATATAAGAAAGAACTTGCATTTATATAACACCTTTCCCAACCTCAATATATCCCAAAGCACTTTACAGCCAATAAAGTACTTTTGAAGTACTGTTGTATTGTAGGAAAATACGGCAGTCAATTTGCTCATAGCAAGGTTACACAAATAACAAATGATAAGTGACCAGATAATCTTTTTTGGTGATGTTGGCTGAGGGATAAATATTGACCAGGACACTGGGACTAACTCCCCTGCTCTTCTTCCAATAGTGCTATGCGATCTTTTACATTCACCAGAGATGGCGGCAGACAGGGTCTCGGTTTAACGCCCTTCCAGAAAGGCAGCACCTCCGACAGTGCAGCACATACATAGTACCGCTCTGACATGTCAGCCCTAGTCTTTGGACTGGAGCTTGAACCCACTCCCAATGTTCCCTTGAATTTTTTTTTGGGGTGGACGGCCCCTTTTAGTGGCTCCGTGGCCCGTTCAAATTCTCACGCGTGCGTGTTTTTTTCCATTTAAAAGCAGGTGAGCAGCCTGCATGGGACCTTCAGACCGCTGCGAACAGAAACGTTACCCACACTCTTCTGAGTCAGAGACACAAGTGCACTGCCACTGAGCCAAGGCTGATACCTTACATATAAAGTTACTAGGAAATGAGCTCTATACAGAAATTCACTTACAGTACATAATAAGATTTAGTGGGCCATTTTCAAGCCATTTCTGCATCATTTCTAGAGGACAGCAGTGCAGTTTATCTGTGTACATTACCTACCTACCAACATTCCCAAGGTGAGAGAGAAGATGACTCAATGCTACCATTTATCAACGTGATGGCCTAAGTATATAAGCCACAAAGTATTAAAAACATAGAAACATAGAAAATAGGTGCAGGAGCAGGCCATTCGGCCCATCAAACCAGCACCACCATTCAATATGATCATGGCTGATCATGCAACCTCAGTACCCCACCCCTGCTTTCTCTCCATACCCGCTGATCCCCTTAGCCGTAAGGGCCACATCTAACTCCCTCTTGAATATATCCAACGAACTGGACTCAACAATTTTCTGTGGTAGAGAATTCCACAGGTTCACCACTCTCTGGGTGAAGAAGTTTCTCCTCATCTTGGTCCTAAATAACTTACCCCTTATCCTCAGACTGTGACCCCTGGTTCTGGACTTCCCCAACATCGGGAACATTCTTCCTGCATCTAACCTGTCCAGTCCCGTCATAATTTTATATGTTTCTATGAGATCCCCTCTCATTCTTCTAAATTCCAGTGAGTATAAGCCTAGCCGATCCAGTCTTTCTTCATATGTCAGTCCTGTCATCCCGGGAATTAGTCTGGTGAACCTTTGCTGCACTCCCTCAATAGCAAGCGCGTCCTTCCACAGATTAGGAGACCAAAACTGCACACACTAGTCAAAGTGTGGTCTCACCAAGACCCTGTTTCGCTTGCCAACCTGTTGCAAGTTTAGTGCTGGCCCATGCCAAGCCCCCCCTCCCCACACACACACACACAACCACACACACACACACACAACCACACTGCAATGGGGCCCACATTCAAGCTGAAACCCTTGGCACACTAACACCTTCAAAGACCTTCATGCATATAATCATTGTTAGACTAGCTGTATGATATACATGTCACTTACTGACATATATGTTTGTCACTGTGTATGGGCACCATCAACTTATAATATCTAAGATGAAGTTGGCCCCGTCTGGAGTACTGCATTCAGTTTTGGCCACTAAATATTGGGAAAGATATATTGACCTTGGAGGGGGGGTACAGTGCAGGTTCACCAGAATTAAATTAGGACAGGTTGCATAACTTGACTTGTATTTTCTTGAGTTTAAAAGGTTGAGGGGGACCTAATCAAGGTATTCAAAATGATAAAGGGATTTGACAGAGTAGATGCAGAGAAATTATTTCCTCTGGTGGGGGGATCCAGAACAAAAGTGTATACTCTGAAAAATAAAGAAAGAAAAGAAAGACTTACATTTATATAGTGCCTTTCACTACCACTGGACATCTCAAAGCGCTTTACAGCCAATGAAGTACTTTTTGGAGTGTAGTCACTGTTGTATTGTGGGAAACGTGGTAGCCAATTTGCACACCACAAACAGCAATGTAATAATGATCAGGTAATCTGTTTTTCTGTTATGTTGATTGATGGATAAATATTGGCCAGGACAGCTGGGGTAACTCTCCTGTTCTCCTTCAAAATAGTGCCATGGGATCTTTTACATCCACAGGAGAGAGCAGACGGGGCCTCGGTTTAACGTCTCATCCGAAAGATGGCACCTCCGATAGGGCAGCACTGGAGTGTCAGCCTAGATTTTTTGCGCTCAATTACCATTCAGGGGGGTTTAGTAATAGCTGTTAACCTTTTAGACACAACTTGCAACAATATTTGCAAATAGGTCTCACATGTGTTAAAGGCACTTTAAAAATAAACTTACTTCAAGGAGTTAAAATAAAGCGTCCTTCATAAACTTACAGGAGCAATTTAAAAGCTCTTTTCCTCAGGGGTTGGTACTGGGACCACTGCTTCTCTTGATATATATTAATGACTTGGACTTGTGTGTACAACACACAATTTCAAAATTTGCAGATGACACAAAAGTTGGAAGTATAGTGGTTTGTGAGGAGGATAGTGATTAGACTTCAAGATGACAGAAAGGCCGGTCGAATTGGCAGACATCTGGCAGATGAAATTTAATGCAGAAAAGTGCGAAGTGACACATTTTGGCAGGAAGAATGAGTAGAGGCAAGAGAAGCTAAAGGGTACAATCCTAAAGGGAGTGCAAAAACAGAGAGACCTGGGGATACATGTGCACAAATCGTTGAAGCTGTCACGGCAGGTTCAGAAAGTGGTTAAAAAAAGATTACGGGATCCTGGGTTTTATAAATACAGACAATGGGCCCAAATTTCCCCAACCACTTTTTTCGGCGCACTCCCCGGAGATGCGGCAACTTTGTGCGCTGGAAACGGCGCTGAAAAACTTTCTCCCGATTCTGGCCGCTCTGCGGTGCTCCTCATGGAGTGAGGGGGGCGGAGCTACCGTCCCGCGCCGAAAACAGTGCTGGCAGCTGTGTGCGTGCGCAGTAGAGCGGTCGCGCATGTGCAGTAGGTACGTCCCATGATTGTGATGATGATGCCTGCAGAACGCGTCCAGCCCCTATCCCAGGCCGAATGGCCTGCCACACAGGCCGGCTGCTGAGGGCTGCAAGAAACAGGTTGGTGCGACTGAGTTTTGGTCGGGGCGAGAGAGGGGGGGAGAGGTTGGTCGTCTTTGGCTGCAGTCCAGTGGTTTGGACCGAGAATAGCTTGTCGTGTAGCAACGTCGCTTGCCATGCTGGGCTGGCTTTGCATTTGTTTGTTTGGGTGGTGGTCTAGTCATGTTAAAGAAGCACATATACAGTAACAGCCATGTGCTTAACCTACATCCCATCCTGTGTATCAATAAATAACCAGCAACATGCAGTTAGGTTGTATTGCAAATAATTTATGTATGAAGCTCTTTGAAGGACCGGAACCAATGTCCTCGGGGGAGTGTTTGCTAGTGTTGTTGGGGAGGAGTTAAACTAATATGGCAGGGGGATGGAAACCAATGCAGGGAGACAGAGGGAAACAAAAAGGAGACAAAAGCAAAAGACAGAAAGGAGATGAGGAAAAGTGGAGGGCAGAGAAACCCAAGGCAAAGAACAAAAAGGGCCACTGTACAGCAAAATTCTAAAAGGACAAAGGGTGTTAAAAAAACAAGCCTGAAGGCTTTGTGTCTTAATGCAAGGAGTATCCATAATAAGGTGGATGAATTAACTGTGCAAATAGATGTTAACAAATATGATGTGATTGGGATTACAGAGATGTGGCTCCAGGATAATCAGGGCTGGGAACTCAACATCCAGGGGTATTCAACATTCAGGAAGGATAGAATAAAAGGAAAAGGAGGTGGGGTAGCATTGCTGGTTAAGGAGGAGATTAATGCAATAGTTAGGAAGGACATTAGCTTGGATGATGTGGAATCTATATGGGTAGAGCTGCAGAACACCAAAGGGCAAAAAACGTTAGTGGGAGTTGTGTACAGATCTCCAAACAGTAGTAGTGATGTTGGGGAGGGCATCAAACAGGAAATTAGGGGTGCATGCAATAAAGGTACAGCAGTTATAATGAGTGACTTTAATATGCACATAGATTGGGCTAACCAAACTGGAAGCAATACGGTGGAGGAGGATTTCCTGGAGTGCATAAGGGATGGTTTTCTAGACCAATATGTTGAGGAACCAACTAGGAGGGAGGCCATCTTAGACTGGGTGTTGTGTAATGAGAGAGGATTAATTAGCAATCTCGTTGTGCGAGGCCCTTTGGGGAAGAGTGACTATAATATGGTGGAATTCTGCATTAGGATGGAGAATGAAACAGTTAATTCAGAGACCATGGTCCAGAACTTAAAGAAGGGTAACTTTGAAGGTATGAGGCGTGAATTGGCTAGGATAGATTGGCGAATGATACTTAAGGGGTTGACTGTGGATGGGCAATGGCAGACATTTAGAGACCGCATGGATGAACTACAACAATTGTACATTCCTGTCTGGCGTAAAAATAAAAAAGGGAAGGTGGCTCAACCGTAGCTATCAAGGGAAATCAGGGATAGTATTAAAGCCAAGGAAGTGGCATACAAATTGGCCAGAAATAGCAGCGAACCCGGGGACTGGGAGAAATTTAGAACTCAGCAGAGGAGGACAAAGGGTTTGATTAGGGCAGGGAAAATGGAGTACGAGAAGAAGCTTGCAGGAATCATTAAGACGGATTGCAAAAGTTTCTATAGATATGTAAAGAGAAAAAGGTTAGTAAAGACAAACATAGGTCCCCTGCAGTCAAAATCAGGGGAAGTCATAACGGGGAACAAGTACTTTGGTTCGGTATTTACTAAGGAGGACACAAACAACCTTCCGGATATAAAAAGGGTCAGAGGGTCTAGTAAGAAGGAGGAACTGAGGGAAATCCTTATTAGTCGGGAAATTGTGTTGGGGAAATTGATGGGATTGAAGGCCAATAAATCCCCAGGGCCTGATGGACTGTATCCCAGAGTACTTAAGGAGGTGGCCTTGGAAATAGCGGATGCATTGACAGTCATTTTCCAACATTCCATTGACTCTGGATCAGTTCCTATCGAGTGGAGGGTAGCCAATGTAACCCCACTTTTTAAAAAAGGAGGGAGAGAGAAAACAGGGAATCATAGACCGGTCAGCCTGACATCGGTAGTGGGTAAAATGATGGAATCAATTATTAAGGATGTCATAGCAGCGCATTTGGAAAGAGGTGACATGATAGGTCCAAGTCAGCATGGATTTGTGAAAGGGAAATCATGCTTGACAAATCTTCTGGAATTTTTTGAGGATGTTTCCAGTAGAGTGGACAAGGGAGGACCAGTTGATGTGGTATATTTGGACTTTCAGAAGGCTTTCGACAAGGTCCCACACAAGAGATTAATGTGCAAAGTTAAAGCACATGGGATTGGGGGTAGTGTGCTGACATGGATTGAGAACTGGTTATCAGACAGGAAGCAAAGAGTAGGAGTAAATGGGGACTTTTCAGAATGGCAGGCAGTGACTAGTGGGGTACCGCAAGGTTCTGTGTGGGGCCCCAGCTGTTTACACTGTACATTAATGATTTAGACGAGGGGATTAAATGTAGTATCTCCAAATTTGCGGATGACACTAAGTTGGGTGGCAGTGTGCGCTGTGAGGAGGATGCTATGAGGCTGCAGAGCGACTTGGATAGGTTAGGTGAGTGGGCAAATGCATGGCAGATGAAATATAATGTGGATAAATGTGAGGTTATCCACTTTGGTGGTAAAAACAGAGAGACAGACTATTATCTGAATGGTGACAGATTAGGAAAAGGGGAGGTGCAACGAGACCTGGGTGTCATGGTACATCAGTCATTGAAGGTTGGCATGCAGGTACAGCAGGCGGTTAAAAAAGCAAATGGCATGTTGGCCTTCATAGTGAGGGGATTTGAGTACAGGGACAGGGAGGTGTTGCTACAATTGTACAGGGCCTTGGTGAGGCCACACCTGGAGTATTGTGTACAGTTTTGGTCTCCTAACCTGAGGAAGGACATTCTTGCTATTGAGGGAGTGCAGCGAAGGTTCACCAGACTGATTCCCGGGATGGCGGGACTGACCTATCAAGAAAGACTGGATCAACTGGGCTTGTATTCACTGGAGTTCAGAAGAATGAGAGGGGATCTCATAGAAACGTTTAAAATTCTGACGGGTTTAGACAGGTTAGATGCAGGAAGAATGTTCCCAATGTTGGGAAGAACTGAGGTAAATAATTAAATTAACAAATAAAGAGCTGATGTAAATCCTACCTTCGGCCTGGGATGGGGAGGGAGAACGCAACTGCTGCACCGACTTTCAACCCTTTTTGGGCGGAAATTTTTTCCCTTTTAGCCCATTTTCCCTTTTTCCCTTTTTGCCCACTGACATCTGACATAGAAACATAGAAACATAGAAAATAGGTGCAGGAGTAGGCCATTCGGCCCTTCGAGCCTGCACCGCCATTCAATGAGTTCATGGCTGAACATGCAACTTCAGTACCCAATTCCTGCTTTCTCGCCATAACCCTTGATCCCCCTAGTAGTAAGGACTACATCTAACTCCTTTTTGAATATATTTAGTGAATTGGCCTCAACAACTTTCTGTGGTAGAGAATTCCACAGGTTCACCACTCTCTGGGTGAAGAAGTTTCTCCTCATCTCGGTCCTAAATGGCTTACCCCTTATCCTTAGACTGTGACCCCTGGTTCTGGACTTCCCCAACATTGGGAACGTTCTTCCTGCATCTAACCTGTCTAAACCCATCAGAATTTTAAACGTTTCTATGAGGTCCCCTCTCATTCTTCTGAACTCCAGTGAATACAAGCCCAGTTGATCAAAACTGTACACAATACTCCAGGTGTGGCCTCACCAAGGCCCTGTACAACTGTATTTTATTTTATTTGTTCATTAATTGCTTATTACTTTTTGTGCTTCGTTTTGTGCTTGGTGGTGCTTTAAATGTAGTTACTTGCACTGTAAGTAAGGTCTTTCTGTGCAGACAAAAGTGGACACATACGCTGCCCTAAGTTAGTTTAGTACAACCTTTTTCTGGCCAAATTGGCATAAATGGTGTAAGTGGCTGGGAACGCCCCCTTTTGGAAAAAAAAAACTGACCCAACAAAAAACCTAACTAACTCACTTACTCTGGCGCAAATTAAATGGCCATATTTGCAACTTAAAAGATACACCAGAAAAATCAAGTTACACCAGAAAAAACCGTGCAACTCATGGGGAAATTTGGGCCCAATAGTACAAAAGCAAGGAAGTTATGATGAACCTTTATAAAACACTGGTTTGGAGTATTGTGTCCAATTCTGGGCACCACAATTTAGGAAGGATGTGAAGGCCTTTGAGACGGTGCAGAAAAGATTTACAAGAATGGTTCCAGGGATGAGGGACTTCAGTTATGTGGGCAGACTGGAGAAGCTGGGGTTGTTCTCCTTAGAGCAGAGAAGGTTAAGAGGAGATTTGATAAAGGTATTCAAAATCAGGAGGGGTCTAGACAGAGTAGATAGAGAGAAACTGTTCCCATTGGCGGAATTAATTCTTATGTTCTTATAACCAATAAGGGAATTAAGGGTTACGGGGAGCGGGCGGGTAAGTGGAGCTAAGTCCACGGCCAGATCAGCAATGACCTTGTTGAATGGCGGAGCAGGCTCGAGGGGCTAGATGGCCTACTCCTGTTCCTAATTCTTATGTTCTAAGGGTCGAGAACCAGAGGACACAGATTCAAGGTGATTGGCAGAAGAACCAAAGGCAACATGAGGAAAAACTTTTTTACGCAGTGAATGTTTATGATCTGGAATGCACGGCCTGAAAGGGTGGTGGAGGCAGACTCAATCGTGGCTTTCAAAAGGGAACTGGATAAGCAGCTTAAGGAAAAAAAAAATTGCAGGGCTACGGGGAAAGGGCCGGGGAGGGGACTAGCTGAAGCGCTCTTGCAGAGAGCCGGCACTGGCTCGACCGGCCGAATGGCCTCCTGCTGTGCTGTAACCATTCTATGATTCTACGATTCTATAAAGCCTGCCTTGCTCCCATTCAAATGGGGACACCTGGCACAAACACTGCTGAATTTTGCTAGTTCATCATTTAAATATTTTTGTATCAAATCTGGAGTCTTATTGGGTTGCAGTACTTCAGCTCACGAGATGCAGAAGACTCTGAATTGCAACCCAGAGAAAAATTGTTGCACAGTCTGCTCTCCCAATTCAACGTTTCCTCTGCGCCTATTGCACACCTGGTCTCCTGTCGCAGTTAACCCTCAGATTTGTTATTTAACAATGAATACACATATCCAGTAAAGCTAAAATAAATGTTGCTTTGTTTGGAGTGCCCTGCTAAGGTCCTAGCTTTTCTTTGTTTTACCTTTTTGCCTGAAGCACCTGGGGCTTGAGTTGCTTTGAGATGATGCGCAAGGATTTTCCGCGTATGCTTTTCCTTCATGTACAGCAGGAGAGATGATGGCAAGAACATCTCTAGGCCCCATTCCTTCCTAGAAGATTCAACAGAGAAACAAACTGAAGTACTATATTCTTCATAGTTAAATAAGAAAGAAATGTGATCTGGGAAGCTGTGCAAGCAACTATATTCTGGCAGGGTCATCAGAAGAGTGAGGAGAATAAGGACATAGGTTTTGGTACACCAATGCCTTGTGCCTCAACTCTCTTCTGCTCCTGGATTTTGGACATTGTAGTCTTCCACCACCTCAACACAATTTGACTAAATCATGAGGATGTGCTTGGAACCTACCTCAGCATATCAATACCAGGGAAATCAAAGAATATACAGAAGCAATTGATAAGCTCCTTTGCTCATAAAGCTTCCCTTTCTCCCAGTGCAATGGACTTAAGCTTGAAAATGAATGATGTTTTCAGCACATCTGGGGTGTTATCTGGGTGGGAGCAGGTGGACTTTAGGCAGGATTCAATACCTGCCCACTCCCTGCCCTTCGTGCTGTCCATCAGAATTTCTGGCCCATGTTGTGGCAGGTGCATAATATTCCCACCCACATCTGTGAGAATGATGTTGTATGATGCAATCAAGCACTAGCACTATTAGCCATGCTGGTGCAAGGGATACCTTTAGGTCCCTTTTGCCCAGGGCAGCAGAAGCATTGAAAAATGAAAAGGCCAGGGATTCCTTATTGCAATTGATCACAGCAAACGAAACAGCAATTAAAAAAAATATCTTTGGCTCAGCACCACAACGTTTCCTTCCTACAACCTGAGTCAGGTGCTCCAGTTACACTGTTAATGTGGAAGATATCTGCCTGATCTATGCAAATAGGCCGAGTCAGATGGTGTCAGCAACGCACAAAGTGAGCATTCTGTCCAATTCCAGGTCCAATCTAAAATGTCTTCAATGGACTTTTGGCCACATGACATTTATATTGTAATTACAAATACGCAAGCTCTGTTAGATTATTGTTATCCTTGTGCTTTGAATGGTTTGAGTCTAATCTTCAGGCGATGACCTACGACATGTTACCTTGCCTGATGAAATTCTTTGCAGTTTGAAAATACAGGGGGTGAAATTGTGATGCGCCCCGTTTGGGGGCAGTTAACATCCGGGAGGCGGGACACTCTGTGACAGGCGTGCAAGTCCCACCCCGCTCAAAAGATTCGGGTTACCGCCCCGAAAAATAACGCACCCCACTTCCTTTCCTTCACTAAAAGGGAAGGGCTCAAGCTGCAAACTCTGGAGGAATGAAACGGGCCTCCATGGACCACCGGGGAGCGGGGTTGCTGTGCCAACAGCCCAGCACTCAAGCAGAGTGCCGGTCTGAACGATTCTGGCACGGACCCCACGATCGAGGCGCCAATGGGGTGCCGAAGAAAAGAGCCACATTTTAATTTTAACATGGCCGCCACCTCCCCTTTAAGTAGCTCCCTGCGAGGGGCCTGCACCCGGTTCATGTCCCGTGAAGCTGTTGCTGTTTGGTCACCTTACTTAAGGAAGGATATACTGGCTTTGGAGCGGGTACAGAGATGATTCACCAGGCAGATTCCGGAGATGAGGGGGTTACCTTATGATGATAGATTGATTAGACTGGGTCTTTACTCGTTGGAGTTCAGAAGGATGAGGGGTTAATCTTATAAAAACATTTAAAATAATGAAAGGGATAAACAAGATAGAGGCAGAGAGGTTGTTTCCACTGGTCGGGGAGACTAGAACTAGTGGGCACCGCCTCAAAATATGGGGGAGCCAATTTAAAACCGGATTGAGAAGGAATTTCTTCTCCCAGAAGGTTGTGAATCTGTGGAATTCTCTGCCCAAGGAAGCAGTTGAGGCTAGCTCATTGAATGTATTCAAATCACAGATCGATAGATTTTTAACCAATAAGGGAATTAAGGGTTATGGGGAGCGGGCGGGTAAGTGGAGCTGAGTCCACGGCCAGATCAGCCATGATCTTGTTGAATGGCGGAGCAGGCTCGAGGGGCTAGATGGCCTACTCCTGTTCCTAATTCTTATGTTCTTATGTTCTTATGTATTGCCGGCGCAGCTTCAGGGGATGCTGCCCAACTTTTGTTCCGGGGTAAAAATGGGTCACCGCACACGGTGATGAGGTCATCATCGCTGGCGGAGCAGGGCACTACAGGTTACCGCTGCTGGTAAACTGCCTTGGAATTTAGCGGGAGTCGTTAGCGGTGTCGCCCGGTCGAAAAGTCGTTTGCGCTCAGTTAGTGGCCCCGGGTGCACTAACAGGAGGCGCAAAAGACCCAAATTTCTAGGCCACAATGTTGATATATTCAAAATACATTATACCACATTTCAAAAGGAAGCTTTTCGTTAAGATTTGTAACAAATGGAGTTATGGTTCCCAGTGAGATTCATTTTGGAAATATGCTTCTCATGAGGGCGTTCAAGTTGCAGTTCTCGACCTGAATGCTGTAGGTAGGTCAGAGCGAATCACTTCAGATATATCTCCCGCTGTGAAATATCGATTCAGGAGTATTTTAGTACTTTCCAACAAATGAACAGTGTAAATATAAACTCTTGGCTGAAGAGAGACAGAGAAGGGCCCTCTGCCTGGCAGAAGTGGAGCATTATTGAAATGGTTGTCTCACATTCCGACTTTGTTGCTATTTTAACGTGGGCTTTCTGCTGAGTGACCCAGGCACTACATGAATCATTAATCTATGCTAATCAAAGTCCTACTGGGTGTAATGCACACCGCGCACGCTCTGTGCAGTTTAACCTGGCAGTCAAGAGGAAGAGAACCCATTAAAAAGTAATTCTAAAATTATTTTTAGGGGCCAGCAAGAGCAGGCGGGCTCCTCGGGACTTCTCATGAATAAAGTAGGCTGCTGCCGCCTCTGGCTCCTCCCTCTGCCATTGCTTCTTCTTCTCCTCGTAGTGGTGAGCAGCAGCACCCTCAAAATCGAGAACACATCTATCCTCAGGTCCTCAATACCTTTTTTCTCTGCCTCTTTGTGAATGCTGTAAAGTCACATAGTGCTT
Organism: Pristiophorus japonicus; assembly: GCF_044704955.1. Lineage (NCBI taxonomy): Eukaryota > Metazoa > Chordata > Chondrichthyes > Pristiophoridae > Pristiophorus > Pristiophorus japonicus. The sequence goes on along the minus strand of NC_091982.1, from coordinate 8,362,286 downwards.
TAATGTTATAAAGAGTTACGCTGTATGCCCGATGGCACATTTAAAGAAAGCCTTACACAGCTCCCAGCCCCGCAGATCACCGCCGCTCTCAACTCCCGTCCTCCTATTCTTCCCCAGCCGATTATGACCCTTGGTCTACGTTCCCAATCCCTGCCTTTGATCCTGACCTCCGGCCTTCACTCCCGATCACCGGCCTCAGATCCCGATCCCCGGCCCCGGGGACCGTTGGCATCTAATCCCGACCCCCAGGCCTCTCTGCGACCCTCACCCTCAGCCTCCAATCCTCCCCTCCCAGTTTCACGTACTTGAGTGCCGCTGTGACACTAGCAGTGCCCCACCTTCTTCCTGACACCCAATATCGGGCGCACCTCAGGACTCACCATTCAGGTATGGGCGCGTCCAAATTTCTAGGCCTTTGTGTGAAGAAGAATTTCTGACATTAACCCTAAAATGTTCTTTTACTAGTTTGAATGTGTCTCCGAGTTCTATTCCTGCGGTTTCATTTAAAGTATTATTCCAGCTTAGCTTTTTCTACACCATTAACAATCTTACAGGGATTAATCAAGGACAGTCAGCATGGATTTGTTAAGGGAAGGTCGTGTCTGATGAACTTGATTGAATTTTGAGAGGAGGTAACCAGGAGGGTTGATGAGGACAGTGCGTATGATGTAGTGTATATGGATTTCAGCAAAGATTTTTACAAGATCCCACAAGGCAGACTGATCACGAAAGTAAAAGCCCATGGGATCCAGGACACAGTGGCAAGTTGGATCCAAAATTGGCTCAGTGGCAGGAAGCAAAGAGTAGTGGTTGATGGGTGTTTTTGTGACTGGAAGGCTGTATGCAGTGGGGTTCCGCAGGGCTCAGTGCTGGGTCCCTTGCTTTTTATGGAATGTTGGGGGTATGATTAAGAAGTTTGCAGATGATACAAAACTAGGCTGTGTGGTTGATAATGAAGAGGAAAGCCACGGATTGCAGTACAATATCAATGTACGGGTCAAGTTGGGTGGAACAATGGCAAATGGAATTCAATCCGGATAAGTGTGAGATAATGCATTTGGGGAGGTCTAACACGGCAAGGGAATACACATTAAATGGTATGACACTGAAACGTGTAGAGAAACAAAGGGACCTTGGAGTACAGGTCCACAGATCCCTAAAGGTAGCAGGCCAGGTAGATAAGGTGGTTAAGAAGGCATATGGAAAACTTGCCTTTATTAGTCGAGGCATGGAATACAAGAGCAAGGATGTATAAACCACTGGTTAGGCTGCAGCTGGAGTACTGCGTGCAGTTCTGGTCACCACATTACAGGAAAGATGTGATTGCACGAGAGAGGGTGCAGAGGAGGTTTACAAGAATGTTGCCTGGAGAATTTTGGCTATGAGGAAAGATTGGAGATGCTGGGTCTGTTTTCTTTGGAACAGAGGAGGCTGAGGGGAGACTTGATTGAGGTGTATAAAATTATGAGGGGCCTGGATAGGGTGGATAGGAAGGACCTGTTTCTCTTGCCAGCAGGGTCAACAACCAGGGAATATAGATTTAAAGTAATTGGGGGAGTTTAAGAGGAGATATGAGGGGAAATTTCTTCACCCAGAGGATGGTGGGGGTCTGGAACTCACTGACTGAAAGGGTGGTAGAGGCAGAAACCCTCACCACATTTAAAAAATACTTGGATGTGCACTTAAAGTGCCGCAACCACAGGACTACGGACCAAGAGCTGGAAAGCGGGATTAGGGTGGATAGCTCTTGGTCGGCTGGCATGGACTCGATGGGCCGAAATGGCCTCCTTCCATGCTGTAAATTTCTATGATTCTATGATATCTCTATAGAATCACCTCTCAGACACCTCCGTTCCAGTCTGAAAAGTTTATGTTTCTCCAGTCTTTCTTCATAATTCAGACCCCTGACACTAGGGATTAGTCTTGTGACTGCTTTCTGCACTGCCTAAAGCACTTGAATGTCTCTTGAATTTCTTAATGACCAGAACTGGATGCGGTGTTCAAGCTGTGGTCTGACCAGTGCACTATATGGTTTGATCATTACCTCCTCTGACTTAAATTCTACTGTAGTTCATCATCCTATTGGTTTTGTTGATTGCTGTTCTGCATTGGTTGGACTTGTTCAGCCTCCATTCTATGTGAATTCCGAGCTCTCTATCTCATTCCTTCTTAGCTATTTTAACATTGTTCATAAAGTACGCTTGTCGTCTGTTTACTCTTCCTATGTGTAACACTTTACACTTGTCTGCATTAAATTTCATTTGCCATTGTTCTGTCTACTTTCTTATTTTATCTAACTTTTTTGGTAATTTCTGAATGTCGACTTCTGATTCACTGCACCACCTAGTTTGGTATCATCTGCAGTTTCTGAATCTTGGTCATTTATGTCAATTGGAAACAGTCGTGGTCTCAGCATCAAGACCTGAGGCACTCCACTCCATACTTTCCCCCAATCCAACATAGCTCCTCTAAAAAAATATTTAATAGACTTGAATTTTCGGCCCCTACGGGCGCGTACGAAGTGCGCAGGCGCCCATGGGGTCCCGCAAGTTTCGGGTTTAGTTATGCAAAGTGTATGCGCCTAAACTGATGAAATGTATCCCAGGCGGTTAAGAGAAGCAAAAGAGGAAATTGCAGAGGCTCTGACCAACATTTTCCAATCCTCTCTGGCTACAGGTGTGGTGCCTGAGGACTGGAGCACTGCTAATGTTGTACCTTTGTTTAAAAAGGAAGAAAGACCGAGTAATTACAGTCCATTCAGTCCAACCTTGGTGATGGGAAAATTATTGGAAAAAATTCCGAGGGACAGGATAAATCTTCATTTAGAAAGACACGGATTAATCAGAGACAATAAGCACGGATTTGTTAAGGGAAGGTCGTGTCTGACTAACTTGATTGAATTTTTTGAGGAAGTAACAAGGAGGATTGATGAGGGTAGTGCATTTGATGTAGTGTATATGGATTTTAGCAAAGCTTTTGATAAGGTCCCACATGGCAGACTGGACACGAAAGTAAAAGCCCATGGGATCCAAGGCAAAGTGGCAAGTTCCAAAATTGGCTCAGAGACAGGAAGCAAAGGGTAATGGTTGATGGGTGGTTTTTGTAACTGGAAGGATGTATCTAGTGGGGTTCTGCAGGGTTCAGTACTGGGTCCCTTGCCTTCTGTGATATATATCAATGATTTAGACTTGAATGTAGGGGGGTATGATTAAGAAGTTTGCAGATGATACAAAAATTGCCTGTATGGTTGATAATGAGGAAGAAAGCTGCAGACTGCAGAAAGATATCAATGAACTGGGCAGTTGAGCAGTGGCAAATGGAATTCAATCCAGAGAAGTGTGAGATAATGCATGTGGGGAGGGCTAACAAGGTATAGGGCTTGAAAACCCAGCGTAAGGCCCAGGAAACTGAACTCTGTGATAAACCTTTTTAAACATTTTGTATAAAATGCTTAAAATACGAAAGCTGTAAATACTGACTTCCTGTAAGATGTAAGAACTCTTGGAGACTCCTGTTTAAAATGCTTAATGTTAATCTGTAGAGAAACCCCAACACAATAGGACTATAAGAAACCTTTTGTGGAAATGTAAAACCACACAAACATTTTATCAGAAGAGAAACTCCAACACAATGGAAACGATACTAACTGTTGAGAAACTTTTTGTAGACATGTAAACACCGATACCAACCAAACCTTCGTAGAAATCATCATCATCATAGGCAGTCCCTCGAAATCGAGGAAGACTTGTATTCACTCTAAAAGTGAGTTCTCAGGTGACGGAACAGTCCAATACGGGAATTACAGGAGGTGTCCATCCCACCTGTGTAGAAATGTAAACACCGATACTGAACACAGTGAGGTTCACCATAGCACTAGATTAGACAATAGGCCAGCTTCTGAAGTGATAAGTGCGTGCTCACAAAGAAGATAGATCATTGATGGATCAAAGGAAGGATGCGATGAGGGTTCGGTAGCCGTGGAAACACCTGAGAAAAGGCAGGGACAAACACACAGATGACAGGACAGCAGCCTGCAGCCATCAGAGAAAGATGACATGGTCAGTCATCAGAGGTTGTGCTCCATGAACCCATCAGATCACCGGGTTGATCGTAAATGCGCAGGGAAACTGAGGCAGAGAATCAGTAAAGACGAATAGAATCATAGAAGTTTACAGCACGGAAGGAGGCCAGTTGGACCATCGTGTCCATAGAAACATAGAAAATAGGTGCAGGAGTAGGCCATTCGGCCCTTCGAGCCTGCACCACCATTCAATATGATCATGCACTTCAGTACCCCATTCCTGCTTTCTCTCCATATCCCTTAATCCCTTTCGCCGTAAGGGCCACATCTAACTCCCTTTTGAATATATCTAACGAACTGGCCTCAACAACTTTCTGTGGTAGAGAATTCCACTTGCTCACAACTCCCAGTGAAGAAGTTTCTCCTCATCTCGGTCCTAAATGACTTACCCCTTATCCTTAGACTGTGACCCCTGGTTCTGGACTTCCCCAACATCGGGAACATTCTTCCTGCATCTAACCTGTCCAATCCTGTCAGAATTTTATATGTTTCTATGAGATCCCCTCTCATCCATGCCAGCCAACAAGAGGCTATTCAGCCTAATCCCACTTTCCAGCTCTAGGTCCGTAACCCTGCAGTTTACGACACTTCAAGTGCACATCCAAGTACTTTTTAAGTGTGGTGAGGGTTTCTGCCTCTACCACCCTTTCAGGCAGTGAGTTCAAGACACCCACAATCCTCTACGTGAAGAAATTTCCCCTCAAATCTCTTCAAAACCTTCTACCAATTACTTTACATTTATGCCCCCTGGTTGGTGACCCTTCTGCTAAGGGAAATAGGCCCTTTCTATCCACTATATCTAGGCACCACATAATTTTATACATCTCAATGAGGTCTCCTCTCAGCCTCCTCTGTTCCAATGAAAACAAATCCAACCTATCTAATCTGTCCTCATAGCTTAGATTCTCCACTCCCGGCAACATCCTTGTAAATCTCCTCTTTACCCTCTCCAACGCAATCACGCCCTTCCTGTAATGCGGTGATCAGAATTGCACGCAGTACTCCAGCTGTGGCCTAACCAGTATTTTATACAGTTCAAGCATAACCCCCCTGTTCTTGTATTCTATGCCTCGGCTAACAAAGGCAAGCATTCCTTATGTCTTCTTAACCACCTTATCTACCTGGCCTGCTACTTTCAGGGATCTTTGGACATGCACTCCAAGGCCCCTTTGTTCCTCTACACTTCTCAGTATCCTACCATTTAATGTGTACCTGTATTCCCTTTTCATGTTAGCTCTCCCCAAATGCATTACCTCATACTTCTCTGGATTAAATTCCATTTGCCAGTGTTCTGCCCACCTGACCAGTAGATTGATATCTTCCTGCAGTCCGCAGCTTTCTTCTTCATTATCAACCACACAGCCGATTTTAGTATCATCTGCAAACTTCTTAATTATACCCCCATATTCAAGTCTAGATCATTGATGTATATCACAAAAAGCAAGGGACCTAGTACTGAGCCCTGCGGAACCCCACTGGAAACATCTTACAGTCGCAAAAACACCCATTAATCATTACCCTTTGCTTCCTGCCTCTGAGCCAATTTTAGTTCTAACTTGCCACTTTGCCCTGGATTCCATGGGCTTTTACTTTTGTGACCAGTCTGCCATGTGGAACCTAATCAAAAGCTTTGCTAAAATCCATATACACTACATCATACACTTTGCCTTCATCGACTCTCCTGGTTACCTCCTCGAAAAATTCAATCAAGTTTGTCAGACACAACCTTCCCTTAACAAATCCGTGCTGACTGTCCTTGATTAATCCGTGTCTTTCTAAGTGAAGATTTATCCTGTCTTTCAGGATTTTTTCCAGAAATGTTCCCACAACTGAGGTTAGGCTGACAGGCCTGTAATTACTCGGTCTATCCCTTTCTCCTTTCTTAAACAAAGATACCACATTAGCAGCCCTCCTTTGGCACCACACCTGAAGCTAGAGAGGATTGGAAAATGATCGTCATTTCCTCTTTTGCTTCACTTAGCAGCCTGGGATACATTTCATCTGGGTCTGGGGATTTATCCACTTTCAAAGCTGTTAAACCCCTTCATCAGAAGATGCGCATTACAACAAGTCAGTGGACCACTGGGATGATCGTGAGCACGCAGGAAACTGAGGAACAGGTAACTATGATGTAGCTTAGCAGCTCAAGGGACAGATTGATAGGTGTAATGTTACTAACAGATTGATCAGACTCAGTAAAGACAGCCACGCACAGTGGGAACTATACATATTGGTGTCTTGTCATTATTTTCCAGTGTCGAACTCTGAGAAGTAGCCAGTAGTGTTAACTAATTGTTCTTGCCCACTACAAATTAATCCTGGACAAAACCATCGTCCTACAAAGGCAAGGAGAAGTGCAGAGGAACAAAGGGACCTGGGAGTGCATGTCCACAGATCCATGAAGGTAGCAGGCCAGGTAGATAAGGTGGTTAAGAAGGCATACGGAATACTTGCCTTTATTAGCCGAGGCATAGAATACAAGAGCAGGAGGTTATGCTTGAACTGTATAAAACACTAGTTATGCCATGAGGACAAGCAAGCCATGATCCTGATCCAACAGATCCACCACAGATCCAATCCACATCCAGACTGGAGTCAAGCAGGGCTGAATCATTGCGCCAATCCTCTTCTCGATCTTCCTCGCTGCAATGTTCCATCTCACACTCAACAAGCTCCCTGCTGGAGTGGAACTAAACTATAGAGCCAATGGGAACCTGTTCAACCTTTGTCACCTCCAGTCTAGATGCAAGATCGGCCCATCCTCTGTCACTGAACTACAGTACGCGGACGACGCTTGCGTCTGCGCACATTCAGAGGCTGAACTCCAAGCCATCGTCAACACCTTCACTGAAGCGTACGAAAGCTTGGGCCTTACACTAAACATCCATAAGACAAAGGTCCTCCAGCAACCTGATCCCAACACACATCACTGCCCCCCGGTCATTAAAATCCATGGCGTGGCCTTGGAAAATGTGGAACACTTTCCATACCTCGGGAGCCTATTATCAGCAAGGGCAGATATCGACGATGAGGTCCCACACTGCCTCCAATGCGCCAGCACAGCCTTCGGTCACCTGAGGAAGAGAGTGTTCGAGGATCAGGCCCTCAAATCTGGCACCAAGCTTATGGTCAAAAGGGCTGTAGTGATGCCCACCCTCCTGTATGGCTCAGAGACGTGACCATATATAACAGACACCTCAAATCGCTGGAGAAATACCACCAACGATGTCTCCGCAAGATCCTGCAAATCCCCTGGGAGGATAGTCGCACCAACGTCGGTGTTCTCGATCAGGCCAACATCTCCAGCATCGAAGCACTGACCACACTCGACCAGCTCCATTGGGCAGGCCACATTGTTCACATGCCCAGCACAAAACTCCCAAAGCAAGCGCTCTACTCGGAACTCCTACATGGCAAGCGAGCCCCAGGTGGGCAGAGGAAGCGTTTCAAGGACACTCTCAAAAGCTCCTTAATAAAGTGCAACATCTCCACCGACACCTGGGAATCCCTGGCCAAAGACCGCCCTAAGTGGAGGTAGAGTATCCGGGAGGGAGCTGAGCACCTCGAGTCTCACCACCGGGAATATGCAGAAAACAAGTGCAGGCAGCGGAAGGAGCGTGCGGCAAACCAGACTCCCCACCCACCCTTTCCTTCAACGACTGTCTGTCCCACCTGTGACAGAGACTGTAATTCCCCTATTGGTCTGTACAGTCACCTGAGAACTCACTTTTAGAGTGGAAGCAAGTCATCCTCGATTTTGAGGGACTGCCTATGATGATGAGAGTCTGCCTATGATGATGAGAACACTGCATTCCGTTCTGGTCACCATATTACAGGAAAGATATAATTGCACAAGAGAGGATACAGAGGAGATTTACAAGGATGGGTGCTTCGGCTGGAGAATTTTAGCTATGAGGAAAGATTGGATAGGCTGGGTTTGTTTTCTTTCAACAGAGGAGGCTGAGGGGAGACCTTATTGAGGTGTCCAAAATTATGAGGGGCCTAGATAGAGTGTAGAGGAAGGACCTATTTCCCTTCGCAAAGGGATCAACAACCAGGGAGCATAGATTTAAAGTAATTGGTAGGAGGTTTAGAGAGATTTGATGGGAAATGCTTTCACCCAGAGGGTGGTGGGGTTCAGCCACGATATGTGAGTATTCTTCACCGCAGTCAAGGCCACCTACGGTCCAAACTCCCAAGGCCCCACCCTACTCCTGGCAAAGAACAGGGAAACACTCATCAAGCACACCGAGGCTGTCAGGGCACGATGGAAGGAGCAGTTTGAAGATCTCCTCAATCGAGACTCTGCCTTTGACTCGAGTGTTCTCAACTCCGTCCCACAGCATGCAACCCGCCATCACCTCAGTGAAACTCCAATGCTGCAAGAGGTAGGCAAAGCCATAATACAGCTCAAGAATAACAAGGCTACGGGTGCGGATGGAATTCCTGCTGAGGCGCTAAAATATGGCGGAGAGCCGCTGTTGGCGCGGATACATGACCTCATCTTTCTCATTTGGAGGGAGGAGAACATGCCGGGTGATCTCAGAGATGCAGTGATCGCGTCCATTTTTAAAAAGGGGAACAAATCCGACTGTGGCAACTACAGGGGAATCTCCCTGCTGTCAACCACTGGGAAGGTTGTCGCTAGTGTTCTCCTCAACCATCTTCTCCCTTTGGTCGAGGAGCTCCTCCCGGAGTCACAGTGCGGATTTCATCCCCTACAGGGAACAACGGACATGATCTTTGCAGCATGACAACCTGACAACTGCAGAAAAAATGCAGGGAGCAGTGCCAGCCCGTATACATGGCCTTTTTCGATCTTACAAAGGCCTTTGACATTGTCGACCATGAGGGCTTTTGGAGCGTCCTCCTCCGTTTTGGGTGCCCCCAAATGTTTGCCAACAGCCTTCGCCTGCTCCACGACAACATGCAGGCCGTGATCCTTACCAGCGGATCCATTACAGACCCATTCCATGTCCGAACCGGGGTCAAACAGGGCTTCATCATTGCTCCAACCCTCTTCTCAATCTTCCTCGCTGGCATGCTCCACCTCACTGTCAACAAGCTCCCCGCTGGACTGGAACTAAACTACAGAACCAGTGGGAAGCTGTTTAACCTACGCTGTCTCCAGGCCAGGTCCAAGATCACCCAAACCTCTGTCGTTGAGCTGCAGTATGCGGACGACGCCTGCGTCTGCGCAAATTCGGAGACTGAACTCCAGGGATGTAGTCAATGTATTCACCGAGGCATATGAAAGCATGGGCCTTACGCTTAACATCCGTAAGACAAAAGTCCTCCACCAGCCTGTCCCCGCCGCACTGCACTGCCCCCCAGTCATCAAGATTCACGGTGCGGCCCTCGGCAACGTGGACCACTTCCCATACCTCGGGAGCCTCCTGTCAACAAAGGCAGACATTGATGCGGAGATTCAACATCGCCTCCAGTGCGCCAGTGCAGCCTTCGGCCGTCTGAGGAAAAGAGTGTTTGAAGAGAAGGTCCTCAAATCTACCACCAAACTTATGGTCTACAGTGCTGTAGTAATACCCACCCTCCTGTATGGATCAGAGGCATGGATGACTTACAGAAGACACATCAAGTCACTGGAGGTATATCAGCGATGTCTCCGCAAGATTCTGCAAATCCCCTGGGAGGACAGGCGCACCAACATCAGTGTCCTTGCCCAGGCTAACATCACCAGCATTGAAGCACTAACCACACTCGATCAGCTTCGCTGGGTCCGCATGCCAGACATGAGACTCCCTAAGCAACTGTTCTATGCGGAGCTCCTTCATGGCAAATGAGCCAAAGGTGGGCAGCGGAAACGTTACAAGGACACCCTCAAAGCCTCCTTGATGAAGTGCGACATCACCACTGACACCTGGGAGTCCCTGGCCGAAGACCGCCCTCGGTGGAGAAAGTGCATCCGAGAGGGCGTTGAGCTCTTCGAATCTCAACGCCGCGAGCGTGAAGAGATCAGTCGCAGGCAGCGGAAGGAGTGTGTGGTAAATCAGTCCCCCCCTTCCCCCAATGAATATCTGTCCCACCTGTGACAGGGTCAGTGGCTCTCGTGTTGGACTGTTCAGCCACCAAAAAACTCACTTTAGGAGTGGAAGCAAGTCTTCCTCGATTCTGAGGAACTGCCTATGGTGATGATGATGATGGGGTCTGGAACTCACTGCCTGAAAGGGTGGTAGAGGCAGAAGCCCTCACCACATTTAAAAAGTACTTGGATGTGCACCTGAAGTGCCGTAACCTACAAGGCTACGGATCAAGAGCTGGAAAGTGGGATTCGGTTGGATAGCTGTTTGTCAGCCGGCACGGACACGATGGGCTGAAATGGCCTCCTTCCGTACTGTAAATTTCTATGATTGTATGAAACCTGGAACTTGCGATCTATCAAAAATCCTCTTGACATATCCACTGCATTCGAAGGAAAAGGGCCTCCGCGGGTGGAGAGTTGGGCCATTTGCCCACCTCCTGCCTAGCGAATGTCCTTCAAATTCTTATGCCTGGTAAATGCAGGTGTAAGGCCTGCTTTTACCAGAGTAAGAGTTTAAAAAAAAATAGAAAAATAAAATGTTATCACGAATTTATATATTAAAAACCCTGTCCATTAAGGTAAGTTTGTTTTTAACCCTGTTAAAACATATTTCAAATGTTTTCAAAAAGAAAACTTTTTGCATAAAATATTTAATTAAATTGCATTTTAATTAATTTTAAATATGTAATGTGTTTTTAACATGTATTAATGTGTTTGTGTGTTTTTGGGGTATTCCCATTCATACATATGGCAGCTCTGTAGAAACGGAACTTCCCAAAAGTATCTAGACGAACCATTTTCTAACTTCTGCCATTACCATTTCAATTCGGCCCATCATCCTTTTTGTTTCTCTAATCTCTCCTCCCTTCCACCCTATCACAGACCTTCTCTTTTGTTCTTTCCTCCCCTCCCCCTTTCAGTGCTCCTTAAGAATCTTTTCTTTTCAAACATTCGCCAGTTCTGACGAAAGGTCATCGACCTGAAACTAACTCTGTTTTTCCTCTCCACAGATGCTGCCTGACCCGCTGAGATTTCCAGCATTTTCTGTTTTTATTCCCAAAAGTATGAATGGGAATACCTCCAGTTTGATAGGCTGGGCCGGCTTACGTGATCCCAGTGACATATATGAACCACTTAACGCCCTGGGATAGGTGGGGCTCATACGAGTACCTCATACATTTTGGTCTCCTTATTTAAGGAGGGATATATTTGCATTGGAGGCAGTTCAGAGAATGTTCACTCGGTTGATTCCTGAGATGAAAGGGTTGTCTTATGAGGAAAGGTTGAGCGTGTTGGGCTTGTACTCACTGGAGTTTAGAAGAATGAGTGGTGATCTTATTATTGAAACATATAAGATTCTAAGGGGGCTTGACAGGGTAGATGCTGAGAGGATGTTTCCCCTCGTGGAGCAATCTAGAACTAGGGGGCATAGTTTCAGAATAAGAGGTAGCCCATTTAAGACGGAGATAAGGAGCAATTTCTTTTCTCAGGGCCATGAATCTTTGAAATTCTCTACCCCAGAGAGCTGTGGAGGCTGAGGCATTGAATAAACTCAAGGCGGAGATAGACAGATTTTTGAACTACAGGGAGTCAAGGGTTATGGGGAACAGGCAGGAAAGTGGAGTTCAGGCTAAGATTAGATCAGCCATGATTTTATTGAATGGCGGAGCAGACTTGAGGGGCCAAATGGTCTAATCGTGCGCCAATTCTTATACAAGGTCAAGATCTTCTTATAAAGTACTTCTTATAAAGTACAAGATCTCAACTAACCTTCTCATTTCTTTGTCCATGGCTGCTTAGGACTGGTTGCCTTGACCAGAAATTCTGTGGATCAATTTTTTTTCAGCTACACACTATCTCTCCTCATTTCTTTCTAACACAGAAGCTGCTGGTTCCCTCATATGCTTTCTTTTAGGCTACACATTACCTTGCCTATTTTCCCTGAAACTGTGGTCTTTCACTCAGGCTCCACTTCCTCACCCGATTTCCTTCAGGTTGTAGGGACACCTTTAATCAGGTACCCTCAGACTGTGCTCTCCCTCATCTGGCTTCTCTTGGGTTCTGGGGATTCCTTCGCCCAGATATAGTCTGACTGGTGAGGTCCTTTGCTTGGTTTCTCTTGGAAAAGCAAGATCACTCTGATTATGAGCATATTACTCCAATATCTTCCAGTTACAATCTTTGTAACTTTGAGAAGAAGGGCATACATATATCAGGATTTAATTAGTCTTTTATGCCTTTATTCCTGCCGAATATTCTGTTTCCTGGTAATTCTAGAAGATTTTAGCGTAAAATATTAGACAGCTTCACTATGATAAAAGCAGAAACGATGAAAAAAATCAAACTTTGCAGAATAAACGTGGCCTAAAGGATCTGTCTCCTCCGAATCCTCAGTTGCTTCATGCTCAATGAATTATGTTCAAGTAATTGCATCTTACTGTCAAGCAGATCACTTACTCAACATTCCTGAGGGTGATTTTCTGATTGGTCCTTGCATTGGAGACTGTGATGTAGATGTGCAGCGCAGTCAATTGCAGCATTATATTATCCGCTAGATCACCACTGAATCGTTCTTTCATCACGTCGCTGCAGCTCTACAGAAGGAAAGCAACGACTTTTGAAGTTATCCAGTAAATATTAGGACCAGAGAAGAGCTCTGTGGAGCCATACATTTTTTATGCTTCCAATTTTCTGGTCTCCCCGGATGAAGACGTTGATTCTTGCTGGATATGGTTGCCTTCTGGTACCTTTCTCAATTAGCATTTTTCATATGTGAACCCAGACAGTGAGTGTTACCTGTCTGCTTAACCAAAGGGAGGGGTGGGGGGAAGGGTACCTAAATCCTATCCTCACTGGACACACACACACACACACACACACATGTATTTCCTAGCAGGATAGCAAATAGGAGCAGGAACATTAGCTAATTTTCCAATCACTAGCCTGGAGCCACTGAGATGAACCGTTGCCAACTATACCACTGTCCAATTTGATGTTGCCTAACTCACCACAGAACTTGGGACCTTCCTGGCTTGCAAGGCCTAGTGCCATATCGGATGGTGCATTTTTCCACTCCACCATTGAAGAAAGATCATAATGATACCAATCATCTGATTTCATGTCTATTGTCAGGTTGATGTTCTCCTGTGTTAGTATATTTGGTGTTGTTGACACCAGATATATGTTATATAATCACATAGTTACTCTGCTTTCCTTAATTGCTCAGTGACCCTCTCCCAATCAGTACTGACGCCCCTTTCCTGGTTCCCCCCCACCCCCTCCTGGGCTCCTTTAATGATCTACATAAGGGCTGCTTGCTGACGATGATGTGGCCTGATCTTTGAGTCCACCTCTCCAGCAAGCTGTCTGGGGATACCAATTAATTGTCCGTAGCTCGCCGGTTTGATGACAATGAAGCCTCACACCCAATATTATGTGCACCATGGATCTATCCATCAGGCACAGAGATTATCCCTTGTGCGTCAGTTTCTGGAATGCTTGAATTTCTAGGTCCCATTATCTAGGTTCACACATGAAGACTGTCACTTGTTGGAATGCCAATAGGATGGCAGTATCTATGGAACTGTATCTCAGGATGAATCTACCATATGGAGAGAAAGGTCTTGGGGCGGGGGGGGGGGGTGGTGGGGTGAGGTGCTGCAGATCATGAATGAATGACTTTGAGTCTGAAAATCTTTGTAGATAGGAAATAATCAATTACTATTTCAACAGAGTAAATTGGGAAGTTTTATGTTCTAGCTTTGCATGGAGAGACAGCAGCAAGCTAACTGTTTATGTATAACTACAAATGCCAACATTATCTGAAAAATGTTAGTTAAATAAATTTTAGTCCTATTTATTTGTGTTAATGTGTCCATTAAAATAGCAAACAACTCAAAATCAAACTTGCTACATATTCATGCGCTAATATCACACAGCATAATTTCAGGAGTATTTCAAGAGAGATGTGCCTAAAAAAGGACAAATAATTTAATTTTCATCAGAGACATCTATTATATCACTCAAAGGTATTAATTAATTGGTAGTAATCTCAAGAATTAAAAATGGTATACTGCAAATGTAGACGGATCTCCTGGAAATATTGTACGAGGTTGATTGTTCAGACCTGGAAGAGATGCATCATTTTATGGACAGTGCTACATCTATGTAGGCTGCGGAGGTAGTTACCACAATGTGGGAGCTGAGTGTGGCAGTAAATGCACTGATCATTCACAATTTTAGAGTATGCTACCAAGATATTTACGTATTCGGAGTGCAGGAGCCCTGTCCAATGGAACACGAACAGATAACTTGTAAATGCATCTCTTGTACAGTCTCGATATGACTATCTGCTTATAGCCACTGAAGTGTGATACATTAAAGTGAAAGCATACCTTCTCTTTGTAAAGCTGCCTCTGCAGCACCTTTGTTATCACATACAGTCAAGCTGTCACCTCAACAAGAGAGAGAGTAAGCACTTTGCCCTAATCAATATTTAAGCAAATAAATGTGACCTTACAGACCAGAAAGACACATAGGTTAACCATCTTGGTTTCACGCTGACTGTCACTGTTTTAACGGCCTGGTCAACTTGTCAGAATTTGCTGCCAAAAATAAGTGCAGACCAAGACCTCTCTCTTAACAATACTCCTTCTTAAATCCTGCTGCTAATGGATGTGATCCCAACCACTGCGTACTGTGGGTGGGAATTCCTGCAAGAACAGGAATTTCTACCTTCAGTATGCAATGGCTGGCACTACTCAAAGTAGTAGCAGTCTGATAGGAGGGAGAAAAAGAGGGGTGTGGTGGTATTATTAATAAAGGATTCTATCACAGCGCTAGAGTGTAAGGATGTTCCAGGGCACGAGTGACATGGTTTGAGTTAAGGCATAACAAGGGACTGCTATTTGGGACTGGCCTACCTACTTTGGTTTGCCAACCTTTTCTGTTTTAATTTTAGATATGATCTGCTGATGTTCAGCCTGGATTTTTCTTCAAACACCACCCACTTTCAGGCAGTGTAGAGGTGGTCTTACAAATAAAATGGAGCAGAGAGGCCCTCCACCAAAACTCTACCCCCAAAATCACCACCACCATTTCCCTCCTCTGACTCCACTGTGTCCCTGATCTGTTTGCTGGAAGTGTGCCCAGCTGTACTTAAAGGATGTGATAGTCCCCTTAAGATTTTCTTGCACTTACACCCACTTACACCAGGTAATTATTGTTACTATGAAGGCGGCGATGGTGCTGTATGGTAGGTGAGAAGAGATCAGGAGGGCAGTTCTGCAATGCTGTATTGGCTGGGACAACTTCCATTACTTTTTGAGAATTTACTGAAAGAGAGAGCCTTCTACCTCTTCTCAGTGAATGTATTCCCTCAAGTGTGAGGTGCCATTCATGTCACCCAAGAGGCTATAAAGGCCCCATCTCTAAGCTTCATCAACTTCATAACAGGAAGGGATTCATTCCCTGAATGTCCAGATAATGAATGATGCAAGCCACCTTATTGTGCATCTCATTACACACGACCCGTAGAGTAACCAAAATGCATTTATTCTCAGGCAATCCAGGTTATCTGCAGTGCTCAATTACAGCAACGTGACAGGGTGGGTGATAGGATATCTGGATACCTGATGCAACTTTTTCTTTAGAATCCAAGTATAGAGGCTGAAAAAATGTTCAATGGGTTCTTGGGCACGACCAGGATCATGTGGAGCAGACCACTGGGATGCTGAAGTCCCATTTTTAGTCCCTAGGCAGGTCAGAGGGAGTTCTGTAGTGTAGTACAGCAAGGGTTTCCAGAATTGTCGTGGCTTACTGCATCATCCATAATATTAGCCGTTTGAAAGCACAGAAGGTGGAACGAGAGAAGGTGCTGGAGACCAATCCACTGCTCATGACAAATAATGCCATGAACAGAGGTGGGCCTGGATATCTCGCTGCCAGCACCACATGCCATTTCATGACACATCATCAGCCGGTTTCCTTAAAGGTACCATGGCCAACTTTATTTTGACATTAGTGGTGTCAGTGTTCGACAGCTTTGAGATGCTTCAAACACTGACCATCACTGCACAGAGGCAGAGGGCTGCACATAGCTTCTCCCATGACTCCCTCCATAGAAACATAGAAACTAGGTGCAGGAGTAGGCCATTCGGCCCTTCGGGCCTGCACCACCATTCAATGAGTCCATGGCTGAACATGCAATTTCAGTACCCCATTCCTGCTTTTTCACCATACCCCTTGATCCCCCTAGTAGTAAGGACTACATCTAACTCCTTTTTGAATATATTTAGTGAATTGGCCTCAACAACTTTCTGTGGTAGAGAATTCCACAGGTTCACCACTCTCTGGGTGAAGACATTTCTCCTCATCTCGGTCCTAAATGGCTTACCCCTTATCCTTAGACTGTGACCCCTGGTTCTGGACTTTCCCAACATTGGGAACATTCTTCCTGCATCTAACCTGTCTAAACCTGTCAGAATTTTAAACGTTTCTATGAGATCCCCTCTCATTCTTCTGAACTCCAGTGAATACAAGCCCAGTTGATCCAGTCTTTCTTTATATGTCAGTCCCGCCATCCCGGGAATCAGTCTGGTGAACCTTCGTTGCACTCCCTCAATAGCAAGAATGTCCTTCCTCAAGTTAGGAGACCAAAACTGTACACAATACTCCAGGTGTGGCCTCACCAAGGCCCTGTACAACTGTACTAACACCTCCCTGTCCCTGTACTCAAATCCCCTCACTATGAGGGCCAACATGCCATTTGCCTTCTTAACCGCCTGCTGTACCTGCATGCCAACCTTCAATGACTGATGTACCATGACACCCAGGTCTCTTTGCACCTCCCCTTTTCCTAATCTGTCACCATTCAGATAATAGTCTGTCTCTCTGTTTTTACAACCAAAGTGGATAAACTCACATTTATCCACATTATACTTCATCTGCCATGCATTTTCCCACTCACCTAACCTATCCAAGTCACTCTGCAGCCTCATAGCATCCTCCTTGCAGCTCACACTGCCACCCAACTTAGTGTCATCTGCAAATTTGGAGATACTACAGTTAATCCCCTCGTCTAAATCATTAATGTACAGTGTGCTTATGGTTATGGAAGGAGTCACAGAATGCAGGGGGCTTCTCTACCCTTCCCATGCAAAAGACACCTCCCCAGGAGACCAACACAGCCTGGTTGCACCATTGCAGAGGAGGGCACAAGCAGGGAAGTCGTCAGGAGGACCTGGATGCAGTAGTACAAACCTTTCAATGATTTCATTAGATCAGGTAACGTTAGCACAAAGCCACACTCACCTTCATCCTGCTGTGCCTCCCATCACATCCCCATCGCTCTGTCTTCCCTAGACTACCCCTGCACATTCAACTTACCTTGCACCTCCACCCATCCACTCGCTCTATCTACATTATCACAGCCACCCCACACACTCATCCTCGTCCTCGTGCAATCATACCAACTAACAACACACAAGGGTGTTTTATCCAATTTTCATGCAAAGTTTCTGTTAATGTGGTGCCAAAAACTGAAAGCTTTTTTTTCAACACTTTGCGTTCTTGGATGGATTTGTGTGCACTTTTGGAAGTGGCTAAGTGAGTGAATGGTGAAGCACAACGTTACCCCTTGCAATGGCGATGGGTGTGAAAGGAATGGCTTGGACATTGTCGGGATGCATCATGGTGTTGGTGTGGGATGGTTAAAACCTGGTGCATCATGTGGCAGCCAAAGTGTACAGTGTCAAGTGAAGTAAATCTGGTCATGGTGAGGCCATCCCTGGCCTCCCGGGCATCAATGTAGTCGGGTGTTGATGCCCGGTGTCCTGTACAGCATCAGTTGATTGAGGAGAAGATTGGTGTTGTTGTTGGTGCACCTGGTGTGCCTGGTGCTGCTGGTGTTGGGGCTGATCGTGGTCAGATTCTGAGGACCAAGGTGAGACAGCATAAAGAGGACTCATGTTGATGGAATAGATGGCAGGTGAAGTAGAGATGACAGAAGCATTCTGTCAATGGTGAGAGAGTTCTTCCAATCAAGTGATACTAGATGGAGAGTGGAAAGTGGAAAGCCTGCAGAATCTGTGCTGGAAATGGACTGAGAAACAGCTTGTGGCTGAGGAATGTGATGATCTGTCAGGTGGGAATTTTACTGTACATTTGAAGCTGTCAAGTAATCAGCTGGAGCAATAGCCGCTGAACTCCCGCCTCAGGTTGACAGCTGTGGACCCCAAACAGTGTAGTTCCTGTGGCCATGAAGTTAAAGTGAAAAGGTAAGTTAAAAAAGCATGTTAATGATCTGTCAACTAGATGTTAATGAGATTAATTCGGTCCCCCGCCGCTGCCTGTCGGGTCTGCTCAGCGCTGACAGACCCGACATTGGAAAAGGAAGTGGCAGCGGATGGGTTGGCAGCAGGGTCCTGAGCATCAAAACCCAAAATCCAGCCCAAAGAGCCTCCAAAGGGATATAGACAGGTTAAGTGAGTGGGCAATAAGTTGGCAGATGGAGTATAATGTGGGGAAATGTGATGTTAGTCACTTTGATAGGAACAACAGAAAGACAGAATATGTTTTAACTGGTGAGAAACTATTAAATGTTGGTGTTTAGAGAGATTTAGGTGTTCTTGTACAGGAATCACGGAGAGTTAGCCTGCAGGTACCGCAAGCAATTCGGAAAGCAAATGGCATGTTGTCCTTTATTGCAAGGGGGTTGGAGTACCTGTACAAGAGAAAGGAAGTATTGCTACGATTGTACAGAGCTTTGGTGAGACCCGACCTGGAGTACTGTACACAGTTTTGGTCTCCTTATTGCAGGACGTATCTACTTGCCTTAGAGGCAGAGCAACAAAGGTTCATTAGATTGTTTCCTGGGATGAGAGGGTTGTCCTATGAGGAGAGATTGAGCAGATTGGGTCTATACTCTCTGGGGTTTAGAAGAATGTGAGGTGATCTCATTGAAACATATAAGATTTCTGAGGGGGATTGACAGGGTAGCTGCTGAGTGGTTGTTTCTCCCTGGGCTGGAGAGTCTAGAACTAGGGGGCATAGTCTCAGGATAAAGGGTCAGCCATTTGAGACTGAGATGAGAAGGAATTTCTTCACTCAGAGGCTTGTGAATCTTTGGAATTCTCTACCCCAAAGGGCTGTGGATACTGAATTGCTGAGTATATTCAAGGCTGAGAGAGATAGATTTTTGAACTGTAGGGGAATCAAGGGAGATGGAGATTGGGCGGGAAAGTGGAATGGAGGTGAAAGACCAGCCTTGATCTTTATTGAATGGCGGAGCTGTATAGCCTACTGCTGCTCCTAATTCTTATGTTCTTTTGAAATTATAATTCTTATCATTAAATATGCGCGGACCTTAAATGGCTCCGAGACATGTTCTTTGCAGCCTGCTCTAACTTTCTGTGACGAGTTTGTATCTACTGCGCAAATACAGAAGCTACATGCTATTCAATGCATTTCAATGGTAAGCCAGACAGCGAGATGCCGTTTTTATGAAGCTAACGGCATTTCGGACGGAAACTTTTGGATTTCCACTTTTAACCACACATCTGCCCTTGCCTGAAGTTGCTGTACCATTTGTGCATAAATAACAGCGAGAGCCATTAGCCGCGACAGCAAATCATGGCCCATAACCTTTGCCGATGATTGTCTTATGATAACTAAAATCTCCCATTGTTATAGTCCTGTTGTTCTTATATATCTCGCTGAATTCTTTACGAATGTTCCCCTCTCTCTGATCTCCATTTGGTGACCTGTAAGGCAACTGTAAGAATTGCATCATTTCCCTTCCTATTCCTTAGTTTTATCCATATGAGTCTGTCTTGGTGCAACAACATTTGAGATTACATTCCTTAGATTTCTTACATTCTAGTGCTGTGATAGAACTCTTTATTAATACTGCTTCATCACCCCCTTTTTTCCTGTTTATCATTCTTTCTGATCTGTTTTTTACTACTTTCCTATTTTTCCTTTCCTACGCCTGTGGAATGATGTAAAATTAGATTTTCAGGAATATTGTCTTATTTAACTTTGAGAACAGGTGGAAACTGTAGAAACCATTCTTCAGGAGATTAAATGGGCCGGGTAGAATCTATAATAGATATGGTTTGTAGAAAGTCTAAACTTGATTATCCACATGGATTTTTCTCAACCCAAGCTTTATGTACTTCTGCTCTCAATGCATGCTCTGTGGTCTTCAGTTCAGCTCATACCTCCCCCCCGCAAAATCTCTGCACACGTACCACTACCCGACTGAGCTCACCTGAGCATACAGGTAGTCAAATGCCACAGGGTCTCTTCTCAGAAGGTCCACTGGGTCCTTTGGAAAGAAGGTAATTCTGAGGATGCATTTCATGGTATTAAAGTGACTACGCTGCACAACCTAGAGTAAAGGAGATTCAAAACAAAAACTGAATGCAGGATAAGCACATTTGAATCTTATTAAAAATGTTAAAGCCAATTCACACTGTATAATGAAAGGGAAGTTTGCCAATTCATAAAATGGCAAATTAAAACAATTACTTATAAATACATCAAACTTTAAAAGTGCATTTTACATGAGACAACATCAGTTTGCAGGTGTGTAATGACATTCATGTTAAATTTTGGCTGAAAATTAGAATAAATATTTGGAGACTATTCAATGATTCAATGGGTTACATACTGCTCTTTCAACACTGCCACAATAGCTCCAAACCATCTCTTGTTAAACTTCTCCTCACTGCCAGCTGTAATAGACTTACATGAAATAGGTACAACTAGTTTCAACTGAACAGAAACAGAAAACTGCTCATAATTCAGCATAAATTGGTACGAAGTTGGCAGTAATTTCAGAATTATACTCAAAAAGGCCACTAAGGCGGCTAGTGTAAGAAAGTGAAAAGTCATAGAGGTGCAAAATGGGAATACTTTTCTGATGGGTTACGGCACGTTGTTAGGGCAGAGTAGAGTAGCTTTATTCTGCACATAACCGTGATCTGAGATTGTCTGATGGAGCAGTGCAGAAGAAAGAAAGAATTGCATTTATATAGCGCTTTTCACAACCACCGGACTTCTCAAAGCATTTTACAGCCAACGAAGTACTTTTTGAAGTGTAGTCACTGTTGTAATGTAGGAAACACGGCAGAAGATTTGCAATCAACAATCTTCCACAAATAGTTTGTGATACTGACCAGATAATCTGTTTTTGTTATGTTGATTGAAGGATAAATATTGGCCAGGACAGCGGGGATAACTCCCCTGCTCTTCTTCGAAATAGTGTCATGGGATCTTTTACGTCCAACTGAGAGGGTAGTCAGAGCCTAGCTTTACTCTGCATCTAACTCATGTTATGCCTGAGCTGGGAGTGCTTGATACCGACACTGGAGACGGAATGGCGGGGGGGGGGGGGGCTCCGGACGGTGGACACCTGTCTGGTAAACTGACAGAGCAGATCTCCCATCCGTTATAATGCCCAGACAATTTTCATTCTATTGATTTTAATGGAATGAAAATGAGGCGGTTCCACAGAGGGTGGACAATCCGCTTTGCCAAGGTGGCAACGTTGAAATTACCCCCAAGATGTAACTGACAGCTTTCACTTCGATGTCCATTGACGAGCATATAAAACCACAAATCAGCTATTCCAAACATAAAAAAGCTACTTATAGTTTTGAGCACAAATTCTATCTATGGAAAATCATACAGCACAGTTATTGAGCACAAGAAGGTCACAGTGGTATCACCTTAGCCAGAGTGAACTGCAATAAAAACACATAATGGCTCCTACCTGGTAGTGTAGGTCTTAATGGGTAGGTTTCGGTACAACACAATGGCACATGTTTCAGGACATTTAGTAGAAGGTTTTGCTCATGACTGATAAAGATGTATTTTATTTTGAAAAGCATCGAAAAGTATAAAATTAATGCAACTTGGAGTACCAGTGTCACGAACACGAGGGCAGGAGTTTGTACTCGTGATTCTCCCATGTGACTCAGTTCCCAATCTGAGCTGTGCTGTCATGGCAAGGCATTGAGTGGAGAACATGACCTTCTCCACAAAAAGGATTAAACACTGAACATACAGTCATCACTGGCCCTCTATTATACTTCTCAGCACCCGACTCAGAAAGTGCCATTGGTCACCAGCCTGGTCAGGTGCTTGGTGCTTGGTGCTTGGCCTGAGATGACTAGGGAGAAGATAAAAAGGGGAGAAGAAATAAAACTGAAAAGTAAGGTCTGTTTTCTTCTAAAAAAAATTGGGTCGATGCAACCTTTAAAAAATATGGCTGCAATGCTTCAGGGGGTAAATACACATATATTATGGTACCGAGCCACATAAACTAAGAATTCAAAAGGGAAATTACTGCATTGGTGACTATACAGAGAAGAGCAACAAGAATGCTCAATGTGTAAAAGGGATGAACTATGAAGCAAAATGTGAGCAGCCCTCTGCAAGATCTATTATATATTAAATCCGGCACATTGAGTATGTGTTGTATTGAAAATTCTGCAATGGGAAAGTCCATCATAAAATTGTCCACACTTACCTGCAGTACCATCTACTTACCCCTTCTCCCCGGCTTTTAACCCTGCTCTGCCCTCCCTCTCCGCACTCTAACTGTACTCTACTGCAAGCCCCATCTTGCTCTACCTATCTCCTCCTACACTTGAACCATGCTGCAATGTTCCCATTGTACTCACTGAACTCTAATCCTTCTCTATCCCCCTGCCTCTAACATTTCTCTACTTTCCTCCTATCTCCCCCCCACCGCCCCCACCCCGCCATGGCCCATGGCCTTGCTTCCTCATCCACCTTCTTCCACAGGCCTCTTCTGGTATTCACCATCAAAGTTCTCACCTGGTCCTGGTGCAATTATCTTCTGTTTCTAACCTCTATGTGTATTAATATGGGAGATCAACTGGTATTAAATAGCCTAGACCAGGTGGCCCCAGAATATTACTTCAGGGTTAATCAGCCCAGTGGAACATAAGAACATAAGCTTAATACTAGCAAAGATTATATTGAAAACTGAGGATGGAAGCAAATTCTTTACTCAGAAGGTAAATGAATTTGAGGGCTGGTTTAACTCCTGCCGAGTGTCATGTGGGTGGGGCCCTCCTGCAGTGTGAGGTCTGGCAGATAACTTTAGAATATGGCGGGAAGCAATAGCTGGCCAGTGGGTGGGAGTGGGATTTCAGTGCAACAGGCTCCCACTGAGGATCCAAAGGAATGGTCCATGGCACTCAGGTACGTGGTTGGAACTTGGAAGGAGGGTCATGAAGCCCTGGTGATCAGGTGAGGGAAAGCCTGGAGCATGAAAGGCTCCAGGTTTCATTCATAGAATCATGGAATCGTAGAAATTTACAGCATAGAAGGAGGCCCATTGTGTCTGTGCCAGCTGAAAAAGAGCTATCCAGCCTAATCTCACTTTCCAGTTCTTGATCCATAGTCCTGTAGGTTACGGCACTTTAAGTGCATATCCAAGTACTTTTTAAATGCGATGAGGGTTTCTGCCTCCACCACCCTTTCAGGCCGTGAGTTCCAGACCCCTACCACCCTTGGGGTGAAAAAAGTTCTCCTCAACTCCCTTCTACCAATTATTTTAAATCTATGCCCCTGGTTATTGACCTCTCTGCTAAGGAAAAGTAGGTCCTTCCTATCCACTCTATCCAGGCCCCTCATAATTTTATATACCTCAATTAGGTCTCCCCTCAGCCTCCTCTGTTCCAAAAATAATAACCCCAGCCGATCCAATTTTTCTTCATAGCTAAAATTATCCAGTCCTGGCAACATCCTCGTAAATCTCCTCTGTACCCTTTCTGGTCCAATCACATAATTCCTGTAATGTGGTGAGCAGAACTTTACGCAGTACTCTGGCTGTGGCCTAACCAGTGTTTTGCACAGTTCTAGCATAACCTCCCTGCTCTTATATGCTATGCCTCATTATGGGGTCCTGAGCAACATTCCTTTTCTTTTGGGCTCACAAAGAATCTAAAAAAAAAAATCACTTACCATTCTAGGCCTATTTTGGCCCTGGCTCCTCTTTGGCCTGGTGGGGAAGCCACAACGGATTCCCCTTGCAGGCCTCCAGTTGAAATTACAGTGACTGAAATCACTGAGGCCCAATCTGCATATTTATAGAAGGACCCTGCTGCCTTCCACTCTCCCTCGAGCCTGCTCAGAATAGCAGGTAAAGCTCGCAATCTGCAGGAAGCGAGTGGAATTGGTGCGGGTGGGTTGCTTAGTCCATGTTAACTGCTTACCCACCCAGGTTCCGCAGGGTTAAAATCAGCCCTTTGGAGTAATCTAGCTCTATATCTCAAATTTGACCTCTGGTTTCTCCTGCTACATCTTCCACTGTAAAAATAAAATTAAAAAAGTATATATTATTTTCAGTTTGTTCATCTTTATTTCAGGTTTGCCTTTTCTCCGAGTGAGAGCCCCAATCTTTGTTTTGTCTAATATTTAAAAAAAATTTAGAATCAAATGAGCTTATTCACTTCTTAGCTCTCGGTCTGTGAGAATTCTGCATTTTGATTGGCTGCTTAGACAGCGTGTTGATGTCACAGCAGCTCGCGTTAGGGATTCCCTATTAACTTGCATTGATTTTAATTGCACGTCGGAAAAGCAGAACTTCTTGCCACAGAGATTGCGGGATCTTTGTGGGAAGCATACTTCGGGGCCAGCCTTTGCTTTGCCACTGACTGCAAATTACGGGCCATTATCTAACACCCCTGCTAAAAGTGTGCAGGCATCAATCAGGTAAGGAGCGCATCAGATACGAATGCCATGCGACTCCCACTCAAATTGTCTGTTGATATTCATATCCAAGCTAATACATGAAGGAAACATCTTCGAGGATCAGAGGGCCACTCACACCTAGAGAATTATATTCTATCATATGTTACTACTGTATGGAGAAAAGAGATTGGCGGGAAATCAGGAGAAAAATTTAAAGAAAGAGCTGCTTAAACAGGAATGTCAGAATAGTGTTAATGGTAGGCTGTACCGACCTGTATCAGAGTCTCTGCCTCATGAAGCAGAAGGAGTTTCTTCTCTGGCCCTTCATTGCCCACCTCCAGTACCAGGGCAAAGTGTTCTATGCACCTGATAGACAGCCTGTCCTGCAGCGTGAGAATCACGTCCTACAAACACATAACACTGTATAAGTCAGAAGTTGAGAACTTCTATTACGGTATTCACAAGGGAAACATAGAAACATGGAAACATGGAAACATAGAAACATAGAAAATAGGTGCAGGGGTAGGCTATTCGGCCCTTCGAGCCTGCACCGCCATTCAAAAGATCATGGCTGATCATTCACCTCAGTACCCCTTTCCTCCTTTCTCTCCATACCCCTTGATCCCTTTAGCCGTAAGGGCCATATCTAACTCCCTCTTGAATATATCCAATGAACTGGCATCAACAACTCTCTGTGGCAGGGAATTCCATAGGTTAACAACTCTCTGAGTGAAGAAATTTCTCCTCATCTCGGTCCAAAATGGCTTACCCCTTAATCCTTAGACTGTGGCCTCTGGTTCTGGACTTCCCCAACATCAGCAACATTCTTCCTGCATCTAACCTGTCCAGTCCCGTCAGAATTTTATATGTTTCTATGAAATCACCTCTCATTCTTCTAAACTCCAGTGAATACAAGCCCAGTCGATCCAGTCTCTCCTCATATGTCAGTCCTGCCATCCCGGGAATCAGTCTGGTGAACCTTCGCTGCACTCCCTCAATAGCAAAAATGTCCTTCCTCAGATTAGGAGACCAAAACTGAACACAGTATTCCAAGTGAGGCCTCACCAAGGTCCTGTACAACTGCAGTAAGACCTCCCTGCTCCTATACTCGAATCCCCTCGCTATGAAGGCCAACATACCATTTGCCTTCTTCACCGCCTGCTGTACCTGCATGCCAACTTTCAATGACTGATGTACCATGACACCCAGGTCTCGTTGCACCTCCCCTTTTCCTAATCTGCCGCCATTCAGATAATATTCTGCCTTCGTGTTTTTGCCACAGTCAATATTATTAAATATTAAAATAGGGGTGTTAAGCTGTTGTAGAAAGATATAGGGGTAGAATTTCTGGATGAGGTTCTCTTGTTCGTCTGCTTTAATTTTGGCGGAAGAACTGTGGAAACCTTAGAGAAATCCCAGAATATTAACTCCATTGACTTACAGTTCCATAATTAATTGTATTATTTTTGTTACTTTAAGGAACTGTTAAAATTATTTAAACTACCAGCTTTGTGCAGCAGGTATGGACTACACTCGAAAGTAAGTTTGCTCGGTAACTCCCTCATCTCCCCTTGTCACCCATGAAAACTCATTCCTGCGAATTAGTACGAGAATGGTGCAAGTATTGTAGAAGGTCCTTGTTATGCAATAGTGTAAATGCTGAGACCTTGTATACCAGTGCACTGAACAAATTGTGTCACTGTCACCACATGCACTAGTGTTAACATAGGATCAATAGGGAGTTGAATCAGTGATCTTCTCAAATTTCACACTACATCAGATTCAGATATTTGCTGCCTTACTTAAGCACTTGCACTACAATGCAAGCTCCAAGAGCAATCTACTGCCACAGAAATAATTTGTTTAAAAAGACCACAGGCCACAAAAACAACCCAGCCCAAGTTCCTGACACCCCCAGCCCAAGTTTCTAATCCCCCCCCCTCCAGCCCAGGTTCTTGACCCCTCCCAGTCCAAGTGCTGCCCCCAGCCCAAGTTCCTAACCCCCCCAGCCCAAGTTCCTGACACCCCCAGCCCAAGTTTCTAACCACCCACCTCCAGCCCAGGTTCTTGACCCCTCCCAGCCCAAGTGCTGCCCCCAGCCCAAGTTCCTAACCCCCCCCAGCCCAAGTTCCTGACACCCCCAGCCCAAGTTTCTAACCCCCCTCTCCAGCCCAGGTTCTTGACCCCTCCCAGCCCAAGTTCTGCCCCCAGCCCAAGTTCCTAACCCCCCCCCAGCCCAAGTTCCTGACACCCCCAGCCCAAATTTCTAACCCCCCCCTCCAGCCCAGGTTCTTGACCCCTCCCAGCCCAAGTTCTGCCCCCAGCCCAAGTTCCTAACCCCCCCGCAGCCCAAGTTTCTAACCCCCCCCCAGCCCAGGTTCATGACCTCCCCCAGCCCAAGTTCCTGACCCCCCAGCCCAAGTTTCTAACCCCCCCAGCCCAAGTTCCTGACACCCCCAGCCCAAGTTTCTAACCCCGCCCCCCCCAGCCCAAGTTCTGCCCAAGTTCCTAACCCCTCCCAGCCCAAGTTGCTGCCCCCCCCCAGCGCAAGTTCCTAACCCCTCCCAGCCCAAGTTGCTGCCCCCCCCCCCCAGCGCAAGTTCCTAACCCCTCCCAGCCCAAGTTGCTGCCCCCCCCCCAGCGCAAGTTCCTAACCCGTCCTAGCCCAAGTTCTTGACATCCCCAGCCCAAGTTCCTGCCCTTACCCGCCCAGCGCACCATAGATGGGGCATTGTGTGGGGTCACGGATTGTTATCAGGTTTATTGAGTATGAAGTGAATAGTGACACTGTGGTGACTTCCGCATTTCATCCACTCCAATGATGTCCCTTGTCACACATGCACCGAGCGTTCTGAGAAATCGGGTATGGGTGTAAAGGGGGTGAGGTTGGAAGCACGTGATCCGTTTTTCCTGAGTTCCCTCTCTCCCCTCTGATCCCCTCTCCCACGTCCCCTCTCCCTCTCCCAGTATCTCTCTCCCCGCCCCACTCTCTCTCTTCCCCCTCCCCAATCTCTCTCTTTTCCCAGTCTGTCTCTCTCTCCCCCACTCTCTCTCTCTCTCTCTTCCCCTCCCCCACCACCAGTCTCACTCTCCCTTCAATCGCTCTCTCTCTCTCTCCTGCAATCTAACCCTCTCCCCCAGTCTGTGTCTCTCTCTCTCTCCCCAGTCTCTTTCTCTCTCCCTGAGTCACTCTCTTTCCCCCTAGTCGCTCTCTCTCTCTCTCTCTCTCTCCCCCCCGCAGTTTTACAATTACATTTAGACAGTTTCTGAACGTGTGAACTGAGATGGAGGTGGCCAGATGCAAATTGTGGTAGTGATGATGCCGCTCCACAGAAAACATTTATTTTGTCATGTTATTTGGTGATTTTTCCAGAATTTCGGTGTCTACTGCAAATTAATTTTTTAAGACAAAAATACGAGTGCCGAGGCACAGCCCCAGGAGAGTGGTGTTGTTGGGAGAAGTGCTCTTTGTAGACCGGTTGTGGGTATGGATTTCTGTACAGTGCCCTCCTTCTCACTCTTTTACAGCACCTTCTGCTCCTCCAGTCCCTAAAGCAGATCCACCAGCCCAGACACGACTGAAAAAAAAATCTTCAACAACAACAACTTGTGTTTATAGTCTTCACAAAGAGAAGGAGCAGGTGCCTTTATTGCACTGCTTGTGGGCCAAGAGGAGCAGGAGCCTTTCCGACAGGCCCAACAAACTTATTTCCACATTAGTGGATCCCTGCCAATGGTCTCACCCCCGCGATGCCTGATTCGCCTCCCTATCCCACGATGTCCAACCCCTCTGCCAATTCCGACCCCCCTCCTATTTGTGTCCAATTCCCCACGCCATGGCTAATCCCCCACCCCGATGCCCGACTTTCCCCACGATGTCGGACTCCCCCGCGATGACCGACCCTCCCCCGCGATGACTGACCCTCCCCGCGATGACCGACCCTCCCCCGCGATGACCAACCCTCCCCGCGATGACCGACCCTCCCCGCGATGACCGACCCTCCCCCACGATGACTGACCCTCCCCGCAATGACTGACCCTCCCCGCGATGACTGACCCTCCCCCGCGATGACAGACCCTCCCCCGCGATGACCGACCCTCCCCCGCGATGACCGACCCTCCCCCGCGATGACCGACCCTCCCCCGCGATGACCGACCCTCCCCCGCGATGACCGACCCTCCCCCGCGATGGCCGACCCTCCCCCGCGATGACCGACCCTCCCCGCGATGACCGACCCTCCCCCGCGATGACCTACCCTCCCCGCGATGACCGACCCTCCCCGCGATGACCGACCCTCCCCGCGATGACCGACCCTCCCCGCGATGACCGACCCTCCCCGCGATGACTGACCCTCCCCGCGATGACTGACCCTCCCCCGCGATGACAGACCCTCCCCCGCGATGACAGACCCTCCCCCGCGATGACCGACCCTCCCCCGCGATGACCGACCCTCCCCCGCGATGACCGACCCTCCCCCGCGATGACCGACCCTCCCCCGCGATGACCGACCCTCCCCCGCGATGACCGACCCTCCCCCGCGATGGCCGACCCTCCCCCGCGATGACCGACCCTCTCCGCGATGACCGACCCTCCCCCGCGATGACCGACCCTCCCCCGCGATGACCGACCCTCCCCCGCGATGACCGACCCTCCCCGCGATGACCGACCCTCCCCCGCGATGACCGACCCTCCCCCGCGATGACCGACCCTCCCCGCGATGACCGACCCTCCCCCGCGATGACCGACCCTCCCCCGCGATGACCGACCCTCCCCGCGATGTCCGACTTACCCGACATCCGTTCCTCGGCTCCTTTCCTACCCAACTGGCAGCCAGCCTGTCAACCTGGCTGGCTGTCGGATGGGAAACCTGTTGAAAAAAATTTTAAAAGACGCCCTGCAGTTAATTTTGGCAGGGCGCGAGGGGAACCCTTAGTTCCGGGTTTCCCGTCCGAAAACCTTCCCCACCTTCCTGGCTCCGAGTAAATATTGGGACCAAGCAGTCTAGCACTTGTTCCCAGAAGTCAGAATTGACTTATGGAACACAGAAAATAGCCAAAAAAAAGGGCCAGAAGTTAACTAAGTTAAGAGGACAAACCAGCAACTAACCTGTATGGAGGGAATCATCCCTTTAAATAATGCTGCTGCAGGGTTCTTGCTGACTGTTAGCACCACGAGTTGCTGGGCAATGTTTATCACATGGAAAGTCAGGTGTTGGGACAGGCAAATTTCACAAAAGAAACCTACACCAAGCATATACGGAGCTTCCTGAATTGTTCTAATGTGTACCCCGGACACCTATGAATTAACCTGATCCAATATGGTGGGTGCCGCACTTCCGGTACAGGATAGGTGCACACCTACATATTGAACCCTTAGGCACCTGTTTTACGCCTGAAAAATAGGCAAGGCGTGATCAAATTACTAAGCTCCCATGCTTTGTGCAGTTAGCTTTTCAGATGTAGGCACTCACTACTCTGTATTTACTGGTTAAAGTTGATTGTGAATTTAAGTTTCCTTTGCTCTTCTGAAATGGTCTTACCCTCACGGTTGTTCTGCTGTCAAAGGTGAACGATTTCATCTGACCGTTTTCCAGGTACACATTCAGCACGTTTGAGATCAACATGAGAGTTTCCTCTTTCATAGGGTCCTGATGGGGACAAAAATAAGTTGATTTTATTCCAATACTCTCCTGTGAATATCCTTCAGATTTTACCCAATATGTAAAAGAAAGTTCACTCCACTGGGTTGACTGGTAGATCATATTTATGTTGTTACTGTCCTACTGATTTGTGCTGGCATGTGCCAGAAGATTGTGGCTTTAAGCCCCACTCCAAGATTTGAGCACGTAATCCAGGATGAAATGAGTATTGAAAGAATACTGCAATATCGGAGCCGGAATCCTTTGGATTAAATATTAAATTGTGGCCATAAAAGCTCCCATGGCACTATCCTGGGGTCCTGGCTAACACCATCAAAAACAGATTAACTGGTCGCTTAACCCATTTACTGTTTGTGGATCCTTGATGTTTGGCAAACACAGTGGACAATTTGCAACAAAAATAACAGGGACTACACTTCATATATAAATGAAAGTTTGCAAGCTATTACTTTTTAACTTAACGTCACAATGAATAGTTGGCTATCTGCATGAGTTTCTCTTTTGGCTGGAGTTAGAAGTATAATGTATGTACCTGTGAGTAGCTCACAGGTTTGTAGAGCTGTTGCATTGTGAGTGGCTTAGCCAGTCAAGTGATGTCCACAAGACTCAATAAAACCCCAATCGGTTGGGTCTAGGCCATCCACGATGAGGTATGCATTTGTGAGCCTAGTGGATGAACTGGCAATGTGTAGTGTGATGGTTAAACCTTTGGTAATAAACCCACTAGTTCTTAATAGCAATGTGTTGCTATGAATGCTTCAGTAAAGAACCCATGAAGCAAATACATTACAAGAAGCTAGCCCTAATCTTGTTACCCTTAAAATTTACATACTCGCACTTCCAGCAGGGTCACTAGTTAGGGACCAGGAGCAAGAATCCTAACTGATTTTTTTCCCACCTCCCAAGCCGAGGAAAGTCCTCAATTGGGAGGGGGGCGGGGTGGGTGGTGTCAACCAGGGGCAGTTGAGGTCCCATGTATTCTTATGGGGCCAGGCCACCCGTGCACCTCTTGGCTTGCAAGGAGCCTTCCAGTGCCTGATTTCAGGCTAGTTATGATTGAGGGGTTGGGAATAAGAAAATAAGAACATAAGAAATAGGAGCAGGAGTAGGTCATTTGAACCCCTCAAGCCTGCTCCACCATTCAATAAGATCATGACTGATCTGATCATGGACTCAGCTCCACTTCCCTGCCCGCACCCCCTTCCCTGCCCGCACCCCATAACCCTTTATTCCCATATCACTCAAAAATCTGTCTACCTCCACCTTAAATATATTCAATGACCCAGCCTCCACAGCTCTCTGGGGCAGAGAATTCCACAGATTTAAAACTCTCAGAGAAGAAATTTCTCCTCATCTCAGTTTTAAATGGGTCGCCTCTTATTCTAAGACTATGTCCCCTAGTTTTAGTTTCCCCGATATGGAAATATCCTCTCTGCATCCATCTTGTCGAGCCCCCTCATTATTTTATAAGTTTCAATAAGATCACCTCTTATTCTTCTGAACTCCAATGTGTATTGGCCCAACCTACTCCACCTCTCCTCATAAGTCAACCCCCTCATCTCCGGAATCAACCTCATGAACCTTCTCTGAACAGCCTCCAATGCAAGTATATCCTTCCTTAAATACAGAGATCAAAATTGTACACAGTACTGTAGGTGTGGCCTCACCAATACCCTGTACAGTTGCAGCAGGACTTCCCTGCTTTTATACTCTATCCCCCTTGCAGTAAAGGCCAACATTGCATTTGTCTTCCTGATTACTTGCTGTACCTGCATATTAACTTCTTGTGTTTCATGCACAAGGACCCCAGGTCCCTCTGCACTGTAGCACTTTGCAATTTTTCTCCATTTAAATTATGATTTGTTTTTCTATTATTTCTGCCAAAGTGGATAACCTCACATTTTCCCACATTATACTCCATCTGCCAAATTTTTGCCCACTCACTTAGCCTGTCTGTATCCTTTTGCAGATTTTTTGTGTCCTCCTCACACTTTGCTTTCCCACCCATCTTTGTATCATCAGCAAACTTGGCTACATTACACTCGGTCCCCTCATCCAAGTCATTAATATAGAATGTAAATAGTTGAGGACCCAGCACTGATCCCTGCAGCGCCCCACTAGTCACTGTTTGCCAACTGGAAAATGACCCATTTATCCAGACTCTCTGTTTTCTGTTAGTTAGCCAATCCTCTATCCATGCTAATATATTACCTCCAACCCCGTGAACTTTTATCTTGTGCAGTAACCTCTTATGTGGCACCTTATCGAATGCCTTCTGGAAATCCAAATACACCACATCCACTGGTTCCCCCTTATCCATCCAGCAAATTTGTCAAACATGATTTCCCTTTCATAAAACCATGCTGACACTGCTTGGTTGAATCATGCTTTTCCAAATGTCCCGCTACTGCTTCCTTAATAATGGACTCCAGCATTTTCCCAACGACAGATGTTAGGCTAACTGGTCTATAGTTGCAACGCAAACTCCTCCCGCCATCTTAACTCCCACCTGCACCACTCCCACCAGGCGGAGGGGTTAAAATTTCCCCTTTAAGTGTCTGACACAGAAGTTGTAAGGACTCACAGAACTGTTTCCGTTGATTGTGACCTCTTCAGAAAATCGCACTTTGACTGGATTCGTCCTAAGCTGTGCTTTCTTGGCTGCACTAATAAAGGCAGATTTTGGAGACTGAAAGAGAACAAACAACACCTCAGTTATGTCAATGTTAAAGTAGTATCCTAGTTCTAACCTAACACCTTGTCAAATTAACAGTGACAAGCAAGTTTTTGAGTACTTTTGAAAAGGAAGCAATGGAGTACAATAAGTAACTTGAGTCCTATGTTTTCTTCAGGTGCTTTCTGTACTTAATTCTCTGACCTAAACTTTGTTTTTTTGTTTAAATAATTTTATTTGTTGCCTGTCCAGCCAAATTATTGCTTCTTGGTGAAATTTTTGTTATTATCCCCTATGATGGACTCTAGCCTCAACTATGAAGACAAGCTGCAGGTCTGTGGTCAAACCTTTGTCGATGCTGCTATACTGCTGATCACTGAGAGTTGGGAGAGAGCCTCTTTTCGAGAGGATCCCAGAGCACTGGCAGTAACACAAAAACAACTCAAAAATGTTGTTGCATATGTATCTTTGATGGACGAGGGAGATCCATACAGGTGAATAACAAAGAAACTACACTGCTGGTCTGTATAGTCAAGCCAAACACTCAGCTCACTCATGGTCAGAAAATAATTAATGTTGTTTCACCGGCTCTGCTGCTTCCAGCAGTGGGAGGAAAAGTGCTCACTTTGCATCCTACCTCAGTATAGCCTCCATGCTGCCACAGTACAGGGTGCTGTCTGATTGACCTTGCAGAGGTGATCGGGGCTGCAAGTCATCCTCATTCGAGGGACCGCCTATGATGATAATGAAAGGGGCATATCATGTTACCGGCTGGATTGCTTCAGAAATTGCCAAATTCCTTGTGAATTTTAGGTCCTAGAAGGCTTATGGGCCCATAAATGGTTGTATTTTGCTTTTCTTCTTTTTCTCAGTCGAGTATGTGTGTGAAGGGGTGGAGGATTTTCTTTTAACATCGTATAACTTATGTTCAATGTGAAAAGCTCTATTTTGCATTTTGCTCACTTTGCATCTCTAACTAAATGAGTACTAACATGTACATGTCCAGAAAGATTTATCTTTGATACTGGAAAAAGAAAACAATGTTTTTATCAACTTGCAATATTCATTTGAGATTGCTCCTAAATTACCCTGTGAATTGATTGCAACAAGTATGCTATTGGGTCGGTCAATCCTTTAAATATGCATTTTAATATCAGTGTGCACTTCGTGTAACATGAACTCCAACTGTTAAGAGGTAATATTTTATACTTGTGCTATATTGTCCATGAAGTTGATCTCTTGCCAGAGGCAGTAAGTGTATGCCTTATGTGCTGTCATCAGTCTGAAAGGCCTATAAATTCTGACAGACTTAAAGGATGTTGGGAACTCACTGCCACTATTCATCTTTTTCCCTTAAGTTCCTCATTTCACAATATTTTGCTGAACAAATGGAATGAATAACTATTAATCTCAGTTCTAAAGAACAGCCTCGAGCTTTCTGCAGATTTAGCAAGAAAATGCCCATCCAATTTAGAACCGCAATGTGATTGGAATTTTAATAAGACACAGTGAGATACATTGTGATGTTATGATGGGAGTCTGTGAAGAACCTAAGCACTTGTCAACAACAACCTGTGTTATCCGATAGTCACAATCCATCACATGCTTAGCAAGGCCAATGCTACATTTTTGGTAAAAGATCAATTTGCAAAATCTTAAAAAGCTCCTGAGAAAATCAGTCCATATTTCCTTCTCCAAAACAAAATCTCTTTTGATGATCTGCACTTTATTTTTTGCCCCACAGAAATTAGTTCTTAACCTCCTTCTACTTGCTATTGCTAACATAATCAGAAACAATTCCTAAAGGGCCATGTAGGTGATTTTGCCAGAAGACTTTCCCTGACATTTCTATATGCAATGGGAATAGTTAATAGCAACAAATATGTGCTTGTTCTCTCAATAGACCTTCTAGTTTGTCACTTCATCCCATTACTTTATGACTTCACACTCTGAGGTTAGGCTGTTTGATCTAGGGAGGGAGAACATGTCCTCTCTGCTTTTTATAGAAAAATCTTAAATGAGTTCTTTATCAACATATTTACAATTACGTAAGACAATCTTTTAATTTTCCAAGTTGCAGCCCATTCTTAAAATAGAAGACTTAGAAAAATAGCAGGAGCAATTACTGCTAAAACAGAAATATATTTATTCCTAGTGCTTAATCAATTAATGAAATAAGTGAGAAGTAAACCAGCATAGAAAAAGCTCTCCGAGAAGCAAGCTTTCCTCACCCACCACTACCTGCTGGCCATTAATTACATATGTCAGACACATGTATCTCACAATGTTTAATTTTCATTTTATTCATTACTCGAAATAATTGGGAGATACTAGTCAAGGATTTCTGCTTCTGCAGTTGGCACCCTGTGATTGTCAACCCATTAAAGTGAATGGACAGAAATTCACGGTCGAACGCTACAAAAATTTAGAGAAGGTAGAAATGTATCCTGCTGAAGAGTAAGAGGAAAAGGACAAACTTTTTTTTAAGGAAGATATCGATGTAATTATCTATATTGTTAGTTATTAGATTAATAGTTTAACTGAAATTAATTTAGAAATTATTGCTACATTTGAACCTGACTAAGAATGTTTTGCAACGTGGTAAATAGGTTACATGTTGATTCAGATAATGTGGTCCCGGAGTCTGTCACCAGCACAGATACCCCTGAGGCTCTGGCCACATTTGCACCCAAATGAGCTGTCTTCATCCCATAATGTGAGTTCCGCTGCTTTACCCCCGCACATACAGCATGATGCACTGGGAGCAGTGTACGGATTGGGGGCGGGAAATTGAGTATCAGTAGCTAATGAAAGGCTGCAGGCTGCCTGTGAAGCACCACCATTTTTTGACCAATGTAACTTCTCTGAGTCACAATGACTCCTTACTTCAGCCATTGGAGGAAACAAGGTTGGCTTACTATTAGCAGGGGGCATGTTGGAACCACAAACAAAGTCTTTCTGCTGGCTTCCCTTTCATACCCATTCCAAATGGATGGTGTTCCATCAAGAGCCTCAGTTGCATTATGGGGAAACACCCTAACTGGCATAATTGTTGAGCCTTTTTGAACGAGCTGGACCATTTGTGTGCATGCTCCTAAATTGGTTAGCTGCATTGGGGTGTTCTAAGCACTCAGGCCTCTGTACAAAATAAAATAGGTACTGGACATTGCATTATTGACCCCATAATGTTAGTAATATTTAGTTATGTATCTTTTAAGCTGTCTAATTTGTTTTTAGTGTTGACAATAAATTCAAGGTTAAAGCACAAGTGACTTCAATCTTTCATAAAGCACAGTCCACTATAATTGAATGTATCCGCTAGTTCAAGTTCTCAGTAAGGCATTTGTTACAGGATAGACATATATATTTCTCTTCTTCTCCATTTCCTATTTAACTGGATAATCACACTGAATTTTACTGAGAGATATCCTGCTTTTGAGGAACAATGAGGAAGATAGACCTTCCCTGCACTCTAACAAAATAGCAGTTCAATTGGAGAGTTCAAATTGTAAATGCCTAATGCCTAATGGATTAGAAAGAAATGAAATTCCAATGACCAGAATACGTAATTCAAATCCCAGACTTGCCATCTTGAATTACTAGATCAATATGATAGACAGTATAATGGGGAAAAAAATCATCATACATGTGGCAGGCAAAATTTAATGCTGACCATGTCGGAAAGTAAGGGAAAAGGCAGAATGTGAGCCCATAAGTGACTCATTTCCTAGGTACGGAATGACTTAATACAGGGACACATCCAGCCACCTTGTAGCTAAGCCTGTCATGCACAGTTATTTCAATTCAATTATTCAAACCCCTTTTTCAGAATAAATACTTGTTTATTTGATATTACTAAAATGATAAAGAGTTTCTACTGCAGAGTTCTTGTTGGCTTCCTCATCGTCATAGGCGGCCCCTCGAAACGAGGATGACTTGCTTCCACGCCAAAAAAGGATGAGTTCACAGGTGTTTCAATAAAGGACCTAATATTCCAGGTCCTGAACTACATGTTGAAGGGTGGAAGATGCCTGTGCGTGGAGTTTTTTTAACGTGTGGTGGCCGTTGCACATCAGCCACCACACGGGCTTGACAGAGCGAGGTCGTGGTCCAGTGGCAAGGATTAACCAAGATGATTGGGGACCTGTTTTGCTGCACGGACCTAGTGCGCACACAATCGCAGTG
This sequence comes from Pristiophorus japonicus, assembly GCF_044704955.1. Taxonomy (NCBI): domain Eukaryota; kingdom Metazoa; phylum Chordata; class Chondrichthyes; family Pristiophoridae; genus Pristiophorus; species Pristiophorus japonicus. The sequence continues at coordinate 8,324,916 of NC_091982.1, read as the reverse complement.
TGGGCTGGCCCGTGCTACCCCTGGGCCCTCGCCTCTTCTGGCCCCGAACTCACACTTTTCTTGGGCCCCGATCACGTCGCTCCACGACCTCACGCCGTTCCTTTGACCCAACCTTGCCGCTCCTGCTGTACCTGCCCAGTCGCCCTCTTCGCTGCCTTTGCCCTCCTGCACCAGTTCGCGCTGTACCTTGAAGTGGTACGCCGCCACACTGCCCATGGCCGCTCGCCGCTCCTTTTATGACCCCGACCCGCTGCTGATGGTCTCTCGCAGGTCAGGGCCCCCATGTTGCCATGGCCGCCGCTCCTTTTATGACCCCTACCCGCTGCTGATGGTCTCTCGCAGGTCAGGGCCCCCATGTTACCATGGCCGCCGCTCCTTTTATGGCCCCGACCTGCTGCTGATGGTCTATCGCAGGTTGGGGCTGCCACGTCAATGATCTGCTCATCCTCCACCCGCGCGCTCCGTCCAGTCTCTGCTGTGTGTTCCCGCCTGACCCCTCTTCGCGCTCCCTGGCTAGCGGGCACGCGCGCTCCCAGGACCAGTTTTCCCGGAACGCCAGGCCACTACCGCCGATCGGGGTCCCTGAACTGCCACCGGTTCTCCTCCGCTTTGGGCTGTGGAGCTGGACAGAGAGAGGCCGGACTGATGGCGGCCCCGGAACTGCCGTCGCACTCTAACGGAGCCGTTGGCTTCCAGTGCGACTGTCAATCACAGTTTCTCTGTCTTGCTCTCTTTCTATCCTTCATGTCCTGCTTCTTTGCCCTAGTACTTCTGCATTTTTGCAACATATAGGCCCAATTTTAACTTGGACAGGAGGTGGGCCGGTGAGTGATGAGATAGATGGTAAACCATCCCGACGGCCAATAAAGTGTTGGCAAAGTATTCAATCATGAAGATAATCAAAGCAGTTGACAATCCTATCTTCATCCAATATATAGATACTTCCCAGCAAAAGCCACTTGATAAAAATTAGGAGTAGAAATCTAAGCTGATAATAATTTAATTGAAGCACCCAAATTGCTGCTGTGCTGAAATGAGCTAATTCAGTATAATCAGGAATCAAACCCATACTATTTCTGTACTCAGAGGTGCATCAACCAACCGATGCTTCTGAGGATTTTAAACCATCTCTTCTTAGACCACATACGTGCAGGTACAAAACAGATTTAAGGAGCACACTCACTTGATGAGGCTGAAGGACAGTCAGAATAATGGAATCCTTGCCATTCCTATTAGAAAAGATAAATTATCAGTTATTATTGGGTACAGATTTCATAGTTTGGAAATGTAACCACTGACAGTATTTGAGAACCTCCAAAAATACAAACTAGAATTTTTTTTTTCCCTACTGTGTTATAAAAATCACCCTGGAGTTGAACACGGCACATTTATAATATGAAATAAATTTTGGTAATTAACTACACCCAAATCTATATGAAACCATTGATTCCCTGTTACACTGTAGTATATTGCTTGAGCAAAGTATAAATAAAACTGAACAAATAATCATAATCATCGAATGAGGTGTAGGATCTAATTGAAGGATTTAGATCATTTGTATATGAGCGGCAACATGGGGAAAAACAAGCAATTTGTTCAGCTCCATGTTTTCCCTCACAAGTAGACGGACTTCTCAACCTCACTGGATTTCGCAGGGTCACTTCATTTACATATTTTGATATGTTCCCATTGTGTTTCTCAGGTACACAGTGAGTGCCAGAGAATGGAGGTGTTCGACGGATTTTACAGGGCTGCTGTCTTGTTTTACGTGTAACCTGATATTTGCAGGGACTATCAGAACTATCCCTTCACAGAATTAAGCATAAAGGTGTTGTTGGAGTAAATGCAGTAGAGGAAAGTTGCCCTCAAAACAGAGTCACTGTCCAGCAAGCACGAAGAAGTTGGCCAAGAGCTGATGCAGTCTCTCACATCCATCGGTCAAATGAAGACAAAATTCTTTGGATTGAGGCAGAGTTCCAAGGTACGGTACATGAAAAGGTTTTCACATTTTGCATGCACCAGGCGTTGAGCCAACAGTATTGGGGCCATTAGCACAGCCTCAAAAGCACAGGTTCCATTCATCACATCTGACATACCTGCAGCTCCAAATTTCTAAGGGAAAATTTTCCATTGCCTCACATAATTCTTTCATGGTTGCTCTAACTACTTGCATGCTTTATATTCATAAATGTTCAATTAGTGCCCCTCATGATACATCCAATTGTTGAATGCATCTGTGTTGATGCACCTTAATCGCCATAAGGAACTCTTTGTCTAAATCGTTAGAGTGTAAGCCATGATGGTGTGGGCAAGGGAGGGCTTGGTTGGCTTTGTGGCAGCCTAACTGGGCAAGTACTCTTTCTTTTAACTTGTTCTCAGGATGTGTGTAATGACTGAGGCCACTTGAGAGGGCATTAAGAATCAACTGCACAGTATGGGACTAGGGTCACATATAAGCTAGACCAAGGGTGGCAGGTTGCCACCTCTGTGGGACATTAGTGAACAATAACACTCAAGAAGCTCGACACCATCCAGGAAGAAGCAACCTGCTTGATTTGCACCCCATCTACCACCTTCACCATTCACTCCCTCCACCACCGGTGTACCATCTACAAGATGCACTGCAGCAACTTACCAAGGCTTCTTCGGCAGTACCTCCCAAACCCACAACCTCTACCACCTAGAAGGACATGGGCAGCAGGCGCATGGGAACACCATCACCTCCAAGTTCCCCTCCAACTCATACTCCATCCTGACTTGGAAATATATCGTTGGAGCTGCACTCATCCAAGCAAGTGGAGAGTACTCCATTACACTCCTTATGTAGACAGTGGAAAGATTTTGGGGAGTCAGGAGGTGAGACACTTGCCGCAGAATACCCAGCCTCTGACCTGCTCTTGTAGGCATAGTATTTATGAGGCTGGTCCAGTTAAGTTTCTGGTCAATGGTGACCCCCAGGATATTGATGTTGGGGGATTCAGTGATGGTAATGCCATTGAATGCCAAGGGGCAGTGGCTCGATGCTTTCTTGTTGGAGATAGTTATTGCCTGGCACTTGTGTGGTGCGATGTTGATGGAATGACAACCATTACTATTCATATATTTTATGGGGTTGTTATAAGGGACCTTGAAGGTTACATGTGTGCCCTTCTGCCACCTAGTAATAGTGCTGCACCTGCTTTCCATGGGGAAAGTGACAAAAATATTCACCCAGAAAACAAAGTTTCTGCAACCTGCTTGATGCATCGGTGGACAGAAAATCGACTAATGTGGAAATCTCAGTGGGGGCTTAAAAGGATCCAGTATTGTAATAGTTCAATACTGTGATGGTTGTCACTATGTGAGATCTTGTTTGCCCTTCAAGTCCAGTAGGCAACGCAACTTGGTCACAGTTTACCTGCTAATGCGGAGATGGCAAATGCAAGATTTCCTCAGACATGGTCAAGTACCACTGGTCAAAGAACTGATCAAGTATAGGTTGGTGCCACATGTCTGAGGTACAAGTGGCCTGCCTTTTTTCTCCCTGTCTGAACTTCTCTTCCTCCTCCAAATTCATCAACCATCTTCTGATGGCTGTGGGGCAGCGATTGGCAGATCCATTGAAATGCTCATGGCATGAAGTGTCCTTAGAACTGAGGTGGGCAGTTGATACCGACTCCAGTGGTGTGGCTGGAGCTCTGTGCAACAGAAGACCTATGTTGTAAAAATTCAACAGAAAAATCTATTGCAAAAGCAGAAACAGCAGTTTGATAAGTCCAATAAAGAAGCAAGAAACACTATTCCCAAAAATAGTCAGCCCCAGTTTTAAGAACAAAAGCTCCAAAGGGAATACCATGGGAGCGTTACAAGTGAGCAGCACACACATGGGCCGAAATTGCCCCTTTCTATAAGGCCTCTGGCCACCTGAATGCGGTAGCCACGGGTTGGTGCGGAATGTTTGCCGAGTCTCGGTGGACTGGCCGACGTTCGCGGCATTTCCCTGTTGGGTTTTTCCAGCGGTGTGGATATCTGCCCCGCTCTCCCCTCTTCCACACCGCTTCCGCAGATGCGTCATTAACGACGTCATCTGATCGCGCACCGCCTCGAACCTGCCCCGGAAGCTAAGTTCAGCTCAAATCCTCTTCCGGCCGCCTGTCAGTGCATTGCCAACAACAGGTTTTTGGGTCAGTACACACTGCTTGCTCAAGACTGCTAATGGCATTTGAAGGCGTGTTACGTCCAGCAGCATTCTTGTTGGGAGTTGTTTTTCAGACTTTTCAAACCATTGCGAGTAGCTTTGTTGATAATGAAATTGAGTTATAGTGGCCCAGGCTCTTCAATCTCTACAACAGAGAGCCATGATTGAGGAGGCTGGGCTTGCAGAGGAGAAATAAATGAGGTCAGTTCTAGCAGCAGAGCGCCTCCTGCACATTGTGTGTGGCAGGTGCACCACGCAGGAGAAGGCTGCACCAGCTCCAACGGCTGGAGAGGCAGCAGGCAAGGGACGCAGCTCACCTGGCTGAGGGACATGCAGAAGGCCATGGAGATGGCGAAAGAGCTGAACCCAGAGAGGTGTAGCAGGAAGGACCTCAGGAAGGACCTGCCGTCAGGAGGAGGGTCAGGTACGCAGACCCCCTGCACCACAGAGGGGGGCAGATGGAGAGCAGGCAGCAGGCACAGGAGGCAGCTGCTTGCCTGCAGCAGGCTGCAGAGGGTAAGGACCAACAAGAGCAGGAGGGAGAAGGCAGTGAGGCAGCTGTCAGAGAAAGACGCCTACATAGACGTGGTGGCAGAAGGCCCTCACGTCAAAGGGTCTACAGACAGCAGCTCTCATACACAGACCTGACGGATGACCAGTGTTTCCGGAGATTGCGATTCCGCAAGGCCATCGTGACGGAGCTGTGCAATCTCCTGCAGCCAGAACTGCAGCCTCAAACAAGGTTGAGGACAGCTCTAACCATCGCATCAAAGGTCACCATTGGCCTCAATTTCTATGCCACTAGATCGTTTCAAGCTGCAATGGCAGACATCTCGAACATCGGCAAGTTTGCCGTGCATAGCTCCATCCTGGAGGTGATAGATGCTCTCCATAAGAGAAGGAGGGACTACACATCCTTCCCGATGAACAGGGCGATGCAGTTGGAGCGGCAGACCGGATTCGTGAGGATTGCGGGCTCCCCCAGGGCTCAGGGCGCCATAGACTGCACCCACGTGGCATGGAGAGCGCCACGGAACAATCCCGAGATCTTCGTAACTGCAAGGGGTTCCACTCCCTCAATGTCCAGCTGGGTGTGCGACCACAACCGCAAAATCATGGCAGTTGATGCCCGGTATCCTGGCAGCAGCCACGATGCTTTCATCCTGCGACAGACCGGTGTGCCAGGCATCTTTGCTGGGCCAAACCAAGATTGCAGCTGGCTCCTTGGAGACTACCCACTCTGCACTTGGCTGCTGACTTCCCTTCGCAACCCCAGAACTGCTGCACAGCAATCGTACAATGACTCGCATTCAGCCACCAGGTGCTTCATTGAGCAGACCATCGGAATCCTTAAACAGAGGTTCTGTTGCCTGGATCACTCAGGAGGAGTGCGGCAGTACTCGCCTAAGTGGGGCTCCCTCTTCGTGGTCGTCTGAGGCATGCCGTACAACCTGGCAATCATGAGGGTGCAAGCATTGGAGGACCAGGCAGCAGTACCATCTGAGGAGGAGGAGGACCAGGAGGAGGAGGCTCAGGAGCATGACACGCAGGAGGAGGAGGAGGAGGAGGCTCCGGAGGAGGACCAGGATATGGGTCGGCGGCCAGGCAGGAGGTGGCGTCGCCATCCAGACCCTGCCGGGGAAGTGCAAAACCGTCTCATTGCTGCTTGTTTCCACTGAGTTCATCCACACTTGAGCCTTCATCTGTGCATCTCCATGGGCAAACCAATGAGCCCTTTCACACAGCATTCTCCACAGTGAAATGAGAGACTTGCACAGATATTCAAACCCAAAATAGATTTATTAGACCATAAATAATGGATCCACAAAACATACACATTATCAATTCTTACCGTTGTGCATTTCCTTATAATCCCTCTTAGGCATAGCTATTCAGGAACTACGTCGCAGTGTCTCCCCTGTGGCTGCATCATGTCTCTGGGAAGGCTGCTGTCTTTCAGGTGTAGAAGCTACAGGTGTCCTTCGAGGACACCCTTGACCTGGAAGGGCTGGCCGCATCCTCCTCGGCGATTTCAATCGGAATTGGCTGGGCCGAATCCATGATTGACAGCAATGGCAGAGTGGCCGGTCTGGGCTCAGGACTGCTGTGATCCTGAGAGAGCACATCAAGATCCTGGTCTGAGGAGCCTGCGCCACTCCCCCAGGGCAGCACCTCACCGTCGCCACCAATCTGCTGGAGCACATGTGGGGTGGGGTGGTGCGTCACCAGAAAGCCCCCGGTGGACCCTGCCATGATGGCAGCAGTCAGATCTCGCGTGGCATCCAGCTGAGACTGCATAAGAGCAGACACAGTCTTGATGCCACCAGACGCTCCGCGGCCTGTTGCCCAGAGTGCATGGGAGCATTCTGAGCTTCCAGGCCAGCGGCCATCCTCTCCAAAGCAGAACTCAGACGCTCGATCCCTTGCGGCTGTGCTGTAATGGCAGCTGCCGCATCGCCCACGAGGTGCGGCACCACAACTGGATCTGCACGGCCACTCTGGGAGTCTGCCATCATCTGCACACTGACAATGATGGGCTCCATGGTGTGCACAGAGCTGTCCACAACGCAGGAGCTGCTGACCACTTGTGGCAGGCTCTCGGGCACCCTTGCCATTGCCCCCAAGATCTGCAAATGCATGGCCTCCACCCTTGTTTCAAAAGCTGCCACATCGATGGGCTTATCGGAGTCCTCTGCAGCAGAACTCACATGTGAAATCGACCCCCAGAGAGATGGCACCCGAGTTCCCCTTGACCACGCTGCAGACCGCTAGGCCCCAGTGCATCACCCAGTGGAGACCGCTCTGCTAAATCTAACTGACCCGACCGCGTACTCCCAGTATCTGAGCTGGCGCGTGCAAGTGTAGGAAGCAGTGACACGGTGCTGCCAGCTGTATCCCCCTCTTCCTCGCCCTCATCAGACATGCCGCCAATGTCTGTACTCGGCTCAAGGGTCTCGTCCTGGCTCTGGCTCACACTCGGGGTCTCATCTGCAATCATAAATGGCACAAGGGGTTCTGTCAGGGTGAGGTAGGGCATTGCACCATCCATCAAGCTATTTGCACACAATCATAAGCAATTGACTGGCAGGTGTTTGGACTTTCAGGGAGAGATGGCATTAAAGGAAGGTCTTCACTTACCGATGCTGCCCCCAATGGGACCACATGACCGGCGGCCACAGGGATGGCAACATGTGGGCCCACTAGCCACTGCACCCTCTCTTCCATGTCACTCAGCAGCTGGATATCGGCCTCGCCCCCACCGGTCCTCTGTTGCTCCAAACGCTTGTGCGAGACCTTGGCCTGCAAAGCAAAGGAGGGTTGCTGAGTCGCAGTGTCATGTGACCTCGGCAATTAGTGCAAGTGTGGGTCCATTATATGCAGGTGTAACTCTCACATGAAAGGGACCCTCCATTGTGAATATGCACACATCGATATACATGCCTCAGAAATCAAATATTGCTTCACTGACTATATAGTGAATGTGGGAAATAAGAGGTGAAGGAGAGGCTCAACAGATGGAAGGTGAGGAGTTGGTTGAACATGTACTCACTTTCATCAGTCAAATGATGTCATTCAGCCTTTTGTTGCATTGGGCGGCAGTGCGGTCATGAATGGAGGTCCCCGACACCTCCACAGCGATCTCTCTCTCCACTCACTGACAAAGACGGCACGACTGTATCTTCCTGTGTCCGGATACAGTACATGCCCCCTTCCCTCCAGGACCAGGGTCTCAAGTTCTGCATCCGAGAAGCAGCTGGCACTCCTTTAACCTCTTGCATTAGCCACACCTTCACAAGCAGCAGAGACAAACTCAGTGCTCAGGGCTGAGCTGCAAAACCTGCCCTTTCAGAAGGCCAGGGAGCAGCTGCCTCGTTATCAGTAAATGGGCATCAGCTGAATTTCGCTGCTTAACCGGCCATTCCCTCCGCACTCCGCTTCAAACAGCCCATTTCCGCCACCAATATCGCACTGCTCCTTTTTTTCAGCAAAAATATTGAATTTTGCTCTATTGGCCGCCGTATCCATTGCGGCAGTAATGCGTGGCAAAAAGCAGCAGGGGCACCTCGTTTTGGGCAGTGGGCAATTTTGGGCCCACAGAGTTCAGAGACCAGAAAAGATGGGACATTTGCTGAGGGATTAATTTACATTAATTACCATAGAATTACAAGCACAATGTCAGCATACTCTCAAAAGCAAACAAAAATTAACTGTCTCATTGAACTGAGAGAACGGTAGAGCCAGTGATCCACCCTACATGCTTGATTCTGTGCATTGCCTCATCTAATAAGCCATTCCCCAAGTACCACATTGGGGAATCGGTCATATTATATGGAAATTTGAACATATTCATGACTTCAAGCCTAAAAGATCACTATAACATGGTAAATAAAGAAACTATTTGACAAATATAATAAGGTTATTTTATTAAAATAATTGGATAGAAAAAAGGGAATGCAGTAGATGTAATGTATATGGATGATCAGAAGGTGTTTGATAAGGTATTTCACAAGAGGCTTGTTTGAAAAAAATCAGGCTTATGGTACGAGAAGATATGTGGCGCTCCCTCAGTTTTGCTGAAGGCCTAATTCACTTTTTACAACGCTTCAAAATACCAGGAATTCCCATGGGTTATTCAAAACCCCAGCATTACCAAATCACAGAACTACTACCCTCATGCTACTAAACCCCAGGACTAGTTGCGTAATCCTGCTGATGCACACAACCCTTCCACCTTCCTGTTAAACTTCAGATCCTTCCACCAGTGCCAAGATCGCCTCAAACTCCTAAAACAATAGGCACCTATCTCCAATCTGCTATATTTTGCCTGCCACCTTGCTGTGTATATTCGGCTTGAGAAAAATTAAGAAATAAAATTTGAGATCGTAGCTAATCACTGTCAACAATGCCATGGGAGAGCAGCTAGTAATATACTAAAAGTCTTGGGGTAGAAATTTGACTCGGGCGGTGGCCCGAAATGGGCGGTATCAGACCGGCTGCCCATTTACGCAGAGCCTCATATGCAGCTCCATTGCAGTTAATTGAACTGAATATCAGGCACTGTGTACAAGGGCTGGCCAATCCGATACCACCTGAGATGAATATCTAGGCCCCTGTGTCTTGCACTCAATCTGTCTGTCACATTGACCATATACAGGGCCCAAGTTTCCACAGGATAAAAAACGGGCGCCCCTCCGAGCTGGGCGCCCGTTTTTCGCGCCTAAAACGGCACCAGAAAAAAAACGCACTATTCTCGAGCGCTTTGCAGCTCCTTGTCTGTTTGGCGCGGCGCCCAGGGGGGCGGAGCCTACACTCGCGCCGATTTTGTAAGTGGGAGGGGGCGGGTACTATTTAAATTAGTTTTTTTCCTGCCGGCAACGCTGCGCGTGCGCGTTGGAGCGTTCGCGCATGCTCAGTGTGAAAAAAACATTGGCACTCGACGATTTTTGTAGTTCTTTGTAGCTGTTTAATTTTTGAACATTTTTTTAATAAAAGCACATTGCCATCAGCACATCAGCACATCAGCACTTGCAGCCTTCTCACTGTCTCCTTCCCCTCCCTCCCCTCCGCGGCGGCAAACCGCTGTCTCCTTCCCCTCCCTCCCCTCCGCGGCGGCAAACCGCTGTCTCCTTCCCCTCCCTCCCCTCCGCGGCGGCAAACCGCTGTCTCCTTCCCCTCCCTTCCCTCCACGGGAAAGAACGGGCGCCTCCTCTCCCCCGCTGCGGGAAGAACGGACACCTCAGGCTGACTGCAGAATTCTCCCTGCCTGAAGCACTTTCACACAAGTAGGAAGATGGTTTATTTAATCTTTTCTTTGCTTATAAATGTTTATTCAGGTTGGATTTATTTGTATAATATTTGTAGAAGTATAAATAAGGATTTATTGTAGAATTTAATGAGTTCCCTTCCCCTCCCCCCACCTCGTTCTGGACGCCTAATTTGTAACCTGCGCCTGATTTTTTAATGTGTAGAACAGGTTTTTTCAGTTCGACAAAAATCTTCACTTGCTCCATTCTACTTTAGTTTGGAGTACCTTTTCACTGTGGAAACTTTGAAATCAGGCGTCGGTGGCCGGACACGCCCCCTTTTGAAGAAAAAATTCTGTTCCAAAGTAGAACTGTTCTACCTGACTAGAACTGCAGAAAAAAAAATGTGGAGAATTGCGATTTCTAAGATAGTCCGTTCTCCACCAGTTGCTCCTAAAAATCAGGCGCAAATCATGTGGAAACTTGGGCCCATAAAAACAACGAATCAACAATGAGCAATTAAAAAAAGGCAAACCAATGAAATCACTCCAAATATTTTTCAAAAATCCTTTCAGCCACCACCTTCGACTCTTACCAAATTGGGAAAAGTTATTACTGAAATAAGATCTGAGAAATAATAAAGACACAAAAATGCTAAATTTACAAAAATCTTGCTAACTTTACTTTTACAGTAGCATTTCCCGTGTTTAATGTGTGATAACCAATATTCTATTGGGCTTGTAACTCTGCATAAAGCTTGAATTCATGCAGCTGACTTCCCAGAGCATTATAAGAACATAAGAACATATGGCAACTCGAGCCCGCTCCACCATTCAATAAGATCATGGCAGATCATCAACCTCAATGCCACTTTTTCGCCCGATCTACATATCACTTGATTCCCCGAGACTCCAAAAATCTATCTATCTCAGCAGTGAATATATTCAGAGACTCAGCATCCACAGCCCTCTGGGGCACAGAATTTTCTAAGATTCACAACTCTCTGAGTTAAGAAATTCCTCTTCATCTCTGTCTAAAAAGGCCGACCCCTTATCCTGAGACTATGCCCCCTAGTTCTAGACACTTCAGCCAGGGGAAACAACCTCTCAGCATCTACCCTGTCAATCCCCTTCATAGAAACATAGAAACATAGAAAATAGGTGGAGTAGGCCATTTGGCCCTTCGAGCCTGCACCACCATTCAATAAGATCATGACTGATCATTCACCTCAGTACCCCTTTGCTGCTTTCTCTCCATACCCCTTGATCCCTTTAGCCGTAAGGGCCACATCTAACTCCCTCTTGAATATATCCAACGAACTGGCATCAACAACTCTCTGCAGTAGGGAATTCCACAGGTTAACAACTCTCTGAGTGAAGAAGTTTCTCCTCATCTCTGTCCTAAATGGCTTACCCCTTATCCTTAGACTGTGTCCCCTGGTTCTGGACTTCCCCAATATTGGGAACATTCTTCCTGTATCTAACCTGTCCAGACCCATTAGATTTTTATATGTTTCTATGAGATCCCCTATCATCCTTTTAAACTCCAGTGAATAAAGGCCCAATCGATCCAGTCTCTCCTCATATGTCAGTCCTGCCATCCCGGGAATCAGTCTGGTGAACCTTCGCTGCACTCCCTCAATAGCAAGAATGTCCTTCCTCAGATTAGGAGACCAAAATGGAACACAATATTCCAGGTGAGGCCTCACCAAGGCCCTGTACAACTGCAGTAAGACCTCTCTGCTCCTATACTCAAATCCTCTCGCTATGAAGGCCAACATACCATTTGCCTTCTTCACTGCCTGCTGTACCTCCCCTTTTCCTAATCTGCCACCATTCAGATAATATTCTGCCTTCGTGTTTTTGCCCCCAAAGTGGATAACCTCACATTTATCCACATTATATTGCGTCTGCCATGCATTTGCCCACTCATCTAACCTGTCCAAGTCACCCTGCAGCCTCTTAGCATCCTCCTCACAGCTCACACCACCACCCAGTTTCGTGTCATCTGCAAATTTGGAGATATTACACTCAATTCCTTCATCTAAATCATTAATGTATATTGTAAATAGCTGGGGTCCCAGCGCTGAGCCCTGCAGCACCCCACTAGTCACTGCCTGCTATTCTGAAAAGGACCCGTTTATCCCGACTCTCTGCTTTCTGCCAACCAGTTCTCTATCCACATCAGCACATTACCCCCAATACCATGTACTTTAATTTTGCACACCAATCTCTTGTGTGGGACCTTGTCAAAAGCCTTTTGAAAGTCCAAATACACCACATTCACTGGTTCTCCCTTGTCCACTCTACTAGTTACATCCTCAAAAAATTCCAGAAGATTTGTCAAGCATGATTTCCCTTTCATAAATCCTTGCTGACTTGGACCGATCCTGTCACTGCTTTCCAAATGCGTTGTTATTTCATCTTTAATAATGATTCCAACATTTTCCCCACTACTGATGTCAGGCTAACCGGTCTATAATTACCTGTTTTCTCTCTCCCTCCTTTTTTAAAAAGTGGTGTTACATTAGCTACCCTCTAGTCCATAGGAACTGATCCAGAGTCGATAAACTGTTGGAAAATGATCACCTATGCATCCACTTTTTCTAGAGTCACTTCCTTAAGTACTCTGGGAAGCAGACTATCAGGCCCCGGGGATTTATCGGCCTTCAATCCCAACAATTTCCGTAACACAATTTCCCGCCTAATAAGGATTTCCTTCAGTTCCTCCTTCTCACCAGACCTTCTGTCCTCTAGTACTTCCGGAAGGTTATTTGTGTCTTCCTTCATGAGGACAAAACCAAAGTATTTGTTCAACTGATCTGCCATTTCTTTGTTCCCCATTATAAATTCACCTGATTCTTCAGAATCTTGTAGGTTTCAATGAGATCGCCTCTCATTCTTCTAAACTCCAGAGAGTATAGGCCCATTCTACATAATCTCTCATCACAAGACAGCCCTCTCAACCCAGGAATCAATCTGGTGAACTTCCAATGTACCGCCTCCAAGGCAAGTATATCCTTCCTTAGATAAGGAGACCAAAACTGTGCCCAGTACTCCAGGTGCGGTCTCACCAAGGCCCTGTACAATTGTAGCAAGACTTCCTTACATTTATACTCCAACCCCTTTGCAATAAAGGATAACATGCCATTTGCCTTCCTTATTGCTTGTTGTACCTGCATGCTAGCTTTCTATGTTTCTCGAACAAGGACACCCAAATCTCTCTGAACGTCAACATTTAAAAGTTTTTCACCATTTAAAAAATATTCTGTTTTTCTATTCTTTCTACCAAAGTGAATAACCTCACATTTCCTCACATTATACTCCAAGTGCCACCTTAATGCCCACTTACTTAGTCTATCTATATTCCTTTGCAGACTGTGTTTTCAGCTTCTCTATTTTCGGGTTGATAATGGCAGTGGAGCGGGAAAGTTAGCGGCCGGGAATAGTTTGCGCTTTAGTATGGTAAGTTTTGGCATCTGGGCCGTGTGTCAGGGGGCGCAGCACGAAGGGAGGCATTGTACACCTCTCTTGGTGCAAGGAGAGGCCTGGGGTGTTGGGGGTGGGGCGGGGGGGGGGGGAACCTAAAAAAACCCTCAAAAACATTCCGAACAAATTGCCCACGCCACTGCAACACAAATTGCACGGAAATTTAAAACAAAAAACACTGGCACTTTTGCAGCACTTTACTCTCCTCTCCGCTGCCGGCATTGGCTGGACTGCTCTGATTCCCAGGCGGTCATTGCGGACACACTTCCGGGCGGCTGGGTTGGGCAAGTCTCAAAACTTGCGCCGGTGCTGCTCAGTGTATCGCGGCGGGCGCTGGAGACTTCAACTCCACCTTTCACACCGCTCTGGGGCAAATCCCGGAGTGCAAAAGCCTGGCCTTGAGCACTCCGAGAGAGGCCTGGGGTGTTGAGGGGGGAGGGGAACCTAAAAAAAAACCTACAAAACATTCCTAACTGTCATGTATCCTACATGGCTATTGTTGGTACTATCACAAGGTGTGCCACCAGAGGGCACAGCAGTGGGAGACTTGTAGGTTACCTGTACAGGTGTGCCTGGCCTAGTAGAAAAGGCAGGCCACCAGGTGTGATCCTCACTCTGGAGTTAACAAATAAAGGACTAAGGTCACTACAGTTCAAGTACAACACATTGTCTCGTGGAGTCATTACCAGAGCATCTAAGGACACAACAATTAGCGATGAGATTACAAACATTCACGCGGAAATGGCTACCCTGGGTGCGTTGCAGCAGTTCGCCGATGGTGATGATTGGGACGCCTTTGTGGAGAGGCTCGAACATTTCTTCACAGCAAACGACCTGGCAGGAGACGACCCGGCCGCACTGGCTGATAAGCGCAGAGCTATCCTGCTAACCAGTTGTGGGCCCACTGTCTATGGCCTCGTCAGGGACTTGCTGGCACCAGCGAAGACAATGATCAAGACATACAAGGAGCTCGTAACCCTGATCCATGAGCAACTCAAGCCCAAGGAGACCATCCTCACAGCCAGACACTGGTTCTATACCCACCGACGGCCTGAAGGCCAGGAAATCGCGAAGTACGCCGCAGACCTCAGGAGGCTGGTGGCACCGTGCGAGTTCGGCAACCACATCCACGAAGCGCTGCGGGACATTTTTGTCATTGGAATTGGCCATGAGGGCCTTCTTCACAAGTTACTGTCAGCAGATACCACAGTCACACTGCAGAAGGCCATTTCCGTGAGCCAGTCATTCATGACCTCGACCTACGGCTCTAGGCAGATGACTCACCCTCAGGACTCAAACCCAGCAGGTACTGTGTACAGAGTGGTGCCGTTTAGAGGCTGGACTGTAGAACGCGAACCCTCTCAGAGGAGAGAAAACAGGTCCCCGAGTCCCTTAATTCAGAGTCCGCCGAGGGGGGGATTAATCGAGTAGCTCCATGCTGGTATTGTGGAAGGAATCACAGGACTCACCAGTGATACTTTAAAGACTATGTATGCAAGAGCTGCAGCATAAAAGGCCACCTCCAGCGAATGTGTAAGAGAAATATGACTCATGGTGTCGATGAAGAATCTGCAGATGGCCGTGAATCCAGCTCGGATTATGAAACGACAGGCAGAGAGGCAGCTCAGCCCCACGACGAGGTATATAACATGTTTACCTGCACCACCGAGTGTTCCCCGTTGAGGATGGAAGTCGAGATAGATGGCGTTCCCGTCTTCATGGAAGTGGACACAGGGGCGAGCCAGTCAGTAATGAATCAAGAAGCCTTTGAGGCTATGGGACAATCAAGCTGAACGACCCAAGTTGGTCCCGGCTCAGGCAAAGCTGCGCACCTACACCGATGAACTTATCCCAGTCGTTGGTAGCGCGAATGTAAAGGTATTCCATGATGGCGCGGTGCACAAGTTACCTGTTGCAGGTGATGGACCAATGCTGCTCGGCAGAAGGTGGATGGAGAAGATCCATTGGAAGTGGGAAGACTTCAACCCTCCAGCGATTGACGTCCTCCGCATTCGGAGGCACAGCAAGCCCTCACTTGAGGGTGGACCCGGCACCAGGGAGCAGACCAGCACAGCACCCGAGGCACAGACCGCCCAGCACCACTGCGGGGAGGTGATCCAGCTGAGACGACCCAAACACACCTTCCAGGCTCCAGTGGCAGGACTCCGGGGGAAGAAAATCAGATCCAAAGGCGACTTCCCAGCTTCGGAGGCAGAACCCGGGGAGAAGAGGATCACCACAGTCGACATCGTGGATGGAGGAAAGATGGCGCCCAAACCACGAGGTGATGCACTGAAGAAAAAGATGGCGGCGGCCAGACCACGAGGTGCAGCGCTGATGGAGCAACACGTGGCACCAAACGGAGAAGAGGATTGGGGTAAAGATAGCAAGGTTCTCTTAAAGGAGACCTGCAACCCACCACACTTAAAGGGACAGTTCCACACACTCGAGCAATGTAATAGCAACTGTAAGTTAGAGATAAAATATGTAACTGACGATCAGAGTTGTGTACATGCAATGAGCAAGAAAAAGTCGCGCTATCATGTAAAATGTGTAATTGATGATCAGAATTGTGTACATGCAACCAGCGAGGAAAAGTCACCTGATCGCGATCGGAGCTACAGAGTATCCACAAAAGTAATGAAAAGTTGTGCGATATAGGATTTCAACTGCACGCAGCCAATGTAGCGGGCAAACAGCCATCGGGAGCACACAGGTCCAGCGAGCTACTCAATGCTGTAGCCTGCATCCCGGGGACCAGAGTTATGCACCATGGAGTGTGGCCACAAGCAGCCAACACACACGAGCTGCAGAGCAAGCGATCTTAGGAGGGCAATGGCTCCGGTATCGATATCATGCCCCTGATCGGCTCCACCTCTCAGGCACCCGATGGCACCGACCGCCACGAGCCTGAAGGAGCAGACTGTGCTAAGGCGCAGCCCCCAGACCCCATCGTCACCAAGGCCATACCCAGAAACTAAGGGTCACCCGCTACAGTCCCCTCAAAGGGGACCGGGACCAGCCAGGATCCCAAACCAAACGTCGCCCAGGCCAGCGAGTCAGCAGTCCTCTGTGCATTGCTAGACAATAGTTCCTCAGGGAGCAGCAATGACCCAGGGCGCAAAGGAAGGACAGGGAGGTCACAGGCATCTGTGAACCTGCCCGACGCTAGGAATCATGGCAACAGCCCCAAGAGCAGGCAACTTGAGCCAACCGGGTTCCCACTGCCAGCACTGGGTACCGCACTGCCATCAGACTGCAGGGACACTATCCAGCAGTTCTGGAACTAGTTCATCCTTAAGCACCAGTTACCGCATCGATAATGTATCTCACCGGTCTAACGTACTTGTCTCACAACGGAACCACAAAGGTAATGCAAACTTGTTTTTCTGAACTTGAATGTATATGAATGCAATGAGCCTCCGGCATAATCTATATGTGGGGGGGTGGGGGGAGAATGGAGTGGTCAGGGGCACACACACACAAACAGCAACCACCAGCATTCTACTGCACCAACCACTCACCCAAGCTTGAAACGACCCGCCAAGGGTCAACCAGCTGGAGCTAAGCCCAGAGCACAGTCAGTGCAGAGGCTATTTGCACTAAAGGCTTGGGGGAGAGTGATGTCATGTATCCTACATGGCTACTGTTGGTACTATCACAAGGTGTGCCACTAAGTTAGGTGGCAGTGTGAGCTGGTGAGTGGGCAAATGCATGGCAGATGAAGTATAATGTGGATAAATGTGAGGTTATCCACTTTGGTGGTAAAAACAGAGAGACAGACTATTATCTAAATGGTGACAGATTAGGGAAAGGGGAGGTGCAACGAGGCCTGGGTGTCATGGTACATCAGTCATTGAAGGTTGGCATGCAGGTACAACAGGCGGTTAAGAAAGCAAATGGCATGTTGGCCTTCATAGCGAGGGGATTTGAGTACAGGGGCAGGGAGGTGTTACTACAGTTGTACAGGGCCTTGGTGAGGCCTCACCTGGAGTATTGTGTACAGTTTTGGTCTCCTAACTTGAGAAAGGACATTCTTGCTATTGAGGGAGTGCAGCGAAGGTTCACCAGACTGATTCCCGGGATGGCGGGACTGACATATCAAGAAAGACTGGATCAACTGGGCTTGTATTCACTGGAGTTCAGAAGAATGAGAGGGGATCTCATAGAAACGTTTAAAATTCTGATGGGTTTAGACAGGTTAGATGCAGGAAGAATGTTCCCGATGTTGGGGAAGTCCAGAACCAGGGGTCACAGTCTAAGGATAAGGGGTAAGCCATTTAGGACCGAGATGAGGAGAAACTTCTTCACCCAGAGAGTGGTGAACCTGTGGAATTCTCTACCACAGAAAGTTGTTGAGGCCAATTCACTAAATATATTCAAAAAGGAGTTAGATGTAGTCATTACTACTAGGGGGATGAAGGGGTATGGTGAGAAAGCAGGAATGGGGTACTGAAGTTGCATGTTCAGCCATGAACTCATTGAATGGAGGTGCAGGCTCGAAGGGCCGAATGGCCTACTCCTGCACCTATTTTCTTTGTTTCTATGTTTCTACCAGAGGGCACAGCAGTGGGAGACTTGTAGGTTACCTGTACAGGTGTACCTGGCCTAGTATAAAAGGCAGGCCACCAGGTGTGATCCTCACTCTGGAGTTAACAAATAACGGACTGAGGTCACTACAGTTCAAGTACAACATTGCCTTGTAGAGTCATTATTAGAGCATCCAAGGACACGACACTAACAAATTGCCCTTGCCACCGCAACACAAATCGCACAAAAATTTAAAACAAAAAACAATCGCACTTCCTGGAGCGCCAAAGACCGGAAAATCCAGCCCTATGTGTTCCCCTCACAGCTTACCGTCACACCTAGCTTTGTATCGTCAGCAAACTTGGATACATTACGCTCAGTCCTTTCATCTAGGTCATTAATATAGATTGTAAATAGCTGAGGCCCCAGTGTTGATCCTTGTGGCACCTCACTAGTTACAGCCTGAAAAAGACCTGCTAATCCCTACTCTCTGCTTTCTGCACATTAACCAATGGTCAGCAGAAGAAGATACAATTTCCAGCATGCATCTGTGCTTAAAACTGATCATTTTATACAAGATTGATGGCAAGACTGGCAGAAGGAAAATGGCTCCTGGGCTAGCAGCTTTATACTGAGTTCCTCTCTTTACAATGCCATCCACGCCCAAACTTTCTCCAACCCCTCCCAGTCCTTTCTCCCTGTTGCTTAAAATCCCCAGCTCTGATTAGTGGGTATATTTTAGCTCAATCTACAAGTTTAACCTACAAATGAAGGTTACTCATACAGAGCACAGTGACCTGTTTGTTTTGTGTTTTCACTTGTGCTCTTTTTGAGAACTGGAACTCTGCTCACATTTCATTTTCTGGACTCCTCGTGCTGGCTTTGCCCCTGATTCGCTGCCTGTTTTCGGGTAGTTTTGGGGAGCCTCAACTCTACCAGTAAAGACTTGCACCAGAATTGTCCTCAAGGAAAAGTATTATTCCCCAATAATGCCTGTCCATGCTGCTGCATTTAAATGGGGTCAGTTGGGTGTGGTCCACCATTCCGCTCCATTTTCCCTCATTTTTGGGTTGGACAGAATCTTCAAGCTTCAGTCGCTGCTCTTGAGCATGTGTGCTCCTCGCTGCCCTACAGCTGTAACGTAGGCCAGCTCCGGTGATTTCAGGAATTTCCCCTTCACCCTCCCATGGCTCTGTGTTGTTCTCTGCTCTTAGGCCTCGGGTTTGACTCCCACTGTTTCTTGCTCCTCTGCTGATCTACCGGATCCACTGATGCACAATGCTAACAGCTGAGGATACAACACATCTCCACCGCAATCCAGGCTCGAGCTCTGATGGTTCCTGGTCAACTCTCTGCTTCCCTTCGATCTTCTCGTTCCACTGGACAACCTCAATCAGCTAATTTTCCTTTTAGCAGGTCCTGGATCCAACCGCCTCTCCAGAACTGACAAATTAACAAATAAAACATTAAATGGTCAAATTAAAATTTGGTTTGAACCCGTACAATGGTTCGTGGAAGCCTCAAGCTGATTCCACTCGTTGTGGTAATATTTCACCGAGTGGACGATGGGCGAGGGAGCCTGTGGGGCTGCCCAGAAAGCAAATGCCTCGGGCAGCCCACCGGCTCTGGGTCGTGGCAATATCCGGCCTCCAGGCTGGAAGAAGGTAGGCTTGTGTGTGGGGTGTGCATTTTGGGTTGGGGGGGGGGGGGGGGGGATGGATATGGAGGGGCAGCATCCCAGGTTGTTTTTGTGGCGCCTGGCGGAGCACCATTGTTCCTACTGGCCCCACAAAAATAAATGTAAAGACTTTCCTGCTGGGCTCCTCTTCAGCTGGACCGCCAGCTGATACTGTGCTGAGTGTACACGTCGCTGCCCAATAGTGTCCTAAAATGGCAATCAGGGTCCTATGTATGTCTAGAGAAATGCACGCTGTGGTTGTTGACAATTCACAAAGGTAAGGTTTTTGTTTCCTTGTGGAGCCAGGAGGAGCAGTAGTGCTGCTCCAAGCTCCACAAAGAAAGCATACGTCTCCCGTGGGAGCCCGAGAGACAGCCCAGCAGCCGATCCGGCCACTTACCTGCTGTTGGCATGTGGCCTCTGGGCCATGCAATTTCTGCTGCTTCTGACAAGTAACTGGTGGGAAGTCGGCTGGTGGGATTTAAATGAGGCCCAGCCATTTAAATTGACTGGATCTCATTCTGCCAGACATCCACTGTCAGTTAAAATCCAAACCATATTCTAAATGATTACAGCAGCTGAATTTAAAAAAAAATCCAAAAACAACAGTTATTATAAGCGGCAGATTCTGAAAGAAGTGTACCTGTACTATTATTCAAGTTTGGAGGGAAGCTCTGAAAAACTTCAGGAACTTAAACATGTAAATTTAAATAAAATTGGGAACATTAAGTACTGTTGCAGAGTAAAGAAAGAATGATGTAGATTAGTTTAATATTTTAATTTTATATATTTTTTGGCCTTCACGAAGAAAAGCCCACATCCTAGACAGATGGACAATAAGGTAAAGATCTGCTTCCCATGTTACGTGCAGAGATTTATTTGTGTCACTGTGTTATTGAAACATAGACATAGAAACATAGAAAATAGGTGCAGGAGTAGGCCATTCGGCCCTTCTAGCCTGCACCGCCATTCAATGAGTTCATGGCTGAACATGCAACTTCAGTACCCCCTTCCTGCTTTCTCACCATACCCCTTGATCCCCCTAGTAGTAATGACTATATCTAACTCCTTTTTGAATACATTAGTAAATTGTCCAACTCCTTTTTGAATATATTTAGTGAATTATGTTAGGGGAACAAATTTATCTTTTATCTACATTAGCTAAGGAAAACACTATTGGGGTAGTGTTTCTCTTTTGGGCGCAAACGGGAAATTGCGCCCCCAAATGCGCTCAAAATTGCACTGGTTAGGTCAGGCTTCAAGATTCCAATGAAATTCATTTGCATAATAATAAACATAAAATCTTCAATGAACCAGCGCAATTGGGCAGCGTAATAAAACCTAATTGTTTATTTTTTTTTTCCATTAAAAAATATTCCTTGACGTGTTTAGGAGTGGTAACCTGATTCAGTTTTATTAATACGGCTGAAAATGGGTTTATCATAAAAAAATAAGCATTTTTAATAAGCATGTCCAGTCCTCCATCTGTGAGTAACCTGATTTAAAATCACTGAAAATGACTTAAAAAAAAGTATACTGGACCATTTAATAGTTTCATTGGAGTACACTAGTCAGTTTCTTCAGAAGTTTAATATTTTTTGATGTGAAAAAACTTTCAAAACAAGCCTATGTGTGCCTGCGCACCTCAGAAAATGAGCGCAATTTGAAGAGCATTCCTGAACCAACGCACTTGGAGGAATCGCGCAATTCTGACCTGGGGGGGCGGGGCTGAACCGGGCGAATTGAATCTTGAACCAGCGTAAAAAATTGCGGAACACACAAAGACAAGTGGTTTTAGGGATAACTCTCTTATATTTAAAAGATCCTTTGCGTTGGTTTGGCCGATTTCCAGCCGGATTGAGCTATTATTACTGATGTAACCGTGCGGAAATTCTAGCCCGTATTTATTTTCCAGCAACCGATCAAAAAACACTTACTCCACTGTTTCTGAGGGGGTTCTCTTACAAACTTCTTTTCAAATTCCTTCAGTGGAGATGTGCAGTGTCCATCGTGTTACACCTTTCAAAGAAAATACCATAATGAAGATATAGTTGAAGCATATCACCGTCCACTCTGTTACACCCTCTCAAAGACTTGAGCATCACCTCAAGTGCATCCACCCCAGAGGAATTCGAAAAGGAAGCTCAGGGGAGCACAATGGATTCATCACTTGGAACCCGTGTGCGGGTGGAAGAGGAGGAGGCGACGTCTTGTTAAAGAGTGACGCAGCTCTCTTGCCAGAAGTTGTGATCCTGATTAATGGAGCCCTGTTTTTAAATGCAGGGCACAAGAAATTGCTGCAGTCTTTGAGGATGTACCTAACACTTTCTAACATCTGGCTGCTATTCCACACTGGCTGAACATATGGGATTCTGCTGCAGGTAATACAGGTCTTTCAGATTGAGTTGGAGTTAGTGACAACACCTGGTTAGTCTCTGGTGCAGCCCTTATCAACTGATGCCATGATACCAGTCTGGCCATCTCTCCTGCATGCCCAGGCTGCTGCAATCTAGACACTGGACTGCAGTGTGCCTTTCTCTGTAAATCGTATGAGCACTGGCTTCGGGAGCATCGCCAATGCTGTTGGATCAGTTCTCACAATGTAGAGTTCGTATAGCAGCATTGAGGCCACAACCAGGAACAAAATGATGTCTTCATTAGTGTATGCCACAGGTTCCCGGGCTTGCTTCACCACCACTGAGTCCATTCCCCCCCACACCATCGATTGCTGCTGAGCGGAGAGCATGCTGGGCCAGACTGCTGCCCTCCCCAAGCAAGAAATGCAGCCTGAGGCTGAGACCTCTGGTTACAAGCACATGCAGATCCCAAGAGCCATAATCAGAGAGTCAGTGGGAAGCCTCTGACTCTGCCCTTATCATGGAGTCATACCAGGCAGAAGCTCAAGGTTCGGAAGTAGAATACCACAAACACCTATGGGTATGGTGGGGAAAAGGATTAGAGATAGGAAAACAGATAAGGTCAATAAAGAGTACTGAAGCACTGCAAATGGTAGTTCTTTGTGATCTTTCTCATGCTTCTGTTTTGTTATGTTATGATCATTGGTGGGATTTAAGCAGACGGGGCTATAGCTTTGTGGACGGGAGGGGGTGGGGGCAGGTCAGTATTAGGTGTGATGATTTTTGTACCCCTTGGAGTACAACAGCCATTACTTGGGCTATACAATGGTGCACCTCTTTGTCCCTGTTCGCCTTTGAAAATTTCCTAGTGGATGAAAGCGTTGGGCTGTGACAGTGAGAACTCGCGAACTCTGCACCATGGCTACAGGCCTTCCCTCAGGAAGACATAAATTTCACTTGCCACTTCCCTGGAAAACCTCAATCTATGTTCACTGTTCACCTGTCCTCTACTGTCTTTAGATGTGGTTATATGAATATAGATAAATATGGCACTTCCTTCTCTGATGTTGTCTTACTGTCCTGGCATCTAACATCACATCCTGTTGGTAGCAAACATAAAGAGCTACTCTGAAAAGCATAACCTTTGGCTTCAGGGTGTTGATTGGATTTGACGATGGATTGAGCCATCTTCCCCATCAAACTGTGTGGCACACATGGTACATGGGCCAGACGATGCTGGCCCGAATACCACCCAAAATTGGTTCCCAGCCACATCACAATATTTTGGGCGAGATGTCAGCACCTGTCATGCATGTCTTCAAGGACAGCTCGCCTGTTACGTATGTAATAACTCGATAGACTGAATACTGTAAACTAACACAGGTACAAAGCTGGCTCTGCTTTATTAGGGCCCAAAGTGATCACATTACATGATGGCTTGCCTTTTATACCTGGGCTGCACACATGTGCGGAAAGCCCAATGACCTCCGACAGTGGCGCCACCTGGTGGCTAGTAACCCCAAGCATACATACATGACAATATCCCCCTTTAAGATATTAGTAATAGTCTTTTTACACATTGAAACGGTCCGGGGTTTTCCACTCCCGAGTTGATCCTCTCAGTTCAACTCCTGTCTTGGGCGAGTGTTCTGAGTCTGTTATGACTGGGGGCTGGGTAGCCGATCTGATGGGAGTGGCAATGACCATGTCAGGGATTGAAAGACCAGATTCATTGATGACAGCGGAGTCCTCTGATGACTGAGGGTAGGTTGGTTGGTCACTGATTGTGTCTTCCTCAGACTGTTCCGGTTCATCCATGTGTCGCAGCTTTATCTGATCAACATGTTTCCTGCATGTTTGCCCATTCTTGAGCTTGACGATAAACACTCTGTTACCCTCCTTGGACGTAACAGGACCGGCGATCCACTTGGGACCTTGACCATAATTTAGTACATACCCTGGATCGTTAACAGAAATGTCACATGACACAGCAGCTGACTTTGACATCTGTATTCAACATGATCGTTCAAGTCAGGGTGGATAAGAGAGAGCCTGGTCTTGAGACCTCTCTTCATCAATAGTTCAGCAGGGGAGACCCCGGTAAGGGTATGGGGTCTTGTCCTATAACTAAGCAATATGCATGACAAGCGAGTCTGCAGTGAACCTTGAGTTACACGTTTCATACTCTGCTTGATGGTTTAGACAGCACGCTCATTAGATGTGGGTTTGAATGGTGCTGACCTCACATGTTTGATACCATTGAGTTTCATGAACTCTTGAAACTCCAGCCTAGTGAAGCAAGGTCTGTTGTCGCTTACAACGATGTCGGGCAGACCATGAGTGGCAAACATGACACGTAGGCACTCAATGATAGCTGTGGATATACTGGATGACAAGACGATACACTCTATCCACTTGGAATATGCATTCACCACAACTAAAAACATCTTTCCCAGGAAGGGACCTGCAAAGTCGATGTTGATCCTGGACCATGGTTTAGATAGCCACTATTGTGTTCCTAACACAGATGAGACTGCACACGGAGATTAAAGTAACAGTGACCTCAGTCTTTAATAAGACACTCCAGAGTGAGGAACAGGCCTTAGAGGCTGCCTTATAGACAGTGCTCCCAAGGGATGCTGGGATCCCTTGGGACTTCAGGGGATGAGCTCCCTGGTGGCGGAACATGGGAGTGCATGCTTTACAGATACACAACATCACACCCCCACCCCCCCAAAGTCAAATTGAAAACTATTTACAAGGTAAGGCGGTCGGGAGCCTTTCTTTCCCTGGTGGACCGCCTCGGTACAAATGTCTGTTCTGGTATGTTGGCTGTGCCCTCGCTGGGCTGGCGTGTTGTTGGCCCTGCAGGGCTGCTGGGTGAGCCTGGCCTTGCTGGGCTGTTGGGCGTGATGGATACGATTTCCTGGTCCGGCGTGGTGTCGTTGATCCTTTGGGTGTGTGTTGTGGGCTCGAAAAAGATGGTGTCTGCTGTGGGTTGTTCAGGGCAGTCTGTGAACCGCAGCCTCGTTTGGTCCAGGTGCTTTCTGCAAATTTGTCCATTGTCTAGTTTGACAACAAACACCCTATTCCCTTCTTTAGCTATCACCGTGCCCATGATCCACTTGGGACCATGTCCATAGTTTAGCACATACACAGGGCCATTCAGATCAATTTCCCGTGACACAGTGGCGCGACCATTGTTTACATTTTGTTGCTGCCACCTGCTCTCTACCTGATCATACAGGTTGGGGTGAACCAGCGAGAGTCTGGTTTTAAGTGTCCTTTTCATGAGTAGCTCAGCCGGGGGTACCCCTGTGAGCGAGTGGGGTCTCGTGCGGTAGCTGAGCAGTACTCGGGACAGGCGGGTTTGGAGTGAGCCTTCTGTGACTCGTTTAAGGCTCTGTTTGATGGTTTGTACTGCCTGCTCTGCCTGCCCATTGGAGACTGGTTTAAACGGGGCCGAGGTGACATGTTTGATCCCTTTGCGGGTCATGAATTCTTTAAATTCGGCACTGGTGAAACATGGCCCGTTGTCACTGACCAGTATGTCAAGCAGGCCGTGGGTGGCAAACATGGCCCTCAGGCTTTCAATGGTGGCGGTGGCGGTGCTTCCTGACATTATTTCACATTCAATCCATTTTGAAAAAGCATCCACCACCACCAGGAACATTTTACCGAGAAACGGGCCCACATAATCGACATGAATCCTTGACCATGGTCTGGAGGGCCAGGACCACGAACTTAGTGATGCCTCTCTGGGCGCGTTGCTCAACTGAGCACATATGCTGCATTGCCGTACACAGGACTCTAAGTCAGAGTCGATACTGGGCCACCACACGTGGGATCTGGCTATCGCTTTCATCATTACTATACCCAGGTGTGTGCTGTGGAGATCCAAGATGAACCTCTTACTGCCCTTTTTTGGCAGCACTACGCGGTTACCCCACAACAGGCAGTCTGCCTGAATGGACAGTTCGTCCTTTCGTCGCTGGAACATAGAAACATAGAAACATAGAAAATAGGTGCAGGAGTGGGCCATTTGGCCCTTCGAGCCTGCACCTCCATTCAATGAGTTCATGGCTGAACATGCAACTTCAGTACCCCATTCCTGCTTTCTCGCCATACTCCTTGATCCCCCGAGTAGTAAGGACTACATCTAACTCCTTTTTGAATATATTTAGTGAATTGGCCTCAACAACTTTCTGTGGTAGAGAATTCCACAGGTTCACCACTCTCTGGGTGAAGAAGTTTCTCCTCATCTCGGTCCTAAATGGCTTACCCCTTATCCTTAGACTGTGACCCCTGGTTCTGGACTTCCCCAACATTGGGAACATTCTTCCTGCATCTAACCTGTCTAAACCCGTCAGAATTTTAAACGTTTCTATGAGATCCCCTCTCATTCTTCTGAACTCCAGTGAATACAAGCCCAGTTGATCCAGTCTTTCTTGATATGTCAGTCCCGCCATTCCGGGAATCAGTCTGGTGAACCTTCGCTGCACTCCCTCAATAGCAAGAATGTCCTTCCTCAAGTTAGGAGACCAAAACTGTACACAATACTCAAGGTGTGGCCTCACCAAGACCCTGTATAACTGTAGCAACACCTCCCTGCCCCTGTACTCAAATCCCCTCGCTATGAAGGCCAACATGCCATTTGCTTTCTTAACTGCCTGCTGTACCTGCATGCCAACCTTCAATGACTGATGTACCATGACACCCAGGTCTCGTTGCACCTCCCCTTTTCCTAATCTGTCACCATTCAGATAATAGTCTGTCTCTCTGTTTTTACCACCAAAGTGGATAACCTCACATTTATCCACATTATACTTCATCTGCCATGCATTTGCCCACTCACCTAACCTATCCAAGTCACTCTCCAGCCTCATTGCATCCTCCTCGCAGCTCACACTGCCACCCAACTTAGTGTCATCCGCAAATTTGAAGATACTACATTTAATCCCCTCATCCAAATCATTAATGTACAATGTATTAGCTTGATAAGCTCTTGCATTTCAACGGGGATGCTGGCCCAGCTCCCATGCAGTACACAATTTTTTTTACTGGGGACAGCAGAGGATCTTGGCTAGTCCATGTCCTAATCTGGCGGGCCGTGACTGGTGATTTATCATTTTCAAACGCTTCCATGACCATCAACAAGTCTGCGGGCTGCGCCACCATCAACAAGTTTGCAGGCTGCGCCATTTCCACCCCCGTGGTGGGCAATGGTAGCCGACTGAGAGCATCCGCACAGTTCTCGGTGCCTGGCCTGTGGCGAATGGTATAGTTATACGCTGATAGCGCGAGTGCCCACCTTTGTATGCGGGCTGAGGCATTAGTATTTATCCCCTTGTTTTCAGCGAACAGGGATGTGGGGGCTTGTGATCGGTTTCCAGCTCTAATTTGAGGTCAAAAAAGTACTGATGCATTTTCTTTACCCCAAACACACACACTAATGCCTCTTTCTCAATCATGTTGTAGGCCCTCTCGGCCTTAGACAAGCTCCTGGAAGCATAAGCGACAGGTGACAACTTCCCTGCAACGTTAGCTTGTTGTAATACACACCCGACTCCGTACGACGATGCGTCACATGCTAGCACAAGTCTTTTACACGGGTTATACAATACAAGCAGCTTGTTGGAGCATTAAATGTTTCTGACTTTCTCAACAGCAATTACTTGGTTTCTTCCCTATACCTAGTTCTTACCTTTGCGCAATAACACAGGTAGGGGCTTTAAAAGGGTGCTCAACCCCAGTAGGAAGTTACCAAAATAGTTGAGGAGTCCCAGGAATGACCGCAGCTCCGTGATGTTCTGTGGCCTGGGCACGTTCCTGATAGCCTCTGTCTTGGCATCTGTGGGCCGAATGCCGTCCGCCGCGATCTTTCTCCCCAAAAACTCCACTTCTGTTGCCATGAAGATGCATTTCGACCTCTTCAGCCGCAGCCCTACGCGATCCAGTCGCTGGAGGACCTCCTCCAGGTTTTGTAGCTGCTCAGCAGTGTCCCGACCCGTGACCAATATGTCGTCCTCAAAGACCACCGTGCGTGGTACCGACTTGAGTAGGCTCTCCATGTTTCTCTGGAAGATTGCTGCAGCCGACCGAATTCCAAACGGGCATCTGTTGTTGATGAACAGTCCCTTGTGCGTGTTGATGCAGGTGGGGCCCTTTGAAGACTCCTCCAGCTCCTGCATCATGTAGGCCGAAGTCAGGTCGAGCTTGGTGAACGTCTTGCCTCCTGCCAGCGACGCAAATAGGTCGTCTGCCTTTGGTAGCGGGTATTGGTCCTATAGCAAGAAACGATTAATAGTTACTTTATAATTGCCGCAAAGCCTGACTGTGCCATCACTTTTGAGTACTGGAACAATCGGGCTGGCCCACTCGCTGAATTCCACTGGGGAGATGATGCCCTCGCGTTGCAGCCTGTCCAGCTCGATTTCCACTCTCTCCCTCATCATGTGAGGTATCGCTCGTGCCTTGTGGTGAATGGGTCGTGCCTCTGGGACCAAGTGGATCCACACCTTCGCCCCGGAAAAGTTTCCAATGCCTGGCTCAAAAAGGGAAGGAAATTTGTTCAGAACCTGGGTACATGAGGCCTCATCGACATGTGATAGCGCTCGGATGTCATCCCAGTTCCAATGGATTTTGAGCAGCCAGCTCCTTCCAAACAGTGTGGGGCCATTGCCCGGGACAATCCAGAGTGGCAGTTTGTGCACTGTGCCCTCATAGGTAACCTTGACCATGGCGCTGCCCAGGACAGTGATAAGCTATTTGGTGTACATTCTCAGTTTCATGTGGATGGGGCTCAGGGCTGGTCTGAATGCCTTGTTGCACCACAGTCTCTCAAACACCATTTTACTCTTGATGGATTGGCTAGCGCCTGTGTCCAGTTCCATGGCTGCGGGTAAGCCATTCAATTTTACGTTTAGCATTACAGGTGAAAATGTGTGCGCCCCGTGTACTTCAGCATCTGCCTCCTCTCTCTGAGATTCGAAATTGCTTTGATCCACCATGGACCGATCTTCCTCCGCCACGTGATGGTTAGCAGGTTTTGCAGAGCTTGCAGCTCGTTTGCAAGCTCGTTGGAGGTGCCCCATTGTTCCACAGCTCTTGCAAACATACCCTTTGAAGCAGCATGAATAGGCTGAATGGAAGCCTCCACAACGCCAACAAGGTGTGAATTGCCTTGCATTCATCCTTTGTTGGGGACTCTGAGTCATCTGGGTCACCTGAGGCTTGCTGGCAGTTGCAGACTCGTGGGTTCTGCCCTGTACATTTCTGCTCGCAAACACAGTTCCAGTTAATTTATGAACATTGCTAGCACTTGTGTGCTGAGAGATTTGTTTGGTGTTATCACTGATGGACATAAACGCCTGTGCTATCGCAATGGCCTTACTGAGGGTCGGTGTCTCTACATTCAAAAGTTTTCATAGGATGGTCTCGTGGCCAATGCCCAGTACAAAAAAGTCTCTGAGCATTTGCTCCAGGTAGCCATCAAACTCACATTGTCCTGCAAGTCGCCTTAGCTCAGTGATGTAGCTCGCCACTTCCTGATCTTCAGATCGCTGGCACGTGTGGAACCGATACCTCACCATCAGCACACTCTCCCTCGGGTTAAGATGCTCCCGAACCAGTGTACACAGATCCTCATACGACTTATCTGTGGGTTTCACCGGAGCCAGAAGATTCTTCATGAGGCTGTGGGTCGGTGCCCCGCAGACTGTGAGGAGGAGCGCTCTTCTTTTTGCAGCGCTTCCTTCTCCGTCCAGCTCGTTGGCTACAAGGTACTGGTCTAGCTGTTTGACATAGACTTCCCAGTCCTCACCCTCCGAGAACTTCTCCAGGATGCCCACAGTTTGCTGCATCTGCATTGGATTCATATTCTCGTCGCCAGTTATTGTGTTCCTAACACAGATGAGGCCGCACACAGGGAGGTTAAAGTAACAGTGACCTCAGTCTTTAATAAGACACTCCAGAGTGAGGAACAGGCCTTGGGGGCCGGCTGGGATCCCTTGGGACTTCAGGGGATGAGCTCCCTGATGGCGGAACATGGAAGTGCATGCTTTACAGATACACAACAGCCACGACCACAGACTCAACGGCGATCCCACTGGTGCTTTACTTAGCTGCATGCAAGTGTTGCACTGATGCAGACATGACTCCAGATCAGAGTCAATTCCAGGCCATCATACATGAGACCTGGCAATGGCTTTCATCATGATAATGCCGGGATGAGTGCTATGTAAATCATGTACAAATTTCTCTCTGCCTTTCTTAGGCATAACAGTGCAGTTACCCCACAGTAAACAATCTGACTGAATGGATAGTTCATCTTTGCGACGGTTGTAAGGTTTTGTCTCATCACCCATTTGCTTGGGTATGGCAGACCAATTACCACTAAGGACACAACGTTTCACAACTGATAATATCGGGTCCTGGCTGGTCCAGGTCTTAACTTGTTGAGCCATGACAGGGGTTCCTTCAATTTCAAAAGCATCCATAACTAACAGTAGGTCTGCAGGTTGTGATGTCTCCACCTCTGGTGTGGGCAATGGCAGATGGCTCAGTGCATCGGCACAATTCTCGATGCCAGGTCTATAGTGAATGACATAATCATAGGCAGATAATGTCAGCGCCCACCTCTGGATGTGGGACGATGCATTGGTATTTTCCCTTTGTTTTTCGAAAACAATGAAATGAGTGGCTTGTGATCTGTTTCCAGTTCAAACCGAAGACCAAACAGGTACTTTTTAAACCCATCTTTTTAAACTCACACAGGCTAATGCTTATTTTTCTCCAATGCTGTATGCTCTTTCTGCCTTTGACAAACTTTTAGAAGCATACACAACAGATTGTAGTTTACCCCTCTCATTAGCTGGTTGGAGCACGCAACCAACTCCATATGACGAAGCATCACAGGCCAATACTAGACGCTTACACTGATTATAATGTACCAGCAGCTTGTTAGAGCAAAGTAGATTAGTAGCTTTCTCAAAAGCTCTATCTTGAGACGCATCCCAAACCCAGTTGTCGCCTTTTCTTAGCAGCAAGTTCAGTGGCTCTAATGAAGTGCTCAATCTGGGTAGGAAATTACCGAAGTAGTTGAGTCGACCAAGGAACGAACGCAGCTCCATCAATTCTGAGGCTTGGGTGCATTTTTGATGGCCTTGGTTTTCGAGTCCGTAGGCCTGATGCCGTCAGCAGCAATTTTCCTCCCCAGGAATATGACTTCCGGTGCCATGAAGATGCACTTCGAATGTTTCAGTCTGAGTCCCACTTTATCCAGACGATGTAGAACCTCTTCCAGGTTGTTCAGATGTTCGGCAGTGTCACCACCTGTGACCAGGATGTCATCTTGGAACATGATTGTTCTAGGGACGGACTTCAGTCGACCCTCCATGTTCCTCTGAAATATGGCTGCAGCCGAGCGAATTCCGAAAGGACACCTGTTGTAGATAAACAGTCTTTTATGAGTGTTGATGCATGTTCGTTTCTTCGACGTCTTGACCAGCTCCTGTGTCATGTAGGCCGACATCAGATCCAGTTTAGTGAACGACTCCCCCCCCCCCGGCTAGCGTTGCAAATAGGTCATCAGCCTTCGGTAACGGGTATTGATCCTGTTTTGAAACTCGGTTGATCGTAACCTTGTAGTCTCCACAAATCCTGACAGTGCCATCACTCTTCAACACAGGAACAATGGGGCTGGCCCATTCATTAAATTCGACCGGTGATATGATCCCTTCACGCTGGAGTCTTCCAGTTCGATTTCGACCTTCTCCCTCATCATGTGCGGAACCACCCGAGCTTTATGATGGACGGGTCTTGCATCCGAGTCCACGTGGATCTGCACCTTGGCTCCCGTGAAGTTGCCGATGCCTAGTTCAAACAGCGAGGGGAACTTGCTCAGCACTTGAGCACATGGAGTATCATCCTCTGATGACAACGCTTTGATATTGTTCCAATTCCATTTGATTTTTTCTAGCCAATTCCTGCTGAACAGCATTGGACCATTGCCTGCTCCTTGACTACTGCACTTTGATAGGAACGAATACATTCCATACACTTCCTCCTCTGGTATCTCAGATTGCATATCCAGATCCGGGCTATACTGGTCATCATCCTCCACGTGGTGTGTCGCAGCACGCTTGCTCAGTTGCAGACACATGCGCTGGAGATGCACCAGTCTTGAACAGCCTTTACAAATGTACTGTTTAAACTGACACTGATGAGGCCGATGATTGCCCCCACAACGCCAACACGGTGAAATCAGATTCATTCCCGTTGGCGGACTTTGGGCAGCCACAGGTTTCGCATATGCAGTCGAGTAGGCCCTGCCATATGCAGCTCTGCCAAACGACAATACAATCTTGTTTACTTGCCGAGTTCTGATTTTTCAATGATATCTGCTTTAAGTTTTTGCCTGTCGTCATGCATGCCTGGGCAATCGTGATGGCCTTGCTCAAATCCAACGTCTCCGCCGCCAGCAGCTTATGCAAGATCACCACATGGTTGATGCTGATTACAAAGAAGTCCCGCAGCATGTCTCCCAACGTGTTTTCGAATTTACACGGTCCAGCTCGATGCGTTAGGTCAGCAACGAATTCCAAAACAGCCTGGCCCTCAGAACGAACGTGCCTATAGAATCAATATTGTGAGATGATGATGCCTTTTTCTGGTTTGAGATGGTCACGTACCAGTGCATATAATTCTTCATAGTCCTTGTCCATTGGACTTGCAGGCGAGAGAAGATTTTTTATGAGTCCATAGATTTTCGGACCGCAAACCGTGAGGAAGACCGCCCTGCGCCTAACTGCGTCAGTGGGTCCCTCCATTTTGTTGGCCACAAAGTACTGGTCCAGGCGAGCTACAAAATCTGCCCAGTCCTCTCCCTCCACAAATCTCTCCAGAATTCCAATTGTGCTCATTTTTGCACGCAAAGGGTCTTAAGTGACCTCGTCGCCAAATATTATGTATGTAATAACTCGATAGACTGAATACTGTAGACTAACGCAGGTACACACCTGGCTCTGCTTTATTAGGCCCAAAGTGATTACATTACATGATGGCTTGCCTTTTATACCAGGGCCGCACACACGTGCGTACAGCCCAATGACCTCCGACAGTGGCGCTACCTGGTGGCTAGTAACCCCAAGCATACATACATGACAATGCCCATGTCAAGGGACCAAATTTCAGGCTATCTGCCTTACATGCAGCGGCCCTCAGGTAAGGGTTGGTGTGGGCATTCCATCTCCTGGCTCCACATCAAACCTAAAATAAAGATTTTTCTATACCATTTTGGCGGCGGCCACGAGCTAAGCCACATCCACCTCAGAAATTGAGGAGAAGATGTTGCAGGCCAGGCCCAACACACTAAATTAGCCTTGTGGGATAGCACCCAAATCATAGGTGCGAAGTGGCTGCTAAACCCAGGAAACGGCATCCTTGGAGCTTTAGCAGAATTGATTTTGTATGGTTTAACTTCCTAAAGAGTAACATAGCATTTTGGCACAAATAAGGTTCACAAATTATGACCTTATTGAGAGAATGAGGAGAAGAAATTGAGGAGAAGATGATGCTCTTGCTCTGTATATAACAAGCAGCGATGGATGCACAGGAGCACAATATCACAGGGGAGGCAGCTCCGCTAAAAGCATTCTCATATCTCATGAATTACTCTTCTTGATTATATCCTGTTCTTTGATTTCAACCATATTTTTGTCGCTGGATTGATTTGTACAAAAAAGATCATGAGGCTGAAATTGCCCCTTTGCGTAGTGCCAGTTAGCGGCCCTGGCTGGCAATGAGTTAGTGCGCGTTAATGAGTTAGAAACATAGAAACATAGAAAATAGGTGCAGGAGTAGGCCATTCGGCCCTTCTAGCCTGCACCGCCATTCAATGAGTTCATGGCTGAACATTCAACTTCAGTACCCCATTCCTGCTTTCTCGCCATACCTCTTGATCCCCCTAGTAGTAAGGACCTCATCTAACTCCTTTTTGAATATATTTAGTGAATTGGCCTCAACAACTTTCTGTGGTAGAGAATTCCACAGGTTCACCACTCTCTGGGTGAAGAAGTTCCTCCGCATCTCGGTCCTAAATGGCTTACCCCTTATCCTTAGACTGTGACCTCTGGTTCTGGACTTCCCCAACATTGGGAACATTCTTCCTGCATCTAACCTGTCTAACCCCGTCAGAATTTTAAATGTTTCTATGAGGTCCCCTCTCATTCTTCTGAACTCCAGTGAATACAAGCCCAGTTGATCCAGTCTTTCTTGATAGGTCAGTCCCGCCATCCCGGGAATCAGTCTGGTGAACCTTCGCTGCACTCCCTCAATAGCAAGAATGTCCTTCCTCAGGTTAGGAGACCAAAACTATATACAATACTCCAGGTGTGGCCTCACCAATGCCCTGTACAACTGTAGCAACACCTCCCTGCCCCTGTACTCAAATCCCCTTGCTATGAAGGCCAACATGCCATTTGCTTTCTTAACCGCCTGCTGCACCTGCATGCCAACCTTCAATGACTGATGTACCATGACACCCAGGTCTCTTTGCACCTCCCCTTTTCCTAATCTGTCACCATTCAGATAATAGTCTGTCTCTCTGTTTTTACCACCAAAGTGGATAACCTCACATTTATCCACATTATACTTCATCTGCCATGCATTTGCCCACTCACCTAACCTAACCAAGTCGCTCTGCAGCCTCACAGCATCCTCCTCGCAGCTCACACTGCCACCCAACTTAGTGATAGCCGCAAATTTGGAGATACTACATTTAATCTCCTCATCTAAATCATTAATGTACAGTGTAAACAGCTGGGGCCCCAGCACAGAACCTTGCGGTACCCCACTAGTCACTGCCTGCCATTCTGAAAAGTACCCATTTACTCCTACTCTTTGCTTCCTGTCTGACAACCAGTTCTCAATCCATGTCAGTACACTACCCCCAATCCCATGTGCTCTAACTTTGCACATCAATCTCTTGTGTGGGACCTTGTCGAACGCCTTCTGAAAGTCCAAATATACCACATCAACTGGTTCTCCCTTATCCACTCTACTGGAAACATCCTCAAAAAATTCCAGAAGATTTGTCAAGCATGATTTCCCTTTCACAAATCCATGCTGACTTGGACCTATCATGTCACCTCTTTCCAAATGCACTGCTATGACATCCTTAATAATTGATTCCATCATTTTACCCACTACCGATGTCAGGCTATAATTCCCTGTTTTCTCTCTCCCTCCTTTTTTAAAAAGTGGGGTTACATTGGCTACCCTCCACTCCATAGGAACTGATCCAGAGTCAATGGAATGTTGGAAAATGACTGTCAATGCATCCACTATTTCCAAGGCCACCTCCTTAAGTACTCTGGGATGCAGTCCATCAGGCCCTGGGGATTTATCGGCCTTCAATCCCATCAATTTCCCCAACACAATTTCCCGGCTAATAAGGATTTCCCTCAGTTCCTCCTCCTTACTAGACCCCCCGACCCCTTTTATAACCGGAAGTTGTTCGTGTCCTCCTTCGTGAATACCGAACCAAAGTACTTGTTCAATTGGTCCGCCATTTCTTTGTTCCCCGTTATGACTTCCCCTGATTCTGACTGCAGAGGACCTACGTTTGTCTTTACTAACCTTTTTCTCTTTACATATCTATAGAAACTTTTGCAATCCGTCTTAATGTTCCCTGCAAGCTTCTTCTCATACTCCATTTTCCCTGCCCTAATCAAACCCTTTGTCCTCCTCTGCTGAGTTCTAAATTTCTCCCAGTCCTCAGGTTCGCTGCTATTTCTGGCCAATTTGTATGCCACTTCCTTGGCTTTAATACTATCCCTGATTTCCCTTGATAGCCACGGTTGAGCCACCTTCCCTTTTTTATTTTTATGCCAGACAGGAATGTACAAATGTTGTAGTTCATCCATGCGGTCTCTAAATGTCTGCCATTGCCCATCCACAGTCAACCCCTTAAGTATCATTCGCCAATC
This sequence comes from Pristiophorus japonicus, assembly GCF_044704955.1. Classification (NCBI taxonomy): domain Eukaryota; kingdom Metazoa; phylum Chordata; class Chondrichthyes; family Pristiophoridae; genus Pristiophorus; species Pristiophorus japonicus. Next base: position 8,288,954 of record NC_091982.1, on the reverse strand, counting down.
CATCCCAGCCAATTCATGCCTCATACCTTCAAAGTTAGCCTTCTTTAAGTTCTGGACCATGGTCTCTGAATTAACTGTTTCATTCTTCATCCCAATGCAGAATTCCACCATATTATGGTCACTCTTCCCCAAGGGGCCTCGCACAACGAGATTGCTAATTAATCCTCTCTCATTACATAACACCCAGTCTAAGATGGCCTCCCCCCTAGTTGGTTCCTCGACATATTGGTCTAAAAAACCATCCCTTATGCACTCCAGAAAATCCTCCTCCACCGTATTGCTTCCAGTTTGGTTAGCCCAATCTATGTGCATATTAAAGTCACCCATTATAACTGCTGCACCTTTATTGCATGCACCCCTAATTTCCTGTTTGATGCCCTCCCCAACATCACTACTACTGTTTGGAGGTCTGTACACAACTCCCACTAACGTTTTTTGCCCTTTGGTGTTCTGCAGCTCTACCCATATAGATTCCACATCATCCAAGCTAATGTCCTTCCTAACTATTGCCTTAATCTCCTCCTTAACCAGCAATGCTACCCCACCTCCTTTTCCTTTTATTCTATCCTTCCTGAATGTTGAATACCCCTGGATGTTGAGTTCCCAGCCCTGATCATCCTGGAGCCACGTCTCCGTAATCCCAATCACATCATATTTGTTAACATCTATTTGCACAGTTAATTCATCCACCTTATTGCGGATACTCCTTGCATTAAGACACAAAGCCTTTAGGCTTGTTTTTTTAACACCCTCTGTCCTTTTAGAATTTTGCTGTACAATGGCCCTTTTTGTTCTTTGCCTTGGGTTTCTCTGCCCTCCACTTTTCCTCATCTCCTTTCTGTCTTTTGCTTTTGTCTCCTTTTTGTTTCCCTCTATCTCCCTGCATTGGTTCCCATCCCCCTGCCATATTAGTTTAACTCCTCCCCAACAGCACTAGCAAACACTCCCCCGAGGACATTGGTTCCGATTCTGCCCAGGTGCAGACCGTCCGGTTTGTACTGGTCCCACCTCCCCCAGAACTGGTTCCAATGCCCCAGGAATTTGAATCCCTCCCTGCTGCACCATTGCTCAAGCCACATATTCATCTGAGCTATCCTGCGATTCCTACTCTGACTAGCATGTGGCACTGGTAGCAATCCCGAGATTACTACTTTTGAGGTCCTACTTTTTAATTTAGCTCCTAGCTCCTTAAATTCATTTCGTAGGAACTCATCCCTTTTTTTACCTATGTCATTGGTACCAACGTGCACCACGACAACTGGCTGTTCTCCCTCCCTTTTTAGAATGTCCTGCACCCGCTCCGAGACATCCTTGACCCTTGCACCAGGGAGGCAACATACCATCCTGGAGTCTCGGTTGCGGCCGCAGAAACGCCTATCTATTCCCCTTACAATTGAATCCCCTATCACTATCTCTCACCCACTCTTTTTCCTGCCCTCCTGTGCAACAGAGCCAGCCACGGTGCCATGAACTTGGCTGCTGCTGCCCGCTCCTGATGAGTCATCCCCCTCAACAGCACTCAAAGCAGTGTATCTGTTTTGCAGTGGGATGACCACAGGGGACCCCTGCACTACCTTCCTTGCACTACTCTTCCTGCTGGTCTTCCATTCCCTCGCTGGCTGTGGACCCTTCTCCTGTGGTAAGACCAACTCGCTACACGTGATACTCACGTCATTCTCAGCATCGTGGATGCTCCAGAGTGAATCCACCTTCAGCTCCAACTCCGCAACGGGGACCGTCAGTAGCCGGAGGTGGACACACTTCCCGCACATGTAGTCGTCAGGGACACTGGTGTTGTCCCCGTGTTCCCACATGGTACAGGAGGAGCATATCACGTGACCGAGCTGTCCTGCCATGACTTAACCCTTAGATACACTTAAATTGCCGACAACAATGTTAAAAGTTACTGACTAATAAAGAAAAAGAAAAACTATTCACCAATCAGCAGCCAATCACTTACCACGTTGGCTGTGACGTCACCTTTTGATTTCTTTCTACTTCTTTTTTGACTTCTCTCAGCTGGAGCTGCACAAGTACGCCTCTCTCGACTCCCGCCTCTCTCGACGCTCCCCGGACTGCTGAGTCTTTTATAGGCCGCTGCCTCTCTCGACTCCCGCCTCTCTCGACGCTCCCCGGACTGCTGAGCCTTTTATAGGCTGCTGCCTCTCTCGACTCCCGCCTCTCTCGACGCTCCCCGGACTGCTGAGCCTTTTATAGGCCGCTGCCTCTCTCGACTCCCACCTCTCTCGACGCTCCCTGGACTGCTGAGCCTTTTATAGGCCGCTGCCTCTCTCGACGCTCCCCGGACTGCTGAGCCTTTTATAGGCCGCTGCCTCTCTCGACTCCCGCCTCTCTCGAAGCTCCCCGGACTGCTGAGCCTTTTATAGGCCGCTGCCTCTCTCGACTCCCGCCTCTCTCGACGCTCCCCGGACTGCTGAGCCTTTTATAGGCCGCTGCCTCTCTCGACTCCCGCCTCTCTCGACGCTCCCCGGACTGCTGAGCCTTTTATAGGCCGCTGCCTCTCTCGACTCCCGCCTCTCTCGATGCTCCCCGGACTGCTGAGCCTTTTATAGGCCGCTGCCTCTCTCGACTCCCGCCTCTCTCGACGCTCCCCGGACTGCTGAGCCTTTTATAGGCCGCTGCCTCTCTTGACTCCCGCCTCTCTCGACGCTCCCCGGACTGCTGAGCCTTTTATAGGCCGCTGCCTCTCTCGACTCCCGCCTCTCTCGACGCTCTCCGGACTGCTGAGCCTTTTATAGGCCGCTGCCTCTCTCGACTCCCGCCTCTCTCAACGCTCCCCGGACTGCTGAGCCTTTTATAGGCCGCTGCCTCTCTCGACTCCCGCCTCTCTCGACGCTCCCCGGACTGCTGAGCCTTTTATAGGCCGCTGCCTCTCTCGACTCCCGCCTCTCTCGACTCTCCCCGGACTGCTGAGCCTTTTATAGGCCGCTGCCTCTCTCGACGCTCCCCGGACTGCTGAGCCTTTTATAGGCCGCTGCCTCTCTCGACTCCCGCCTCTCTCGACGCTCCCCGGACTGCTGAGCCTTTTATAGGCCGCTGCCTCTCTCGACTCTCGACTCCCGCCTCTCTCGACGCTCCCCGGACTGCTGAGCCTTTTATAGGCCGCTGCCTCTCTCGACTCCCGCCTTTCTCGACGCTCCCCGGACTGCTGAGCCTTTTATAGGCCGCTGCCTCTCTCGACGCTCCCCGGACTGCTGAGCCTTTTATAGGCCGCTGCCTCTCTCGACGCTCCCCGGACTGCTGAGCCTTTTATAGGCCGATGCCTCTCTCGACTCCCGCCTCTCTCGACGCTCCCCGGACTGCTGAGCCTTTTATTGGCCGCTGCCTCTCTCGACACTCCCCGGACTGCTGAGCCTTTTATAGGCCGATGCCTCTCTCGACTCCCGCCTCTCTCGACGCTCCCCGGACTGCTGAGCCTTTTATAGGCCGATGCCTCTCTCGACTCCCGCCTCTCTCGACGCTCCCCGGACTGCTGAGCCTTTTATAGGCCGCTGCCTCTCTCGACTCCCGCGTTAGTGTGCGTTATTGTGCGTTAATGAGTTAGTGTGCGTTATTGTGCGTTAATGAGTTAGTGTGCGTTAATGAGTAATGAGTTAGTGTGCGTTAATGAGTTAGTGTGCGTTAATGAGTTAGTGTGCTTTAATGAGTTAGTATGCGTTAGTGTGCGTTAATGAGTTAGTATGCATTATTGTGCGTTAATGAGTTAGTGTGCGTTAATGAGTTAGTGTGCGTTATTGTGCGTTAATGAGTTAGTGTGCGTTAATGAGTTAGTGTGCGTTAATGAGTTAGTGTGTGTTAATGAGTTAGTGTGCGTTATTGTGCGTTAATGAGTTAGTGTGCGTTAATGAGTTAGTGTGCGTTATTGTGCGTTAATGAGTTAGTGCGCGTTAATGAGTAATGAATTAGTGTGCGTTATTGTGCGTTAATGAGTTAGTGTGCGTTATTGTGCGTTAATGAGTTAGTGTGCGTTATTGTGCGTTAATGAGTTAGTGTGCGTTATTGTGCGTTAATGAGTTAGTGTGCGTTAATGAGTTAGTGTGCGTTAATGAGTTAGTGTGCGTTATTGTGCGTTAATGAGTTAGTGTGCGTTAATGAGTTAGTGTGCGTTATTGTGCGTTAATGAGTTAGTGTGCGTTAATGAGTTAGTGTGCGTTATTGTGCGTTAATGAGTTAGTGCGCGTTAATGAGTAATGAGTTAGTGTGCGTTAATGAGTTAGTGTGCGTTAATGAGTTAGTGTGCGTACGCGGCTCCCACATCGACCCGTGCCGATTTGCCCCCGGGGCTCCGCTGGCGAAAAGTGGTTTGCGCCGCGCCCCGCGCACCGACCCCTTTGTGCTCCTCGGGGGAAATTATCCCGTGGGATGCGAGGTTGGCGTGGGATGAGAAGCTGTGGTCGCAGTGGCGCCCCGGCCGCCCTTAAAGGGGAGGTGGTAGTGCAGGGGCCTCCATTTATTTTCTGTCAGCCGACTTTTGAGCCGGCCCGACAATGGCGGCCACTGGTGTGGCCGGGGCTGCCGACATGCAGCCCGGCACCCCCTCTTGGGTGCCAGGCCGCTGGCCAGCACGGCACCCTCCCTGGTGGCCCAGTGGGTGCCACGAAAGAGTTTGCAGTGGACCTCCTCTTTAAAAGAAGGGGAGGGACATTGTGAGGCATCTGAGTGACACGGCATGTCCGCGTTGCGCTGATGTGCTGAGCGCAGCGCTGAGCATGTTTTTAGCACCATCGCACCAGTGCCTGCGCTTCCTGCGATGGCGCTAAAAACAGCTAATTATAATTATGCGCTCTAAACCCAGCGTGGGGCAATTTCAGCCCCCATGTGTACTCAGGTCTCAACAACCAGCAAGCAGTCAAAACAATGTGAGAGTTGTATGCAACAATACATGGTTATTACAGAAAGATAATCATTCTTAGGTTAAACCAATTAGGGCTAATTGAATAATAGTTACTGAAAATGTTTTCTTTTACCTGTTTCAGTCGAAATGCTCAATTCGCCTTTCCACATTGGTATGTGTGCCTGTCTCTCTCTCTCTCTCTCTCTCTGTCTTTCTCTCCCTCTCTTGTTTGTCTGTGCTGTTTCCTCTTCGTGTTCCTTATGTAACAGACCTACTTCCATTAGTAGTCAGGAGAAGCTGCTCTTAAGTCTGTCTGCACTGACCCTCAAATGAAAATTGAGATCACCTAGCAACCGAGCAGCAATAGACAACATTCAAGTGAAGAATCTTTGAGAAGTACTGTCCTGTCTGAATCTAAATACAGCTGCAATAAATAGACAGGAAGGCTATTGTTGTCATCGACCAGCCTTCCAATGAGCTGGTGTTTGTCAGGGTGTTCAAGTGATTTATTATTGATATTCAGTGAAAATCTTAATGGGACTGTATAGTACAGGGAAATATTTCACTTGTAGAACACAAATCTGATACTTTTCTGTATGGTTAAATCTCCCTGTTTCTGCAGTAATTTGGACTTTGTTTTCTTTGCATTACTTTACTGCAATGATTTAGATCTTTCAGGACTCGCACTTCTGCTGTCCAGAGTTCTTTGCAGTGCATCCATGTTTGGCTGCTAGATATCCCTGTCTAATTTATTCCCATGTTTTTGATGGAGAAAATCTGTGGGCTTCAATTGATGCAGCCCTTATCAGGAATTGAGCAGAATGCAGGGAGAATTGAACCAATGGGCGGAATTTTAATCGGGAGACAGGTTGGGAGCACAGGGGCTGGGAAGCGGTCTGGAAACCTGGGAGAACGGGTTTCCCGCAGGCCCTGCCGACTTTAACGGCAGGGCCTGATTTGCATTTCAAACCTGTCAGAGCATTGGCGGGGGGCGGGGGGGGGGTGGTGGGGGGCGGTGGGGTGCGCAGGAGGGGAAGAGAGGATCGGGACCAGAACATCGGGGAAGGAGGAGAGAGGATTGGGGCCGGAGCATCGGGGGGTGGGATGAGGCGGGGGGGGGGAGGGGGAGGCAGCGGGGGGAGACGATCTGGGCCGCAGCATTTGGGGAGGGAAGGGGAGGGAGTGAGGATCGGGGCCAGAGTATCGGGGGAGGGGAGGGAAGGGGAAGAGGATCACGGCCAGAGTATCGGGGGAGAGGGGGAATTGTGGGGGGTGGAGGGAGTGAGGATCAGGGCCAGAGCATCAGGGGGGGGGGGGCGGGGGGAAGAGAGAGGATCGTTCCAGAATATCTGGGGAGGGGAGGGGGGGAGAGGATCATGGCCAGAGTATTGGGGGAGTGGGTGGGGGAGAGGATCGTGGCTAGCGTATCAGGGGAGGGGGTGGGTGAGAGGATTGGGGCCAGAGTATCGGGAGGTGGGGGGAAGGGGGGGACGGAGGGAGAGAGGTTCTGGATCGGAGCATCGGGGGAGGGGGGGGGCAGTATGTGAACAGGGTCACTGGGTGCAGGAGGTAAGTGTAATACACCTACCTCCTGGATCTAGCAGTCCTCGCCTTACTTTAGCTGGCGGGTTCCCCAAGGCCTGAGAAACCCGACCAGCCACAGTTACATTTGAAATGCTGGTTAAATGAGGCACACCAGCCTCATTATAATATTTAAATGGGCGACCCGCCTGCTGGGTGAAGTTTGGTTCCCCCGTCCCGCCTCCGTTAAAACCAGAAGTTGGTGGGTTGGAGGTGGGTTGCGGTCGGGATTCGGTTTTTTTAACACTTTTAACCTCCCACCCGACCCCAACCCACCTGTTTTCTGGGGGTAAAATTCCCTCTAGTGTCCTTCTTTGCTGTAGTACACTTCAGCATAAGGGATCACCTTGGAGGACAAGTTTACAGATAGATAGATGATAAGAGCCAATTAATGCATGCATCCCATGTATTACGCTACATATAATACACCACACTTTGTGAGCTATCCTCTTCAGATAATAGATTTTGTGTGTAAAGCACTGTACTTTGTCAATAATTCTGTGCATTGCATACTACAGTATATAACCCTACAACTTATATCACATTCACATAATAGCACAACACTAAACTATTTTCCATTCACTTTTCTCCTGTTCTAAGTGCTGATGGAGGTAGCCTACATTTATAAATTCATGATATAACTCAGCCATCCTGAACTGAATATGGAATTGCCTTTGTTTTAACTGAAACCCACGAAATATAACTTGTAGCAACATCCAACACCAATGTCATCAAACTGACGATCTCCCTCCTTTTATAACCCAGATGCAGTCCCTTCACATTCTGTTCCCTTTTGATCCCAGCAGACTGAAAGACATTTCATGAATGTTCCATTGCTAACCAATCTTCACACTCTTGCTATCTTCCTAGCTAAGCTACAGCTATTGCTTTCTCCAAGGTCACTTTTACTGTGCAGGGGTGTCAGTTGAATGAGGATGCCACAGACCTACAGTACAGTATTACTAAACCTGACTGAGGTAAGCTAATTTAAAGAGCAAGTATATTCTTTTCAATAACGATAAAATCCTAAATGAAGGAAAAAAGGAACACAAGGGATAACTTAGCGATACAATGTAGTATTAAAAGTGTTTACTTTTTTTCCTTCAACTTTCCCCCCATTTTCTCCCTTTACCTGTTTGTTCTTTGAGGGAATGGTTCAAAGTGCCGCAGTACAGCGGGACCTGGGGGTACTTGTGCATGAAACACAAAAGGATAGTATGCAGGTGCAGCAAGTGATCATGAAGGCCAATGGAATCTTGGCCTTTATTGCAAAGGGGATGGATTATAAAAGCAGGGAAGTCTTGCTACAGTTATACAGGATATTGGTGAGGTCACACCTGGAATACTGCATGCAGTTTTGGTTTCCATATTTACGAAAGGATATACTTGCTTTGGAGGCAGTTCAGAGAAGGTTCACGAGGGGGTTGACTTATGAGGAAAGGTTGAGTAGGTTGGGCCTCTACACATTGGAATTCAGAAGAATGAGAGGTGATCTTATCGAAACTTATAAGATTATGAGGGAGCTTGACAAGGTGGATGCAGAGAGGATGTTTCCACTGATGGGGGAGACTAGAACTAGAGAGCATGAGCTTAGAGTTAGGGGCCGCCCATTTAAAACTGAGATGAGGAGAAATTTCTTCTCTCAGAGGGTTCTAAATCTGTGGAATTTGCTGCCTCAGAGAGCTGTGGAAGCTGGGTCATTGAATAAATTTAAGACAGAAATAGACAGTTTCTTAAATGATAAGGGGATAAGGGGTTATGGGGAGCAGGCAGGGAAGTGGACCTGAGTCCATGATCGGATCAGCCATGATCGTATTAACTGGTGGAGCAGGCTTGAGGGCCGTATGGCCTACTCCTGCTCTTATTTCTTATGTTCTTATGTTGACCGCAAGAGACCTACGTTTGTCTTCACTAATATTTTTCTCTTCATGTATCCATAGAAGCTTTTGCAGTCAGTTTTTATGTTCCCAGCAAGCTTCCTCTCATACTCTATTTTCCCCCTCCTAATTAAACCCTTCGTTCTCCTCTGCTGAATTCTAAATTTCTCCCAGTCCTCGGGTTTGCTGCTTTTTCTGACCAATTTATATGTCTCTTCCTTGGATTTAACACTATCCTTAATTTCCCTTGTTAGCCTCGGTTGAGCCACCTTCCCTGTTTTAATTTTACTCCAGGCAGGGATGTACAATTGTTGAAGTTCATCGATGCGATCTTTAAATGTTTGCCATTGCCTATCCACCGTCAACCCTTTAAGTATCATTCGCCAGTCTATTCAAGCCAATTCACGTCTCATACCATCAAAGTTACCTTTCCTTAAGTTCAGGACCCTAGTCTCTGAATTAAATGTGTCATTCTCCATCTTAATAAAGAATTCTACCATATTATGGTCACTCTTCCCCAAGAGGTCTCGCACAACAAGATTGCTAATTAATCCTTTCTCATTACACATCACCCAGTCTAGGATGGCCAGTCCTCTAGTTGGTTCCTCAACATATTGGTCCAGAAAACCATCCTTAATACATTCCAGGAAATCCTCCTCCACCGTATTGGGTTAGCCCAATCTATATGTAGATTAAAGTCGCCCATGATAACTGCTGTATCTTTATTGCAGCATCCCTAATTTCTTGTTTGATGCTGTCCCCAACCTCACTACTACTGTTTGGTGGTCTGTGCACAGCTCCCACTAGTGTTTTCTGCCCTTTGGTATTCCGCAGCTCTACCCATACAGATTCCACATCATCCAAGTTAATGTCCTTCCTTACTATTGCGTTAATTTCCTCTTTAACCAGCAATGCTACCCCACCTCCTTTTCCTTTCTGTCCATCCTTCCTGAATGTTGAATACCCCTGGATGTTGAGTTCCCAGCCTTGGTCACCCTGGAGCCATATCTCTGTGATGCAATTATATCATATTTGTTAATTGCTGCCTGTGCAGTTAATTTGTCCACCTTATTATGAATACTCCTCGCATTGAGGCACAGGGTCTTCAGGCTTGGCTTTTTAACACACTTTGCCCCTTTAGAATTTTGCTGTATCTATCGACTCTGGATCAGTTCCTATGGACTGGAGGGTAGTTAATGTAACATCACTTTTAAAAAGAGGAGGGAGAGAGAAAACGGGTAATTATAGACCGGTTAGCCTGACATCACTAGTGGGGAAAATGTTGGAATCAATTATTAAAGATGAAATAGCAGCGCATTTGGAAAGCAGTGACAGGATCGGTCCAAGTCAGCATGGATTTATGAAAGGGAAATCATGCTTGATAAATCTTCGAGAATTTTTTGAGGATGTAACTAGTAGAGTGGACAAGGGAGAACCAGTGGATGTGGTGGATTTGGACTTTCAAAAGGCTTTTGACAAGGTCCCACACAAGAGATTGGTGTGCAAAATTAAAGCACATGGTATTGGGGGTAATGTACTGACGTGGATAGAGAACTGGTTGGCAGACAGGAAGCAGAAAGTCGGGATAAATGGGTCCTTTTTAGAATGGCAGGCAGTGACTCGTGGGGCCCCAGCTATTTACAATATACATTAATGATTTAGATGAAGGAATTGAGTGTAATATCTCCAAGTTTGCAGATGACATTAAGCTGGGTGGCGGTGTGAGCTGTGAGGAGGATGCTAAGAGGCTGCAGGGTGACTTGGACAGGTCAGGTAAGTGGGCAAATGCATGGCAGATGCAGTATAATGTGGATAAATGTGAGGTTATCCACTTTGGGGGCAAAAACACGAAGGCAGACTATTATCTGGCGGCAGATTAAAAAAAGGGGAGGTACAACGAGACCTGGGTGTCATGGTACATCAGTCATTGAAAGTTGGCATGCAGGTACAGCAGGCAGTGAAGAAGGCAAATGGTATGTTGGCCTTCATAGCTAGGGGATTTGAGTATAGGAGCAGGGAGGTCTTACTGCAGTTGTACAAGGCCTTGGCGAGGCCTCACCTGGAATATTGTGTTCCGTTTTGGTCTCCTAATCTGAGGAAGGACATTCTTGCTATTGAGGCAGTGTAGCAAAGGTTCACCAGATTGATTCCTGGGATGGCAGGACTGACATATGAGGAGAGATTGGATTGACTGGGCCTGTATTCTCTGGAGTTTAGAAGGATGATAGGGGATCTCATGGAAACATATAAAATTCTGACGGAACTGGACAGGTTAGATGCAGGAAGAATGTTCCCGATGTTGGGGAAGTCCAGAACCAGAGGTCACAGTCTAAGGATAAGGGATAAGCCATTTAGGACCGAGATGAGGAGAAACCTCTTCACCCAGAGAGTGGTGAACCTGTGGAATTCCCTACCGCAGAGAGTTGTTGACGCCAGTTCATTGGATATATTCAAGAGGGAGTTAGATATGGCCCTTACTGCTAAAGGGATCAAGGGGTATGGAGAGAAAGCAGGAAAGGGGTACTGAGGTGTATGATCAGCCATGATCTTATTGAATGGTGGTGCAGGCTCGAAGGGCCGAATGGCCTACTCCTGCACCCATTTTCTATGGTTCTATGTTTCAATGTTCTTATACTGAGTACATTTCAAAGGTGGTTGGCAGGCTTTCTGTATCTCACTCAAGAGCCATTCTTCAAGTGACAGCCTGGAGAGTACGCATTGGTGGAAAACCTGACTGTGATGGGCCATCAAAGCCTAGCCTGTTTCATTCTTCACGTGATATCTACACCTGCACCATTTCCAGCAGGTTTCACTAGATAGAAATAAGGAGCAGAAACCCTGGCTGATTTTTCTTCTCTGTAGAACAGGGACACTGAGAACTGTAGAGACAACTGCTGATCTTCTGATTCACCTCAGAACTTGCTGGAACTTGGGAGCTTCTAGTTCTTATGATTTAAAGGAACACTGAGCGCTACCGTTACCCATCAAGGGACCTTTATGAAAATGTCTTTTTAAAAATGGTATGACAGTGATTGTGAAAGAGTGTCTAAAATCAACAGGAAGAAAGTAATTAAAAATAAAATCAGATTTCTATTTTTTTTAAATTCACTCTCGGAATGTGGGTGTTACTAGCAAGGCCGACATTTATTGCCCATCCTGAGTGCCTTGCTGGGCCTTCTTCCTGAACTGCTGCAATTCTTTGTAGTAGTGTGATACAACTGTACCTTATTAGTCAAGTGGCTTGCTAGGCCACTTCATATAGAAGTTAAGCGTCAACCTCATTGGTGTGCGACAGGAGTCACAGTAAGTCCAGACCAGGTAACAACGACAGGTTTTCATCCCTAAAGGCCACTGGTGAACAAGTTGTGTTTTTATGACAATCCAACAGCTACATGGACACTTTTACTGATATCAGCTTTTTAAATAACTGAGTTCTTCAGCTACCATGGTGAGAATTGAAACCACCATGGTTTGGATTATTGGTCCAGTAACATAACCACTACATTACCGTGCTACCAATTCCACTAATTATTGCTGACTGCCCCCTTAAATTTGTTTATAAAAATACACTGCTTCGCAGCGACATCTCCAATCATTTCACTTCTGAAGGTCATTCACAGCCATCACACATCAATCCAAAAACTGTCTCTTATATCAGACAAGTGTCAGCACTGAGTGATAGGCTATCTGCTCTGGTATGATAACAACGACTTCTCATTATTTGATGTGTTGGGTTCTGTCTTTTGCAGTGAGTGTGGTGCTTTTTGTCTGAATCCATTTTTTTTGTTTAAAATTCCCCTGCTAGATTTGTTGCCTGCAGAAGTGACGGTTTAAAATTCAGAGCACTCTTTAGCAAAGAGACAGAGGAGACATTCAAGCTTTCTTACATTTCAACTCAAAAGAGACATTGAATAGGAAACAAACATCAGTTCCATACACATATAGAATGATTCTGTACATTTTCAAATGCATAATATAATCAAAGAAATATATTTAATTCAGCAAAATTTTGGGGTATATTTCCCTCTTTTCCAAGGAAAAGTGTTCTTATGTGATGATTACAATATTTAAATATCTGGGACCAAAAATGACAGGCAGCAGTCATTTCACTTCCAGTGAATTCATAATATCAAAAGCAATACCAGCAGAAAAGTGGAAATCACGGCCCACTTTTAATGCTGTTTTCACATTTTTCCAGCATCTAAATTGACATTTAATTGGTAAAACTGAGGCAGATACTTTATTTAATTGTGGAGTAATCAAAACTTAGTTGAATTAACCAACAAAGATTTTGCCTGACCTAATGCCCCTTCACACCTGACACAGCTCCTGATCCCAGCCCTCCTGACTGGACACATCTCCTGATCCCAGCCCTCCTGATGGACACATCTCCTGATCTCAGCCCTCCTGATGGACACATCTCTTGATCCCAGCGTTCTTGACTGGACACACCTCCTGATCCCAGCCCTCCTGATGGACACATCTCTTGATCCCAGCGTTCCTGATGGACACATCTCCTGATCCCAGCCCTCCTGATGGACACATCTCTTGATCCCAGCATTCCTGACTGGACACAGCTCCTGATCTCAGTGTTCCTGACCAGACACATTCTCTGATGGCACATTCAATTAAATCAACTTACAGCGGCAAGTGTGCTGCTTTTAACATATGGAGCCTTGATATGGGAAATTAAGATATAAGTGCCAGTATATTTTAACTGTAAGTTCAGTTGTTGAGGTCTAAGAGAACTTAATTCATTTGATTTGCATTGAAAAGTGCTGATACATGTTATGTCAGCTTCCATGTAGGGCAAAGCTTCTTCATATTAAGAGTGGTGCACTTGTGAGCTGTAAGTTAGTTTATTTAAGTTTGTAAACTGATAACGAGAGTCAGGTTGAGTGTGGAGGACTGACATTGAGAACTGCATCTGATGAGAGGTGCTGCCATTGAAAGTCAGGCTGGATGAAGACAGCTGACATCAAGTATTGGGTTGAGAGAGTGGGGCTGACATCAAAAGTGAGGTTGTGTGAGGAAGACTGACAGAAGCTGGGCCAGTTGAGGAAGGCTGACATTGGGAGTGCAAGTTAATACGGGTGATGAAGCAGCAATCCCTGCACCACAACAATCCAGCAATGATTATTTTTCAACAATAACTGTTATCTGCGAAGATCTTGTCCTTCTTTCATAAGTCTAATCACTGCTCTAAATGTAAGTTCAGGATATCTTTTATTTCAATCCTCTCTGCAAAATTGCAGGTTTCTGAATAAAGGCTTTCGCAGTCTTAACAAGCCTTCAATAAGCAGTTTTCTTTGTTTTTCTCTTGGCAAATCTCTTCACACATCTATCAGGTTGTCAGCAAAACTGAGACCCATATTAATAATAAAAGAAAACTCTATTAACGTTTTGATTACACCTTGGGGGAAAAGGGCCTTGTAATATTTTTCTATGTTATAGCACTACAAAATGCAACTTGTTGTTATTGTAACAACCATGGCCAAAGTTGCCACGCTTCAATAGCTTCAATAGTACATCTGAAGTGGCTTGGTGGCCACCTAATCACTGTATCATTATCCACAATGGCGCAATTACACAACCTATAATAAGAACATAAGAAATAGGAGCTGGAGTAGGCCATTTGGCCCTTCAAACCTGCTCTTCCATTAACAAGATTTTTTTTGGTCTCCTAACTTGAGGAAGGACATTCTTACTATTGAGGGAGTGCAGCGAAGGTTCACCAGACTGATTCCCGGGATGGCGGGATTGACATATCGAGAAAGACTGGATCAACTGGGCTTGTATTCACTGGAGTTCAGAAGAGTGAGAGGGGATCTCATAGAAACGTTTAAAATTCTGACGGGTTTAGACAGGTTAGGTGCAGGAAGAATGTTCCCAATGTTGGGGAAGTCCAGAACCAGGGGTCACAGTCTAAGGATAAGGGGTAAGCCATTTAGCACTGAGATGAGGAGAAACTTCTTCACCCAGAGAGTGGTGAACCTGTGGAATTCTCTACCACAGAAAGTTGTTGAGGCCAATTCACTAAATATATTCAAAAAGGAGTTAGATATAGTCCTTACTACTAGGGGGATCAAGGGGTATGGCGAGAAAGCAGGAATGGGGTACTGAAGTTGCATGTTCAGCCATGAACTCATTGAATGGCGGTGCAGGCTCGAAGGGCCGAATGGCCTGCTCTTGCACCTATTTTTCTATGTTTCTATGTTTCTAAGATCATGGCTGATCTACAACCTCAACGCCACATCCACATATCTCTGGATTCCCTTGGTTCCTGAAAATGTATCGACCTCTGTCTTGAATATAGTCAATGACTGAGGATCCACAGCCCTCTGGAGTAGAGATTTCCAAAGATTCACAACCCTTCGAGTGAAGAAATTTCTCCTCGTCTCAGTCCTAAATGGCCTACCCCTTATTCTGAGACTGTGAGCCCGTGTTCTAGATTCCCCAGCCAGGGGAAACATCTTCTCAGCATTAACCCTGTCAAGCCCCTTAAGAATTTTATATGTTTCATAAGATTATATAGTATTACACGGGATATACAGCACAGAAACTGGCCATTCGACCCAACCAGTTCATGTCGGCGTTTATGCTCCACTTGAGCCTCCTCCCGTCTTTCCTCATCTAAATCTATCGACATAATCCTCTATTCCCTTCTCCCTCACATGCTTGTCTAGCCTCCCCTTAAATGCATCTATACTATTCGCTTCAACCACTCCCTGAGGCAGTGAGTTCCAGATTCTCACCACTCTTTGGATAAAGAAGTTTCTTCTGAATTCCCTATTGGATTTCTTGGTGACTATCTTAGATTGATGGCCTCTAGTTTTGCTCTTCCCCACAAGTGGAAACATTCTCTCTGTATCCACTCTATCAAAACCTTTCATAATTTTAAAGACCTCTATTACTTAAGAACATAAGAACATAAGAAATAGGAGTAGGAGTAGGCCATTTGGCCCTTCGAGCCTGCTCCGCCATTTAATAAGATCATGGCTGATCAGATCTTGGGCTCAGCTCTACTTCCCTGCCTACTCCCCATAACCCGTCACTCCTTTATCGCTCAAAAATCTGTTTATCTCCACCTTAAGTATATTCAATGACCCAGCCTCCACAGCTCTCTGGGGTAGAGAATTCCACTGATTTACAATCCTCTGAGAGAAGAAATTCTTCCTCATCTCAGTTTTAAATGGGCGATCCCTTATTCTGAAACGATGCCCCCTAGTTCTAGTTTCCCCCACAAGGGAAAACATCCTTTCTGCATCCACCTTGTCAAGCACCCTCAGTATCTTATATATTTCAATAAGATCACCTCTCATTCTTCTAAACTCCAATGAGTATAGGCCCAACCTACTCAAGGTTAGTAAAGACAAACGTAGGTCCCCTGCAGTCAGAATCAGGGGAAGTCATAACGGAGAACAAAGAAATAGCAGACCAATTGAACAAGTACTTTGGTTCGGTATTCACTAAGGAGGACACAAACAACCTTCCGGATATAAAAGGGGTCAGAGGGTCGCGTAAGAAGGAGGAACTGAGGGAAATCCTTATTAGTCGGGAAATTGTGTTGGGGAAATTGATGGGATTGAAGGCCGATAAGTCCCCAGGGCCTGATGGTCTGCATCCCAGAGTAGTTAAGGAGGTAGCCTTGGAAATAGCGGATGCATTGACAGTCATTTTCCAACATTCCATAGATTCTGGATCAGTTCCTATGGAGTGGAGGGTAGCCAATGTAACCCCACTTTTTAAAAAAGGAGGAAGAAAGAAAACAGGGAATTATAGACCGGTCAGCCTGACATCGGTAGTGGGTAAAATGATAGAATCAATTGTTAAGGATGTCATAGCAGCACATTTGGAAAGAGGTGACATGATAGGTCCAAGTCAGCATGGATTTGTGAAAGGGAAATCATGCTTGACAAATCTTCTGGAATTTTTTGAGGATGTTTCCGGTAGACTGGACAAGGGAGAACCAGTTGATGTGGACTTTCAGAAGGCATTTGACAAGGTCCCACACAAGAGATTAATGTGCAAAGTTAAAGCTCATGGGATTGGGGGTAGTGTGCTGACGTGGATTGAGAACTGGTTGGCAGACAGGAAGCAAAGAGTAGGAGTAAATGGTGACTTTTCAGAATGGCAGGCAGTGACTAGTGGGGTACCGCAAGGTTCTGTGCTGGGGCCCCAGCTGTTTACATTGTACATTAATGAGTTAGATGAGGGGATTAAATGTAGTATCTCCAAATTTGCGGATGACACTAAGTTGGGTGGCAGTGTGAGCTGCGAGGAGGATGCTCTGAGGCTGCAGAGTGACTTGGATAGGTTAGATGAGTGAGCAAATGCATGGCAGATGAAGTATAGTGTGGATAAATGTGAGGTTATCCACTTTGGTGGTAAAAACAGAGAGACAGACTATTATCTGAATGGTGACAGATTAGGAAAAGGGGAGGTGCAATGAAACCTGGGTGTCATGGTACATCAGTCATTGAAGGTTGGCATGCAGGTACAGCAGGCGGTTAAGAAAGCAAATGGCATGTTGGCCTTCATAGCGAGGGGATTTGAGTACAGGGGCAGGGAGGTGTTGCTACAGTTGTACAGAGCCTTGGTGAGGCCACACCTGGAGTATCATGTACAGTTTTGGCCTCCTAACTTGAGGAAGGACATTCTTGCTATTGAGAGAGTGCAGCAAAGGTTCATCAGACTGATTCCTGGGATGGCTTAACTGACATATCAAGAAAGACTAGATCAACTGGGCTTGTATTCACTGGAGTTCAGAGGAATGAGAGGGTATCTCATAGAAACGTTTAAAATTCTGACGGGTTTCGACAGGTTAGATGCAGGAAGAATGCTCCCAATGTTGGGGAAGTCCAGAACCAGGGGTCACAGTCTAAGGATAAGGGCTAAGCCATTTAGGACCGAGATGAGGAGAAACTTCTTCACCTAGAGAGTGGTGAATCTGTGGAATTCTCTACCACAGAAAGTTGTTGAGGCCAATTCACTAAATATATTCAAAAAGGAGTTAGATGTAGTCCTTACTACTAGGGGGATCAAGGGGTATGGTGAGAAAGCAGGAATGGGGTACTGAAGTTGCATGTTCAGTCATGAACTCATTGAATGGCGGTGCAGGCTAGAAGGGCCGAATGGCCTACTCCTGCACCTATTTTCTATGTTTCTATGTAACATTTCTTCATAATTCAACCCCTTCATCTCAGGAATCAACCGAGTGAACCTCCTCTGAACTGCCTCCAATGCATGTATATCCCTCCTAAAATAAGGAGACCAAAACTGTACGCAGTACTCTAGGTGTGGCCTCACCAATACCCAGCTTTTATACTCCATTCCTTTGCAATAAAGGCCAACATTCCATTTGCCTTACTGATTACTTGCTGTACCTGCATACTAACGTTTTGTGTTTCATGCACAAGGACCCCCAGGTCCCTCTGTACTGCACCATTTTGTAATTTCTCTCCATTTAAATAATAATTTGTTTTTTTATTTTTCCTGCCAAAGTGGATAACCTCACACTTTCCCACATTATGCTCCATCTGCCAAATGTTTGTCCACTCACTTAGCCTGTCTTTGGGCCCAAGTTTCCCTAAAGAATAAAAATGGCGTTAACTTACCTGGATATCCGTTTTTCTTTGGCCCCTCAGTGCTGAAAATAAAAATACATAGTTTCCTCACCATATGCGCACCCTCTGGTACTGGCGCTACCCGTACCAACTCGACAGGGCGGAGCCTCCAATGTGCGCTGAAACTGCACAACACATGCGATGAAAAACATTTTTAACTCGCTGTGCATGCGCATTGCACATGCGCACAAAAAAAGACCCTTTTGCACATGCGCAGTAGAAAGTATAAAGAAAACAGCACGTGTGGGGTCTGTGTGGATCACCATTGAGAATCCATGGTGTCAGAGGTTAATTCGCAGATAGGAAATACAGCTTCGTTCACGAGATGGCTGCAATGGAAGGGCGCAGAGAAGGTCAAAGGGCCAGGGGTGGAGAAAGGGAAATCGTAAGGACGAAGAGGTTTTGTGTAGAAGAAATTGTGTAGAATAAAGAGTAGATGGGGTGTTCTTGAGAACAAGGGGAGCTGCAGTAAAAATAAGCTGAAACCGTCTGCACTCGCAAAAGTTTGGGACCAGGTCACAGTCGAGTTCAATGGAATGTTCATGACCCCAAGAACTGGTGTGCAGCTGAAAAAGAAGTGTCGGGACCTCGGACAAGCAGTGACTGTAAGTAATACGTTAAACTTACATTTATTTGGGCTTTAAAATATATGTATATTTATGCGCTGCAATAACATCTGTAAATGTGATCCATGTGCGTGTGTGTGCGCGCGTATGTTCAGAAAGACCCTCTCTTAAAAAGTTCCATTTGCATCTTTGCAGAAGATGGTGTCACAGATCAAACGAGAACAGTTACAAACTGGAGGAGGTCCGCCAAGTCGGCTGCCACTAACAGCCGTGGAACAGAGGATAGCATCAATGATTAAATGTCACAGGAGAAGACCAACAATCAATTCGGAAGCTGGGCCCAGTTTTCCATTAGACGGTACGCCCTGCAAATTGCATAGTCTGGGTTGGCTAAATGTTATGTCAGCATGTGCTTCCTACGCTTCTCCTTCCTCAATACTACTAACCAAGCATCTATCTTTTGTTTCGCAGAGGTTGAGCATCAGGAGGAGACAGAAGGTGCACCTGAAGTTGAAGGAGAGAATGTTCAAGAAAACACCTCGCCAGATAGTGATGGGCAGCAAGAAGTCATAGGCGACGAGACGGTTACCCTGGATTTGGAGGTCCTGAACCCCTCGAGAATTCCAAGCCCTTTCATGAGTGAATCAAGCGAGAGGACTTTTCTAGGTGTGACGTCTGAGGCTGTGGGTACAAGTGTGTCATAGCAAGCCACACCTGCGAGACGTCATAGGAGGGCGAATGCTAGGCCTGATGCAGAAACACTGGATTCGGAGAACATAGGGCATCTTGTGGGGATCAGCGGGGAGAACATCCAACAATCCCAATTGCTGCTGGAAGCCTTTGGTGGGGTGAGGACAGTGTTGGGGGGACTGTCATTACAGGTTGAAAGACTTTCAGGACGGTTGAACGAGGTAGTATCGGCAATAGGGGGGCTCACCCAGCTGTCCTTAATGCGAGGAGCACTTCCCATTGAACATCAAATTCAAGGATTGATCCTGAGGATGAGGTTGATTATAACGCGGAACCCGGGCAGTCCACTATGACACATTTTGGCTCTATCCCTGTTGTAGAACAGCATCAAGAAACGTTGCGCCGGAAAAGAAACATAGAAACATAGAAACATAGAAACATAGAAACATAGAAAATAGGTGCAGGAGTAGGCCATTTGGCCCTTCTAGCCTGCACCGCCATTCAATGAGTTCATGGCTGAACATGCAACTTCAGTACCCCCTTCCTGCTTTCTCGCCATACCCCTTGATCCCCCTAGTAGTAAGGACTTCATCTAACTCCCTTTTGAATATATTTGATGAATTGGCCTCAACAACTTTCTGTGGTAGAGAATTCCACAGGTTCACCACTCTCTGGGTGAAGAAGTTTCTCCTCATCTCGGTCCTAAATGGCTTAGCCCTTATCCTTAGACTGTGACCCCTGGTTCTGGACTTCCCCAACATTGGGAACATTCTTCCTGCATCTAACCTGTCTAAACCCGTCAGAATTTTAAACGTTTCTATGAGGTCCCCTTTCATTCTTCTGAACTCCAGTGAATACAAGCCCAGTTGATCCAGTCTTTCTTGATAGGTCAGCCCCACCATCCCGAGAATCTGGTGAACCTTCGCTGCACTCCCTCAATAGCAAGAAAGTCCTTCCTCAAGTTAGGAGACCAAAACTGTACACAATACTCCAGGTGTGGCCTCACCAAGGCCCTGTACAACTGTAGTAACACCTCCCTGTCCCTGTACTCAAATCCCCTCGCTATGAAGGCCAACATGCCATTTGCTTTCTTAACCGCCTGCTGTACCTGCATGCCAACCTTCAATGACTGATGTACCATGACACCCAGGTCTCGTTGCACCTCCCCTTTTCCTAATCTGTCACCATTCAGATTATAGTCTGTCTCTCTGTTTTTACCACCAAAGTGGATAATCTCACATTTATCCACATTATACTTCATCTGCCAAGCATTTGCCCACTCACCTAACCTATCCAAGTCACTCTGCAGCCTCATAGCATCCTCCTCGCAGCTCCCACTGCCACCCAACTTAGTGTCATCCGCAAATTTGGAGACACTACATTTAATCCCCTCATCTAAATCATTAATTACACCTGGGGGTATGGGGGGGTGCAAGGAAGCAGAAGTCTGAAACTATGGGCAAGCGCAGGGTTAGCAACATCTACTGGGGCAGGATTGGTGCACAGTGCTAAGGAAGAGGATAGATGTCTTGTTTGTTTTTTGGTTGCTTTAGTTGATTTTTCTTTGTAAAGTTTGCCATTGTTTTGAAAAAAGTTTTTAAAGTTATGAAGGTTTAAACATAAGTAAAGTCAAGCTATTTACAACTGTGCTGTACAAATGTTTAATAAACATTTTAATTTTGGGCTTTTAACCTGACTCCTGCACTTCATTTTTTAATGCTGCACTAATAAATATTACAGGATAACCAAAGGATAGACTCAAAATGTAAAATGGCCTCACCCCTTGCAACCTATTGGTTTATATGATACAGGGGCAGGTTCCAGTACTAAGGTGTTCATGGATCCTACCTTGTTCTGGGTCAGTGATCCATGCCAGTACGGATTCTCTAACTGCAGGTAAGGGTTTTTCCTATGGTGCTTCTAGGGTCTCTGCATCGGTTTTAAACATTTTGTTGGTGGGGAAAGTTTGCCTTGTGTAAAGAAATGGTGCAGAACCTTCTTTTACAGGTACTCCAGCGCCAGAATGTTTGGCGCTAAATATTCTGGCGCTGGTAATAGACGCCGGCGCCCCAACATTGGGGAATCTTTGGACTGAGCTTTGGCGCTAAAATATTCACTGGGCGCCGAAAAAACGACACCCAGTGATGGGCAAAATTGGGGCCTATATCTCTTTGCAGATTTTTTATGTCCTCCTCACAATTTGCTTTCCCACCTATCTTTGTATTATCAGCAAACTTGACTACATTTCACGCAGTCCCTTCATCCAAGTCATTAATATAGATTGTAAATAGTTGAGGTCCCAGCTCTGATCCCTGTGCCAACTGGAAAATAACCCATTTATCCTGACACTCTGTTTTCTGTTAGTTAGCCAATCTGCTATCCATGCTAATATATTACCCCCAACCCCGTGAGCTTTTATCTTGTGCAGTAACCTTTTATGTGGCATCTTATCGAATGCCGTCTGGAAATCCAAATAGACCACATCCACTGGTTCCCCCTTATTCACCCTGTTCATTACATCCTCAAAGAACTCCAGCAAATTTATCAAACATGATTTCCCTTTCATAAAACCATGCTGACTCTGCTTGAATGTATTATGCTTTTCTAAATGTCCTGCTAATTCCTTAATATGGACTCCAGCATTTTCCCAACGACAGATGTTAGGCTAACTGGTCTATAGATTCCTGCTTTCTGTCTGCCTCCTTTTTTAAATAGGAACGTTACATTTTGCGGTTTTCCAATCCACTGGGAACTTTCCAGAATCCAGGGAATTTTGGTACATTACAACTAGTGCATCCACTATCTCTGCAGCCACTTCTTTTAAGACCCTGGAATGCAGGCCATCAGGTCCAGGGGACTTGTCCACCTTTACTCCCATTATTTTACTGATTACTTTTTCTTTAGTGCTAGTGATTTTTTAAAGTTCCTCCCTCCCTATAGCCCCTTGCTTATCCATTATTGGGATGTTTTTAGTATCTTCTACCGATACAAAATATTTGTTTAATGTCTCTGCCATTTCCCTGTTCCCCATTATTACTTCCCTGGTCTCATCCTCCAAGGGACCAACATTTATTTTAGCTACTCTCTTCCTTTTTATATACCTGCAGAAACTCTTACTATCTGTTTTTATATTGCTTGCTAGTTTACTCTCATAATTTATCTTCCCTTTCTTTGGACTCAATTTTCCCCAATGCATTTTTTTGGCGTATTGCCAGAGTTATGCCCATTTTTCTTGGCCCCAACTACTCCAAAAAAAAGTAGCCAGTTTCCCCGTTCTACTTTTTGAAATTGGCGCTGTGCAGCCTGTTGTGTAACCTTGGGGGCTGGGGCCTAATGGTTGCGCCGAAAAAATGATGCTGCCCCTTCTATGCATGTGCGCAAAAAGAAAATGACCTTTTTGCAAGTTAGGAGACCAAAACTGTACACAATACTCCAGGTGTGGCCTCACCAAGGCCCTGTACAACTGTAGCAACACCTCCCTGCCCCTGTACTCAAATCCCCTCGCTATGAAGGCCAACATGCCATTTGCTTTCTTAACCGCCTGCTGTACCTGCATGCCAACCTTCAATGACTGATGTACCATGACACCCAGGTCTCGTTGCACCTCCCCTTTTCCTAATCTGTCACCATTCAGATAATAGTCTGTCTCTCTGTTTTTACCACCAAAGTGGATAACCTCACATTTATCCACATTATACTTCATCTGCCATGCATTTGCCCACTCACCTAACCTATCCAAGTCACTCTGCAGCCTCATAGCATCCTCCTCGCAGCTCACACTGCCACCCAACTTAGTGTCATCCGCAAATTTGGAGATACTACATTTAATCCCCTCGTCTAAATCATTAATGTACAGTGTAAACAGCTGGGGCCCCAGCACAGAACCTTGCGGTATCCCACTAGTCACTGCCTGCCATTCTGCCAAATCATCCTTGTAAATCTTCTTTGCACCCTCTCCAGTGTCTCTATATCCTTTTTATAATATGCCAACCAGAACTGTACGCAGTACTCTAAGTGTGGTCTAACCAAGGTTCGATACAGGTTTATCATAACCTCCCTACTTTTCAATTCTATACCTCAAGAAATAGACCCTAGTGCTTGGTTTGGTTTGTTTTATGGCCTTGCTAACCTGTGTCGTAACTTTTAGTGATTTGTGTATTTGTACTCCGAGATCCCTTTATCCCACCTAGACTCTCACCCTCCAAGTAATAAGTGACCTCCCTATTCTTCCTACCAAAATGTAATATCTCACATTTATCTGTGTTGAACTTCGTTTGCCAATTATATGCCCATTCTGTAAGTTTATTAATGTCCTCCTGTAATTTGTTCCAGTCCTCCTCAGTATTGACTATCCCCCCCAATTTAGTGTCATCCACAAAAATTGTGTTTTTGATTCCAAAGTCTAAATCGTTAATATAAATTGTGAACAACAGTGGTCCCAGCACTGATCCTTGTGGAACACCACTATCCACCTTCTGCCAATCCGAGATCCCTTTATCCCTACTCTCTGCTTTCTGTCCCGAAGCTAGCTATCCATTCTGCTACTTGTCCCCTCTGCATTCTCTGACCTTGTTCATCAGTCTATTATGGGGTACCTTATCGAAGGTCTTTTGAAAATCTAGATAAATTACATCTACTGCATTACCATTGTCTACTCTCTCTGTTACCTCTTCAAAAAATTCAATGAGGTTGGTCAAGCAAGACTTTTCCTTTTGGAATCCATGCTGACTATTCGTTATTATATTTTTGGTTTCTAGACGTTCTTCTATTTTCTCCTTTAGTTGCGGGTCCCAGTGGCAGTGGTGGAATGCAGGTTGGAACACCCAGGGCCCCACCGTCCCAGCCTGTGCCTCGCACTGGACGGGTGCCGCTAGGCAGACCCACGGCGAGGGGAAGGAGAAGCTGACCAGTCTCTCCTGAGATGCAGCCTTCATCAGATGTACATCAGGTTATGCCATTGGGCGAGGAGACCAATGCCCTTACCCAATCACTCGTGGCCACCGTCAGTGGGGTGCATGATGAGGTTGCGACACTGTCGGGAGAAATATCAGCACTGAGACGGGAACTGAGGACGGACATGTCAGAGGGAGTGCAAATGATGGCAGAGGCCATGAAGGAACTAGCTGCTGCAATAAGGGCACAAAGGCCTGACAATCAAATGCCACTCCCACTGCAATCCCCACACCAGCCTCTGTTGAGACCCAAGCTGGGCCCCCAGCCCCCCCCCCCCACCACCATCACTGCCGCTATGAGGAAGTGCACATTCCCCGATATGTGGGTGAGTAATGGGTGCAGCCTTTCTTTGCTGTTGTTCTTGTTGTTGTTCTTGTTGTTGTGGAAGTGCATTGTAAAGTTTCCAACAAAAGATTTTTTGCATTAAAACTGAATCGTGTTCCATTATCACCACACAACATTTAGGAACAACAATAAAAAAAACATCCCTCACCCCTACAGTCATGCGTGCCTGCCATCCCTAGCCCTGGCCGAAGGGCTAGCAGGTACATTCTGCCGTCGGCAAGGCAGGACTGCTCTATTTTCAGGAGCTGAATTATCTTTCATTTATTTTTGATGATGTCGTGAAGATGTTGTGCTGATGCTGTGAAGGTGTTTAGTGGTTTAGAATCCCCTAACTCACCTTCGCCCCCCCCCCCGCTCCCCTCCCCTATCTCTGGCTATCTATGCTGATTTTTTAAATGTAGGTAAGGTTTATCTGTGCCTACAAAAGTGGTCACATACACTGACCTAAGTTAATTTGGAGTAACTTTTAGTTGGCCAAATTTGCTTCTCTGGCCAAAACAGGCGTAAGTGGCTGGTCACGCTCCATTTTGGAGAAAAGAAACGAAACTAAAAAAAAAACCTAACTAACTGACCTACACTGGAGCAAGTTAAATGGGGAAATTTGCGATTTTTAAGTTACTCCAAAAAAAGCTACTTGCTCCAAAAAAAAGCGGCGCAACTTCTGGGGAAATTTGAGCCTATTAGGCCTAGTCTACTCAATTTCTCCTTAGAGGGCACTCCCCTCATCCCAGGAACCAGGCTAGTCTTCTTCTTCAGTAAGGTAGGAGCAAAGCAAATCAAACGTCAATATCCAAGTTGGATATCCAGGTCAAAGCTCAGATTAGGAGTTCCACAGTCGCATTATGGGAAGGCTTGAATCTTCTACCAATGGAAAAGGTGGCAGCATCTACCATGACCAGTTCTGAGGCAGTTGATAGTTGACATCTGTTTGCGAGGAAGGTTTCATACTTCAGATTGTACTGCTGGGTCCTCTATAATGAACCCGTTCCGTATGTTGCAGTTCTTTCAAGCATTTCGCCTTCGGCATCAAGGCTGAGGGGAGATCGCTGAAGGGCTTCGGTGATAGTCCAAAATGGCCTTCTGGATTTGAGACGGGTTGGTGGTAGGTTGTTCAAGCCGGCCTGGATCAGCATGTCTTTGTTGGTGTAGCGATTGTACTCTCTGGAGACTGCATATTCGCGGAGTGTGTGTGGTAGTGCGCTGCTTGCAATCACGGGGAGCCAAGGTGATGGTGTCGATAAAAGCGTACTGGTGATAAATCTCATAGTAGAGTTCAGCTGGACACCAATGGGTTTGACATGTGGACTTGATAGCCATGCTGGAGAGGAGTACTCCGCTGTAGAGTACACCAGGGTGAGTGCTCCCCACGTGGATCCGACGCGTTTCTGGATCAAGTTGACCCTACTCTTTAGTTTCTTCCTAAGTTTCTGGAGATGTTGTCTATATGACAGGGTGTGATCAAGTGTGACTCCTAAATAGAAGGGTTTTTCGGCATGGTTTACCTCTGCGCTGCAGAAGGAGCCTTTCAAAGCTTGGTTTGCTTGATGGGTGATGAGATGGAATGTCGAAGTGACGGTCTTTTGCGGGTTGGGCCATAGTCGCCATCAGCGAAAGTAGGTCTCCATCCTCTATAAATCACTGGTCAGGGTCTCTTTGGTGATGGACAGATTTGTGTTTTGCGTGGCCAAGGCAATGTCATCAGCGTATATGAACTTGTGCGACTCTATTTCGGGCAGTTCACTGGTGTAAACGTTGAATAACATGGGTGCCAGGAGAGAACCCTGTGAGAGTCCATTGTTCAATGTCCTATACCTGCTCTTCTGGGTGCCAGAGTACACACGGAAGCGTCGTTAGCTAGGCATGGTGTTGAGAAGATGGATCGTTATTCTGCAGGGTAAAATGGTGGAGAGCTTGAAAAGCCGTCCGTGCTTCCATACTGTGTCATACGCCGCTGACAGGTCCACGAGTCCTACGGCTATGAGCTGTCGCTGGAAGCCTGCTGCGATGTGCGTTGTTAAAGCTACCACTTGGGTGCAGCAATTACGGCCGCTCCGGAAGCCCGCTTGCTCCTTAGGGATGGTTGGCTCGATGATGGGGGCTAATCTGTGGAGTAGTAGCCTCTCCAGCACTTTATAACAAGTGCAAAATAAGGAGATCGGGCGATAGCTGGAGGCTTCACAAGCATTCTTCCCCTGCTTCAAGAGGGCAAATATTTTAGTCTCCTTCCAAATAGGTGGAATTTTATCAGTTGTCAATACCTCAGAGAAGAAGGAGGTAAACCATCTCTTTGCTTTGGGTCCCAGTGTTTTTATGAATTCTGGATAAACAACCAGCTGGACCAGCAGCTTTTCCAGATGTGGTTGTCGACAGGGCTGTGTTTAGTTCGTCCAAAGTGAATGGATCAAACATCGTTGATGATCTTGGTGTTGCTGTCAAGTTTGTCGAAAGCTGCCGCTTCATCTGTTGACGAAATTCTTTGTCCACCTTTGATGTTTATATCAAGTGTACCAGTTTAGTGAACCTTCCTTGCACTCCCTCCAGGCAAGTACGCCTTTGCTAAGGTAAGGAGACTAGATCTGCACAGTACTCCAGATGTGGCCTCACCATTGCCCTGTATAATTGTAGTAAGACTTCTTTACTCTTATACTCTAAACCCTTTGAAATGCTTGCTGTACCTGCAGGTTAACTTCCTGTGATTCATGTACAAGGACACCCAGGCCCCTCGGAATTCAAACATTTCCCAGTCTCTCACCAAGCAACAAATATTCAGCTTTTTTGTTTTTCCTACCAAAGTGGATGGGGCCGAAGTTGCCCCTTTCTTTAAGAGCCATGACCGCCTCAAAAGAGGTGGCCATAGGTCGGTAAGGACTCTCCGCCTCGTCAGTGCAGAATCCAGCAACATTTAATAAATTGCCCTACCTGATTTTCCCGACGGGTGATCGTCACTGCACCGCCCGTGTTCCCACTGACCGGCGGGACCTCCTTTCTGACCCCTGTGAGCAATTGCCCCACGGGAAAATGCCCCGCGGGAGCGGAGTGGCCGCCAGTTAGTGCCCCTGACAGCTTACCCTCTGCGGGAAGCTGTGTGTGCCTGGGTGGTGCTTCTGCCCTTAAAGGGGAGGGCGCACTGCCAGCACCTCCATTTTATTTTATCTGTCGGCCGATTCCGAGGTCGGCCCGACAATGGTGGACACGGGTTCGGCCGGGCCAGCAACAAGCAGCCCGGCATCCCCTCTTGGGTGCCAGGCTGCTGGCTCGGCCGAAACCCTCCCTGGTGGCCGAGTGGGCCGAACTAAACTACATGCAGAGCTCGCAGTGGCCCTCCCCTTTAACTCAAACGTCTGTGACCTCTTCGATTGCGTTGCAGACCAAGGACAATGAGCCTTTTTCCAGCTTGAAACCACCTGCCAATAGCAACCAGCATGATTTGCTGCCAAAATAGCATTGCCCCTATTGAACTATCTTGCCGACCTTGAGAACAAAGGGTTAAATGTCGTCAAAGTGCCGCTTTAAAGTGTCCACTCACGCAGCGTTCTGCGTGCAACCGTGGCAGTCACTGACAACTGTGACATGAGATTATCGAGCATCCCTTTAAATACGATGCCAATTCTGCCCGCTGCACTCTGGGACGGTCTGTTTTTTTTGGTCAGGTCCTGGGGCGGGTACTAAATCAGGCGTTATCGCTGAAAGTTCCACCCAGGGCGCTAGCGCAGCATTGCTCGATGATTGACCTCACCCTGAAGGTCAAAATGGAGGTCTGGGCGGTATGTTTTTGCGCCGTTGCAAAACCATTGCCAAAACTTCCGCCCGGGCACTAACTCTTGGACGTCCCATTTAACGCCCAGAAACACTTTTTTTCCGCCCTGCCGAGGTGCAAACTTTTGAAAATCAAGCCCGTAGTGTCCAACCCATCAGCTAAAGGAAGGCGAGGACTGCTGGGTCCAGAAAGTAAGTAATACATAATTTTATACACCTCAATAAAGTCTCCACTCAACCTCCTCTGTTCCAAAGAAAACAACCCCAGCCTATCCAATCTTTCCCCATCGCTAAAATTCTTCAGTCCAGGCAACATCCTTGTAAATCTCCTCTATATCCTCTCTCGTACAATCACAACTTTCCTGCAATGTGGTGCAGTTACAGTCGCTCATTTAAATATTATATTGAGGCTGGTGTGTCTCATGGTGAACCACCATTTCAAATTTAACTGTGGCTGGTCGGATTTCCTGGGCTTCGGGGAACCCATCAGCTGAAGGAAGGCGAGGGCTGCTGGATCCAGAAGGTAAGTGCTTCACCCCTGCCCACACCCGAGACCTCCAACGCCCCCCCCTCCCCCCGCAAAAGGCAAATGATCCCCCTAAAGGTCTTCAATCCACCACCGAATCCTCCGATTCCCTCCTACAGTCCTCCGATAACCTCCAGGCCTCCAATCCCCATCCCCCGCGGCCCCCCCCCCCACCCCCGAGGCCTCCGATCTTCCCCTGACCTCGCCCACTCCTCAAGGTCTCCGATCCACCCTCTGGCTCATGATCACCTTCCCGGCCTCTCTCCTCCAGTCCCGATGCTCCCGGCCCACAAATACCCTCAATGCTTCTCTAGCTCCCGAGTCCCAAACATCCTCACTCCACTCCACCCACGCTCCCCACCCCCCCCCCCCCCCGATCCCTCCCTCCCCCTCCTCTCTGTGGTCATCTGGCTGACTGCAGGTGGGAAAAATAGCTTTCAAATACTAATCAGGCACTGCCATTATATTCGGCCAGGGACTGCAGGAAAACCATTCTCCTGGGTTTCCCGACTGCTTCCTACCGTTCCCCCCCGCCCTTGCTCCCGGACCGGCCTCCAGTTTAAAATTCTGGCCTATGATACAGCTGTATATAGCTCTGGTTAGACCCCACCTGGAGAACTGCATCCAGTTCTGGACAACACATCTCTGGAAGGATAAGAAATTAAGAATTAGGAGCAGGAGTAGGCCATTCGCCCCCTCGAGCCTGTTCCGCCAATCAATAAGATCATCGCTGCTCTTCTGCCTCAACTCCACTTTCCTGTACTGTCCCCATATATCATGATCCCTTGATATTCAAAAAATCTATCGATCTCTGCCTTGAATATACTCAAATACTGAGCCTCCACAGCCCTCTGGGGTAGAGGACAACAAAGATTCACCACCCTCTGAGTGAAGATATTTCTCCTCATCTCAGTCCGAAATGGCAGGCCCCTTATTCTGAGACTGTGACCCCTGGCTACTTCAGACTCCTCAGCCAAGGGAAACATCCTCCCTGCATCTACCCTGTCCAGCACTGTAAGAATTTTGTATGTTGCATTGAAATCACCTCTCATCCTTCTAGAAACATAGAAACATAGAAAATAGGTGCAGGAGCAGGCCATTCAGCCCTTCTAGCCTGCACCGCCATTCAATGAGTTCATGGCTGAACATGCAACTTCAGTACCCCATTCCTGCTTTCTCGCCATACCCCTTGATCCCCCGAGTAGTAAGGACTTCATCTAACTCCCTTTTGAATATATTTAGTGAATTGGCCTCAACTACTTTCTGTTGTAGAGAATTCCACAGGTTCACCACTCTCTGGGTGAAGAAGTTTCTCCTCATCTCAGTCCGAAATGGCAGGCCCCTTATTCTGAGACTGTGACCCCTGGCTACTTCAGACTCCTCAGCCAAGGGAAACATCCTCCCTGCATCTACCCTGTCTAGCACTGTAAGAATTTTGTATGTTGCAATGAAATCACCTCTCACCCTTCTAAACTCTAGAAAATATAGGCCTAGTCTGCTAAATCTCTCCTCATAGAACAATCTCCCCATTACAGGAATCAGTCTGGTGAACCTTCGTTGCATTCCCTCTAATATGTCCTTACTATACAGTACAAATGCACACGAGGCCCGTACTTGAGAGAAGGTCAATCTGTGACCAGTCCTTTATTCGCCAGCACTGAAGTGAAGAAGGTGGGTGGAGCTTCCCCTTTTATACCTGAAAGTCCAGGTTAGGAGTGTCTCCCACAAGTTCACCACCATGTGGTCAATGTTCTCAAGGTGTACAACTTAGGTCAGTTTATACATGGGTTACAATGACAGTGGAATACATGACATCACCTCCCCCCCCAAAATCTTATTGGGATCACAGGTTAAGTCTCTCTGGTGGTTTACGCTCCCTTGTAGAGCGCCTGAGTTGGGGCTCCAGTTGTTGGACGCTGGCCTTAGTGTCTGCGGTTTGCGGTGCCTCAGGCCTGTCCGGACTGCCCACAGTGACTGGGCTCTCCTCCACTTGATTCCGGTGTTCGGTCACCTGTGGTGGAGTGAACTCTACATCGTGTTCTTCCTCTGCTTCTTCTATGGGGTTGCTGAACCTCCTTTTTGTTTGATCCACATGTTTGCGGCAGATTTGTCCATTGGTAAGTTTAACTACTAGAATCCTATTCCCCTCTTTGGCAATCACAGTGCTTGTGAGCCATTGGGCCCTGCAGCGTAGTTTAGGACAAAGAGAGGGTCATTGTCATCAATACATCGCGCCCTCGCATTCCTGTCATGGTAGTCACATTGTGACCGGTGCCTGCTCTCAACAATTTCTTTCACGGTGGGGTGTATAAGGGATAACCTGGTTTTGAGCGTCCTTTTCATTAGCAGCTCTGCGGGTGGAACCCCTGTGAGCGAGTGTGGTCGGGATCTATTGGCCAACAGGAGGCGTGATAAGCGGCTTTGTAGGGAGCCCCCTTGGATTCTGAGCATACCCTGTTTGATTATCTGCACTGCTCGTGCTGCCTAGCCGTTTGAGGCCGGCTTGAACAGTGCCATTCTGACATGGTTGATACCATTTCCTACCATGAAGTCCTGGAATTCAATGTTTGTAAAGCACGGGCCATTGTCGCTGACCAAGACATCCGGTAGACCATGGGTGGCGAACATTGCCCGTAGACTTTCTACCGTGGCAGAGGATGTGCTTGAATTGAGAATGTCACACTTAATCCATTTGGATTAGGCGTCTACTACAACCAAAAACATTTTTCCCATGAAAGGACCTGTGTAGTCTACATGGATGCGTGACCATGGCTTGGCGAGCCAGGACCAGGGGCTAAGGGGAGCTTCCCTGGGTGCATTGCCCAGCTGGGCATACGTGTTGCACCTGCAAACACAAAGTTCCAGGTCTGCATCTATCCCTGGCCACCAAATGTGTGACCTGGCAATTGCCTACATCATGACAATGCCCGGGTGCTCATTGTGAAGTTCTCTGATGAACACTTCTCTGCCCATCTGGGGCATGACTACTCAGTTTCCCCATAGTAGGCAATCGGCCTGAATCGAGAGTTCATCCTTGCGCCTGTGAAACGGTTTAAATTCCTCAGGGCATGCCCCGTACATGGCTGCCCAGTCCCCATTCAGGACACATTTCTTGACTAAAGACAGTAGTGGGTCTCTAGTTGTCCAGACTTTGATCTGACGGGCTGTCACGGGTGAGCCTTCGCTTTCAAAAGTTTCAACAGCCATGACCATCTCAGCAGCATGCTCGGTTGCCCCCTCGGTGGTGGCTAGTGGGAGCCTGCTGAGTGAATCGGCGCAGTTTTCAGTGCCCGGTCTGTGCCGAATTGTATAGTCATAGGCGGCTAACGTGAGTGCCCACCACTGTATGCGGGCCGACGCATTTGCATTTATGGCCTTGTTGTTGGCCAAAAGGGACTTTTGGGGTTTGTGATCTGTTTCCAGCTCAAATTTCCTGCCAAAGAGGTACTGGTGCATTTTTTTTACTGCATATACAAATGCAAGCGCTTCCTTTTCTATCATCCCGTAGCCCCTTTCTGCCTGGGACAGACTTCTGGAGGCATAAGCTACCGGCTGTAACTGACCATTGGCATTGACATGCTGCAACACACACCCGACACCATAGGACGACTCATCGCACGTTAAAACAAGTTTCTTACATGGGTCATACAGCGTTAACAGATTGTTGGAACATAACAAATTGAATGCTCTATCAAAAGCCCTTTCCTGGCTGTCCCCCCAGACCCATTCACGACCTTTGCGTAGGAGCATGTGTAGTGGCTCTAGCAGCGTGCTCAATTTGGGAAGAAAGTTCCCAAAATAGTTCAGGAGCCCCATGAACGAACGCAGCTCCGTCGTGTTACGGGGTCTGGGTGCTCTCTGGTTCGTTTCCGTTTTGGACGCAGTAGGGCTGATCCTGTCTGCTGCTACCCTCATCCCCAGGAATTCTACCTCTGGAGGTAGGAAGACGCACTTCGCCTTTTTCAGTCGCAGCCCTACCCGGTCCAGTCTGCGTAGCACCTCCTCCAGGTTGTGGAGGTGTTCTTCAGTATCACAACCCGTGATAAGGTTGTCGTCTTGAAAAACCACCGTCCCTGGAATCGACTTGAGGAGGCTTTCCATGTTTCGTTGAAAGATCGCGGCGGCCGAGCGAATCTGTTGTACTCAAACAATCCCTTGTGTGTCGTGATGGTGGTCAGCTTCTTCTACTCGCTCGCTAGCTCCTGGGTCATGTAAGCTGAGGTCAGGTCCAATTTTGAAAAAAGTTTGCCACCGGATAGCAAAGAGATCTTCCGCTCTTCGGAGTGACATCCGATTGATGGTGGCCTTGTAATTACCACATATCCTGACCGACCCATCTGCCTTGAGCACCGGCACAATCGGGCTCGCCCAGTCACTGAATTCGACTGGCGAGATGATGCCTTCCCTCAGCAGGCGGTCCAATTCGCCTTCTATCTTTTCCCGCATCACGTACGGCACCGCTCTGGCCTTGTGGTGTACTGGCCTGGCGTCCGGGTTTATGTGAATCACTACCTTGGTCCCCATGGAAGTGCCAATGCCGGGTTGAAATTGTGAGTCAAATTTGTCCAGGACCTGTGAGCATGATATTCGCTCCACAGAAGAAATTGCATTAATATCACCCCATTTCCAGTTCATGACAGCAAGCCAACTCCTCCCCATTAGTGCGGGACCGTCCCCCGGGACAATCCAGAGTGGCAACCTGTTCTCCGAATCTTTGTGGGTCACCACTACCATGGCGCTGCCTAGCATTGGAATGATCTCCCTTGTATATGTCGGTAGCTGTGCGTCAGTCGGCAATAATTTTGGCCTCCTGGCCTTGGACGCCCACAACTTGTCGAACTGTTTGATACTCATCAGGGACTGGCTGGCCCCCGCGTCTAGCTCTATTGATACTGGGATGCCATTGAGGAGCACTTTCATCATTATCGGTGGCGTCCTGGTGTATGAACTGTATATGTGCTCCACATGAACTCGCTGAACTTCAGCTTCCAGCGATTTCCCCCAGTGTCCATTTGGCCTCGTAGGGCTTACATCGGGCCCGTCCTCCTCGTACATCAACCTGGCTGCAGGCTTCCTGCACATACGCGCCAAGTGACCGCTGATGTTGCAGTTTCTGTAGGTATAATGCTGATACCTGCAAGCTCTGGCTGTGTGTTTGCCTCCACACCTCCAACATGAGCCGTTGTTGGAAACAAAAGGTCCATTACCAGTCAATCATCTCTGACTGTCTCTCTAACTGTCCTTAAGCGCACCATTGACAGGTGTTGATGGCCCCATTACTGGCCACATTGTACCTTGCGATGGCATGAATCGCCGTTCAGCTAGCCATTGTCTCTGTTGAATTCCCTCTTTGGGTTCGACTACATGCTCGGGCATGTCCGATTGCCCCTGTCTGCCTGGAGAACTGTGTGCCGCATTAATAATGTTGACTCCCTGTCCATTTGCTGCATTTAAACCAAGATTTTTGTCAAACATCATTCTGGTCTCTTCCTCCCCTGAGATAAATGTCTGGGCCATCAAAGCCGCCGTTTCCAGGGTCAAGTCTTTGGTCTCAATCAGTTTCCTGAAAACCCCAGCGTGCCCGATGCCCTCAATAAAAAAATCTCGCAGCATCTCCGCACTGCATGCATCTGGGAACTTACATAGGCTCGCCAGTCGCCGGAGGTCTGCCACGAAGTCTGGAACGCTTTGCGCTTCTCACCGCCGGTGCGTGTAAAACCGGTGTCTCGCCATGTGCATGTTGCTCACCGATTTAAAGTGTTCCCCGATCAACTTACCGAGCTCTTCAAAAATCTTGTCCGCCGGCTTCTCTGGCGCTAGAAGGTCCTTCATCAGGGAGTACGTCCTGGATCCACAAACCGTCAGGAGATGAACCCTGCGTTTGTCGGCCGAATCCTGTCCCAGCCATTCCTCCGTGATGAAACTTTGTTGTGGTCTCTCAATAAAATCGTCCCAATCATCACCAACACAGTACCTCTCGTCTGTGCTGCTAGTGGCCATGCTCGCGTGGTTTAAATCCCAGTTTTTTGTCGCCAATAATATGTCCTTACTATACAGTACAAATGCACACGAGGCCCATACTTGAGAGAAGGTCACTCTGTGACCAGTCCTTTATTCGCCAGCACTGAAGTGATGAAGGTGGGTGGAGTTTCCCCTTTTATACCTGTAAGTCCAGGTTAGGAGTGTCTCCCACAAGTTCACCATCTAGTGGTCAGTGTTCTCACGGTGTACAACTTAGGTCAGTTTCTACATGGGTTACAATGACAGTGGAATACATGACACCCTCTATGGCAAGTATATCCTTCCTTCGGTCAGCTATGATCTTATTGAATGGCCTAATCCTGCTCCTATTTCTTATGTTCTTATGTTCTTAAGGAGACCAAAATTAGGGCTCATGGTCTCACCGGACCCTATATAATTGCAATCAGATGTTTTTACTCTTTATACTCAAATTCTCTTGTAATAAAGGCCAAAATACCATTTGCTTTCTTAAATGCTTGCTGTACCTGCATGTTAACTTTCAGTGATTCGTGTACAAAGACACCAACATTTCCTAATCTGTCACCATTTAAAAAATATTCTGCTTTTCTATTTTTCCTACCAAAGTGGATAACTTCACATTTCTCTGTATTTATATTCTATTTGCCATGTTCTTGCCCACTCACTTAGCCTGTCTATATCCCCTTGATGCCTCTTTGCATCCTCCTCACAACTTACATTCCCACCTAGCTTTGTATCATCAGCAAACTTGTATATATTACATTTGGTCGCCTCATCCAAATCATTGATATAGATTGTGAACAGCTGGGGCCCAAGCACCGATCCTTGCAGTACCCCACCCCCCTCACTAGTTACAGCCTGCCAACACGGAAATGACTTTTTTTCCCGTTCACCAATCCTCAATCCATGGTAGTATATTACCACTAATCCCATGAGCCCTAATTTTGTTTAATAACCTCTTGTTATTGAATGCCCTCTGAAAATCCAAATACAGCACATCCACTGGTCTCCCCTTATCTATTCTACTAGTTACAACCTCAAAACACTCGAACAGATTTGTCAAATTAAATCCGTGTTGTCTCTGCCCAATCCTATTATTGGATATATTGGCCTTGAAGGAAGTGCAGAATGATACTGGGGCTAAAAGAGTTAAATTATGAGGGCAGGTTACATAGATTAGTATTCACTTAAATATGGAAGATTACGGGGCGATCTACATGAATTGTTTATGGTTAAAGGAGTTGATAGAGTAGATAGGGAGAAGCTATTTTCTCTGGCGGTGGAGTCTAGAACAAGGGGGCATAACCTTAAAATTAGAAC
Organism: Pristiophorus japonicus; assembly: GCF_044704955.1. NCBI lineage: Eukaryota > Metazoa > Chordata > Chondrichthyes > Pristiophoridae > Pristiophorus > Pristiophorus japonicus. Next base: position 8,252,859 of record NC_091982.1, on the reverse strand, counting down.
TTGGTTGTTAGGGGTTTTGTCAGAAAGCATTTCTTCATACAAAGAGTAGTGGGAATCTGGAACTCTCTCCCCAAAAAGCTGTTGAGGCTAGGTCAATTGAAAAATGTAAAACTGAGATTGATAAAGTTACCCCCTCGCCCAATCCTTTCCTGTCCGTCACGGGTGGGGATGGGGTTAAACAGAGACCAGTGAATCACAGTATTGGAGACGCATTGAAAATGATTGGCTCAGATACAATGCTGCAGTTATGAACACAATAAATTTATTTGATCTTTCAGATATCATAAAGCTATCACTTCTTTATTTAAGCACAAAAGGTAGCACCAGTTTGCCACAAGGATAGTTTTGTGATTCAATCCTGTTTTGTTTGAATGTAGAGATACTATAATCAACTTTGTATATGTTCTATTCAAGCCATATGTCTCAACGTGGAGTGCCCTGTAAGATACTGTGGGTGAACTCCTGATGCCTCTACCTGTCCATTTGTCATCCACTGCTGTTTTGGTTCTTGGTTTTCTTGTTCTTCCATGGTTCATAGTTGCTCTTCACTCAAGTACACACTGAACCCTTTGTCTATACTAATCGTGTGCAGCATATTTCACTTATAGCATATTATAAGCTATTCTCTGATCAATCCAGACAGTGGAAGCACTGCCTGAGCATTCCAAATGTTTGCTTAAAGTGTATCTTAGTTCAGATATTTCCATCATTGCATTTGCACTGGTGCACATTGTATAGGGTGTGCATGTCACAAGCCAAGTTTTCACATTTCCAAAAACAAATACAATAATGTCCTTATGCAAACAAGGATGCTCACTGAGGAAATGCTTGCAGTGTCCATTCAGTGTTTCAGGTGTTTGAATTGTTCATGATTTTCCCTACAATTTTCTAATATTGCTAAGTAGCCTTATCTATTGGAGCGTTCAGTGATATTGGACTGCCTTTAAATGTAAATGTCATGCATGCTAGCTGGGAAGCATGCAGTGATGGGCATAACATTTTGCTGGTGATCACATACCATTTACACATTGATGAAATAGAAGCCTTTCTTATTCTGGTATATTCTAAGGTTGCTGGTCAGTGCACAAATGAGTGCATGGGTGCAGTCAATTATACCTTATACCTTGGGAAAGACAGCACTTCTAAAAAAAAAAAATAATATTGTCTTTCAAGCCCAAGACTATTGGTCATTGCTGAACTTGATAGCTCTTTATGCATGGGGAAATTGTACATCAAAGACATCCTAATGTGAATGACATAGCAGATGACCTGTGTAATCTCCTATAGATGCCAGAGGTAGTGATCTTCATTGTAACACAACTGCAGTGCTAATGGCTGATTGACCCTGCAAACAGATTTTGTTGCACCATTTGGCACAACTCTGTCACATCAACCCTTGTGAATCTGAGCCTCATCACACACTGTTTCTCTGTGAGATCAAGGAAGCTGCTTTTGTCATGATCCCTGGGGCAGTGCAGATTTGTTGGGAAACTAATCACATAGAACACAAACTACCCCAAGCCAGTGACTCACTGAGGCAGCCGTGACAATTTTCAAAAATCTGCTGGTACCTGCTACTGTTTCAGTTCCGTTGTTAAATTAACTCAAGCTCAGAGTGAGAGCTAATTCCTACCTAATTATCACCACTCAGCAGAAAAATGCATGGCTTTTTTGTGTGGTATAATTAACAAGGCCTTAACACGCAAATGTTTATTTACATTTTCATTAGCGTTTATACTCAGTATTGGAAAATGGCACAAAACAAGATAACTTTAATACCATCATCAGACTCTGCTGCTACACTTTACCTGGTTTTCCACACTGTTTAGCACACTATTCCATGGTCGCCAACTTTAACACCCAATTGATAAACAGCCATTTGTTTTATGATTTACTGAAAACAAATTTATTTTTTTCTCTTGGTGCATAAATGCTACTGAAGATCTCAAAGGTTTAACAGTCCAGTTTAAAATCATCAATGTCTTTCAAAAAAATTACATAAAATATTGTGTGAGGTTAGATAGTTTAGCCCCTATTCCCAGAGATCCGATTATTGGAGGTAAAAGTTGATTTATATAAATGCAAGTGGTTGTTGTTGTTAACTGGCTGAACAAACAAATGATTACCTTACAAGGTCTATGACTCTTTCCCTCGGGGCAGTGCTGACGCCCTCATCATTTATGGCTAGAATCTGATCGCCTGGTATGAGTCTGCCCTCCGATGGACCGCCTAACAGAGAAATACAGACATTTACTCCAAACAGAAATTGGGTTGATCCCTGATGAAAATAGTTAAATAAGTAAAGGCGCTTTCTAACAAAAAAAATGTACAGGCTCCTATGATCCTGCGAGGATTCTTGCCTTGAAATATTACGCTATAATCAAATGACATAGGTTTTGAAATTCCATTGTGCGATTTTAGGGTCACGCCTAATGGGGTAACTTTGATTTTGTGCGATAATGTATAATGGACGATAGCAAATGAGCAGCCCATTTTACATCTCTCCTGATTTTTATTTCCATTGAAGATAATTAGGAAGGCAAAGAGCAAACATGAGATTATAAATATCAAAGAATATGAAAAGAAACAGTCAATAACTTGAGAGGCACATAAGTAACAACAGGAGAATTAAGATGGGGCTAGGATGACTAAGGGATGAACAAGATAAACTCACAGGAGATGATATTGAAATAGCAGGGATACAGAACAGATACTTTGCTTCAATTTACAATACTAGAGGTCACGAGGGATATTACAACCATCAAGATAGAAAGAAAGGAGATACTAGATAAACTAGCCAACGTAAGGAGGACAAAACACGGGGTCAGCTGGATTGCACCCATGGATACTCAAAGAAATTAATGAGGAGCTAGCAGAGGCATTAGTATCCATATATAAAAGTTTAATAGAAAAAGGAATAGTGCCAGATGACTGGCAGACAGCAAATATAATTCCTATCTTCAAGAAGGGAGATAGAACTAATCCAGAGTACTATTTTTTAAAAGTTCATTCCTGGGATGTGGGCGTCGCTGGCAAGGCCAGCATTTATTGCCCATCTCTAATTGCCCCTGAGACGATGGTGATGAGCCGCCTTCTTGAACCGCTCTAGTCCTTGTGGTGAAGGTTTTCCCACAGAGCTGTTAGGGATTTTGACCCAGCGACGATGAAGAAACGACGATATACTGCCAAGTAAGGATGGTGTGTGACTTGGAGGGGAACTTGCAGGTGGTGGTGTTCCCATGCGCCCGCTGCCCTTGTCCTTCTAGATGGTAGAGGTCGCGGGTTTGGGAGGTGCTGCCGAAGAAGCCTTGGCGAGTTTCGACCTATAGATCAGGTTGCTCAATATCAGTGGCAGGAAAGATACGAGAATCTTTGCTAAAAGATGAGATAAAACATTTTGAGACAGAGGGGTTGAAATTGGCTATCACCCCGGTTGGGGGTTGTAACCTCTCCTGGGCTGGATATTCTGCGGCTGGCGCAAAAGTCCCGACCCGGAAGCGAAATTGTGGTTACCGTCCCTCACAGGAAGAGGAACGTAATGTCACACATTCCACTTGCTTTTGTAGTGGGATCGGGGGCGCTACGCAAATGCATCGCGGAGCGCTACACGGCCTCTCCGCGTAGCACTGATGCGTTTCAACGCCCTTCCCCTTCCATTAAAGGGGAGGGATGCTGTGAGTTCTGCAGGCCTGTTGGTGGTCCCCACTGGGCCACCAGGGCGAAGGGGTGCTGTGGCCGGAGCCCGGCACCGAAACGGAATGTTGGGACGCACGATCACGGCGCGGACTCCGTGACAGTGTTGCATAGTGCACATCTCCTTTAACTATTGCCCTGCGTGAGGCTGGTGTGGGCAACTCCTGTGGTGGCCTCATTGGGCGCTGGCAATTTCCACCGCGGGGCGAAAAGGGGTCACCGTGCACACCGATGACGTCATCATCGCCGCTCACCAGCACAATTTTGTGGGAGCTGGCCCCGCTCCACCCCCGCCAGACAAAAACACCACGGTGCTAACGGCAGGTGCACAATAGGGGAATTTTGGCCCGAGAGAATATAATAAAAAATAGTCAGCATGGATTTTTAACGATCACGACCGAGTGGAAACCATGTTTGGAGGAGTGGGGCGGTGCGGGGCTGTGTGTGGAGGGTTGCAGTTAAAATAACGAGTATCAATCAATGATCTCTCTAAATTGTCTTTGTTGTGCATGGTCTTTTTATTTCATTGCGGGTCCCTTTAAATTTCCGGAATGATTATATGCACGAACATTTTCATATCCTGCGCATGTGCACATTCGGCCCTATCCCTTTATGTGCATGCGTGCCCGATCCTCTTCTGCGCATGCACGGGTCACCGAGATTCGGGCGCGCATGGGCGATGCCCCATGGATGTGGCTCAGTACAGAGAGGACCACGCTTTCTTCAGCTTCGTGGCTCAAGGCTCAGGAGAAGATTGGATCGAAAAGGGAGAGGGAGAGATTGGAGGGAGAGAGAGAGAGAGCTGG